>NW_027397063.1:122190617-122439406 GCF_003265705.2 Callorhinus ursinus | reverse complement strand
ACTTTACTGAATTCCTGTATGAGTTCTAGCAGTTTTGGGGTGGAGTCTTTTGGGTTTTCCACATAAAGTATCATATCATCGGCAAACAGTGAGAGTTTGACTTCCTCTTTGCCAATTTGGATGCCTTTGATTTCTTTTTGTTGTCTGATTGCTGTGGCTAGGACTTCTAATACTATGTTGAATAGTGGTGGTGAGAGTGGACATCCCTGCCGCGTTCCTGACCTTAGGGGAAAAGCTCTCAGCCTTTCCCCATTGAGAATGGTATTCGCTGTAGGTTTTTCATAGATGGCTTTTATGATATTGAGGTATGTACCCTCTATCCCTATACTCTGAAGAGTTTTGATCAAGAAAGGATGCTGTACTTTGTCAAATGCTTTTTCTGCATCTATTGAGAGGATCCTATGATTCTTGTTCTTTCTTTTGTTAATGTATTGTATCACGTTGATTGATTTGTGGATGTTGAACCAGCCTTGCAGCCCGGGGATAAATCCCACTTGGTCGTGGTGAATAATCCTTTTAATGTACTGTTGGATCCTATTGGCTAGTATTTTGGTGAGAATTTTTGCATCCATGTTCATCAAGGATATTGGTCTGTAATTCTCCTTTTTGATGGGGTCTTTGTCTGGTTTGGGGATCAAGGTAATGCTGGCCTCATAAAATGAGTTCGGAAGTTTTCCTTCCATTTCTATTTTTTGGAACAGTTTCAGGAGAATAGGTATTAATTCTTCTTTAAATGTCTGATAGAATTCCCCTGGGAAGCCATCTGGCCCTGGGCTTTTGTTTCTTGGGAGATTTTTGATGACTGCTTCAATTTCCTTAGTGGTTATAGGTCTGTTCAGGTTTTCTATTTCTTCCTGGTTCAATTTTGGTAGTTGATACATCTCTAGGAATGCACCCATTTCTTCCAGGTTATCTAATTTGCTGGCATAGAGTTGCTCATAATATGTTCTTATAATTGTTTGTATTTCTTTGGTGTTGGTTGTGATCTCTCCTCTTTCATTTATGATTTTGTTGATTTGGGCCATTTCTCTTTTCTTTTTGATCAGTCTGGCCAGGGGTTTATCAATCTTGTTAATTCTTTCAAAGAACCAGCTCCTAGTTTCGTTGATCTGTTCTACTGTTCTTTTGGTTTCTAGTTCATTGATTTCTGCTCTGATCTTTATGATTTCTCTTCTCCTGCTGGGTTTAGGCTTTATTTGCTGTTCTTTCTCCAGCTCCTTTAGGTGTAGGGTTAGGTTGTGTATTTGAGACCTTTCTTGTTTCTTGAGAAAGGCTTGTATTGCTATATACTTTCCTCTCAGGACTGCCTTTGCTGTATCCCAAAGATTTTGAACAGTTGTGTTTTCATTTTCATTGGTTTCCATGAATTTTTTTTAATTCTTCTTTAATTTCCTGGTTGACCCATTCATTCTTTAGTAGGATGCTCTTTAGCCTCCATGTATTTGAGTTCTTTCCGACTTTCCTCTTGTGATTGAGTTCTAGTTTCAAAGCATTGTGGTCTGAAAATATGCAGGGAATGATCCCAATCTTTTGGTACCGGTTGAGACCTGATTTGTGACCTAGGATGTGATCAATTCTGGAGAATGTTCCATGGGCACTAGAGAAGAATGTGTATTCCGTTGCTTTGGGATGGAATGTTCTGAATATGTCTGTGAAGTCCATTTGGTCCAATGTGTCATTTAAAGTCTTTATTTCCTCGTTGATCTTTTGCTTAGATGATCTGTCCATTTCAGTCAGGGGGGTGTTAAAGTCCCCCACTATAATTGTATTGTTGTCAATGTGTTTCTTCGCTTTGGTTATTAATTGCCTTATGTAATTGGCTGCTCCCATGTTCAGGGCATAGATATTTACAATTGTTAGATCTTCTTGTTGGATTGACCCTTTAAGTAGGATATAGTGTCCTTCCTCATCTCTTATTACAGTCTTTGGTTTAAAATCTAGTTTGTGTGATATAAGGATTGCCACCCCAGCTTTCTTTTGGTGTCCATTAGCATGGTAAATGGTTTTCCACCCCCTCACTTTCAATCTGGGGGTGTCTTTGGGTCTAAAATGAGTCTCTTGCAGACAGCATATTGATGGGTCTTATTTTTTAATCCAATCTGATAGCCTGTGTCTTTTGATTGGGGCGTTTAGCCCATTTACATTCAGGGTAACTATTGAAAGGTATGAATTTAGTGCCATTGTATTGCCTGTAAGATGACTGTTACTGTATGTTGTCTGTGTTCCTTTCTGATCTTTGCTGCTTTTAGGCTCTCTCTTTGCTTAGAGGACCCCTTTCAATATTTCTTGGAGGGCTGGTTTCGTGTTTGCAAATTCCTTTAGTTTTTGTTTGTTCTGGAAGCTTTTTATCTCTCCTTCTATTTTCAATGACAGCCTAGCTGGATATAGTATTCTTGGCTGCATATTTTTCTCGTTTAGTGCTCTGAAGATATCTTGCCAGTCCTTTCTGGCCTGCCAGGTCTTTGTGGATAGGTCTGTTGCCAATCTAATGTTTCTACCATTGTAGGTTACATATCTCTTCTCCCGAGCTGCTTTCAGGATTTTCTCTTTGTCTCTGAGACTCGTAAGTTTTACTATTAGATGTCGGGGTGTTGACCTATTATTATTGATTTTGAGAGGGGTTCTCTGTGCCTCCTGGATTTTGATGCCTGTTTCCTTCCTCACATTAGGGAACTTCTCTGCTATTATTTGCTCCAATATACCTTCTGCCCCTCTCTCTCTCTCTTCTTCTTCTGGGATCCCAATTATTCTAATGTTGTTTCGTCTTATCGTATCACTTATCTCTCGAATTCTGCCCTCGTGATCCTGTAGTTGTTTCTCTTTTTCTCAGCCTCTATTTTCCATCATTTCGTCTTCTATATCATTGATTCTCTCTTCTGCCTCATTTATCCTAGCAGTTAGTGCCTCCATTTTTGATTGCACCCCATCAATAGCCTTTTTGATTTCGACTTGGTTAGATTTTAGTTCTTTTATTTCTCCAGAAAGGGTTTCTCTAATAACTTCTACGCTTTTTTCAAGCCCAGCTAGTATCTTTAAAGTCATGATTCTGAACTCTAGGTCCGACATCATACTAATGTCCGTATTGAGTAGGTCCCTGGCTGATGGTACTACCTCTTGTTCTTTTTGCTGAGGTGATTTTTTTCATCTTGTCATTTTGTCCAGAGGAGAATAGATGAATGAGAGAACAAAATGCTAACAGGTTTACAACGTCCCCAGCAAATATACTGTATACAAATCAGAAAAGACCTGAAACCAGGGGAAAAGAAAGGGAAAGAAAGAAAAAAGAAAGAGAAAAAAAAAAGAAAAAAAGATAAAAACAAAAACAGAACAATACAAAAAAAGCAGAATATGATCAGGCTAATGCATAGATCAGTGCCACACACTAGATTTTGGGCGTATTTTGGTCTGTTAGAAAAAAGTGCCTCCTAAAATTTTAAAGGAATAAAGACATATATGTACAAAATAAGGGTTGATACAATGAAGGGATGGAAGATGACTGTAAATATGAAAATTATAAAAGATTTTATAAAAGGACTTGATAAGATAAGAAGTTGTTTGAAAAAAGAAAGAAGAAGATTTAAGAAAAAAAAAGGAAAAAGGGAGAGAATGTGATCAGGCAGGAGACTAGAACAAAGCCATACACTAGGGATTTAGGGTATATTTTGATCTGTTAGAAGAAACAGTATCTCAAAATTTTAAAGAGAGAACAACTTATATATATATGCCAAAAATAAGGGTAACTACTATGAAGGGATAAAATATGACTCTAAAAATGAAAAATAAAAAATATTTTTTTTAAAAAAAGGGATTGATAAGATGTTGGTTGAAAAAGGGAAAAAGAAAAATAAAAAAAAAACAATTAACAAAAATTAACTTTGATGAACTAATGAATCATGGTAAAAAAAAAGCCATGAATTCTATGTGCAGTATTCCCCTAGCACTGGAGTTCTCCCGTTCTCCTTGATCGGTAAACTTGGTCTTGGCTTGCTGGCTGTTCGTGCTGATCTTCTGGGGGAGGGGCCTGTTGCTGTGGTTTCCAAATGTCTTTGCCAGAGGCTGAATTGCCCCACCCTTGTCCGTCGGGCTAAGCGAGATGCTTGGGTTTGCTCTCAGGAGCTTTTGTTCCCTGCAAGCTCTCGGTACAGCTTTGGAGGACCAGGGCAAAAATGGTGGCCTCCCAATCTCCACCTGGAGGAGCTGAGAACTCTGGGCCCCGCTCCTCAGTGCGCCCCCAGAGAAAAGCAGTCACTCCCATCTCCCTGGTCTCCGGCCGCACTCCGTGTTCACCCAGCCTGTGACCGAGCGTTGCTATCTCTGGCACCCGACCCCGTGTGGAGTCTCCAAACCCAGCAGATCCCTGTGGTGCGCTCCCGCGCCGCTCCTCCCCGGGAAGGAAGGGGAGTCTCCCCAGCTCTGCCGCTTGTTGGGTCCCTGCTGCAGGAGCCGTGCCCCGACTGGGCCGTGGATCACAGTTTATGGCAACCCCGAGCTGAGAGCCCGCGCCTCGGCTCCGTCTCTGCAGCCGGCTTCCCCGCTCTGATACCTGGGAGCTCTGCCGCACTCAGGCACCCCCGTTCTTTCTGTGACCCCAAGGGTCCTGAGACCACACTGTCCCGGGAGGGTTCCACCCCCTGCTTAGCCACTGCAGCGACGTCCCTCAGTGGAGCCAACTTCTAAAAGTTCCGATTTTGTGCTCCGCGGCTCTATCACTCGCCAGAAGCGGCCGACGGAGGCCCCCTCCCCCGCCATCTATCCTCCCGAATATCGCCTCGGATTCACTTCTCTGCACGTCCTATCTTCCAATAAGTGGTCGCTTCTCTGTTCAGAGAGTTGTTGCTACTCTCCTCTTCGATCTCCTGGTGAGTTCGTAGGTGTTCAGAATGGTTTGATCCCTATTCAGCTGAATTCCTGAGACCAGACGAAATCTAGGTCTCCTACTCCTCCGCCATCTTGCTCCACCTC
Source organism: Callorhinus ursinus (assembly GCF_003265705.2). Taxonomy (NCBI): domain Eukaryota; kingdom Metazoa; phylum Chordata; class Mammalia; order Carnivora; family Otariidae; genus Callorhinus; species Callorhinus ursinus. The sequence continues at coordinate 122,434,444 of NW_027397063.1, read as the reverse complement.
CTGGATTCCCATTTCTTGCTTAGAGTGCCAGGTGGTGAGTAGGTGTTGCTTAATACAATTTTCCTGAATTGAGTGGAATAAAACTATACCCTGGAATTTTGCTACCATCATTCATGAAAAAGATCATAAATTCACTGCAAAATGGATCTGTCTTTGGCTTACATATTTACCAGTACCAAAAAGTTCATCTTGATAATGATGCAGCCACACAGCATGGGCCCCAAGGACTGGAATACATACACACACACACACACACACACACACACACACACACACACAAACACAAGATCCTTTCATTGTCCAAATAAAAGTAATTTGACACAAGGGTGTATATATATATATGTTATTTTTTACTCTTTTTTTCCTTTTTAAAAACATCCAAAGGATGGCCTTCAAAGGAAAGGAAATCTTTGTGGACCTTAAGTGGAGTACAAATGCATTACATTGCCTTTTTTTTTTTTTTTATAGCCCACAAGATAACATGAGCATTTTCTTTGGCATTTGAAAAGGGCAAAATTGGGAAAGTACAAAATTACACTGAAACTAAAAAGAAAGTTCTTTTAAAAATTATAATCGAAAGTGTCCTCTTTAAGTAGCCTTGTGTCTCTTCATGTCTAATTTCTACCGATTACTTTGACTCTTGGGAGAATTACAGGGTTTCTAGAAAGAGGTTTCATAATTAAACGAAATACACTGGGGGTGGTAGCCTACGGGGGTGTGCCCTAGAAAATACTCCCACACAAGGCGGGGGTTCAGCCCTGGAGCGTGCTGATTGTTGGAATCACACGTGGGGAAGAAAAGTAACACTGGGCGTTAGCAGGTGTTACGGTGGTGGAGAAACCACGGCAGCTGGTTTATTCCCAGACAGCAGAAATTGAGGAAGGCGAATTCAAAGTTCTGTTCTCAAATCAGAGCAGGGAATACGAAGGTGTTTGTTTAGCATGGAGGTCGTTATTTTAGATTCAGATATAGACAGGGCCCCCACTCTGTGCTTGCAGCTGCCCCTCGTTGTTGGCATGGTATCAGCCTTCATCAGTTTTCTCAAGCTTTCCAAGGTGTTTGGAGTACTTGATTAGCTCTCCTGGGCTGCCACTGTAACCCCCCAAGGAGCTGTCCAGCATCACCGAAGACTACCTTAATTTATTCCTCCTATTTCCCATGTCACGCTGGAGTGACACCCTTTTCTGGTGTGTTGAAGTATCAAGATTCACTGTTAATTATTGTGTTTGCACTTTCCAATCTAATATGCTGGTGTAAAGCCACATTCTCTTGGGGGAATAGAATTTTTTTCAATCCACACCCGTAATGGCTTGCCTAGTTACTCTTATTTTCCACCTCCGAGGTGTCGGCCTTTGTCGCAGTGGAGAGAACGAGAGAGCCAGAAGTGCATTGTTCAGTGAGAGCTCATCCCCCCGCCCTTCCACCCCGTTTTATAGCTGGCCTTGATTGCCTATGTCTTTCTCCATGTTTTATTTATTTATTTATTTATTTATTTTTGTCTCCTCTGAGCGAGAGAATTAGCATACTAGTGATTTCCAGTCTTTCCCCAGTGGTTTAGAATGGCAGAGAATAGCGTGCAGGTACCAAAACACAGAAGCGCAAGCACAAAATTTCTTTGAAATTTCCTGTTGATCTTATGCAAATACTACCATGAAATGTCTGTATTTGTCTTAAAATAAAATAAAGGCCCCACCCTCCCACAGTATACACAATCTGTCAATAACAACGGAAGATTTATTCTGTGGCATTACAGGTGGGCTGTAGGGATTCCTACACACTATTTTGAGGGCCTTGTACACACAGTGTAGGTAATTTAGTTGCAAATACTTTTACTGAAGTGTTAGATTTTTGTATTTATATGCCTATTGCATATTAAATGTAGGAATTCAGATTGTCTTACTTTAAATATTCCTGGCAGTCCTTTTTGTCTTTTCTCTTCTTTGTCAATCAGACTTAAATTAGATTGTGTGTGTTTTTCAAGCTGAGAAAGACATGGGCATTACCAGTGTTGGTCCTGGAAAAGACCAGTACTAACTTAATTTTACAGCTTTAGCTATGAATACAGGAGCAGGTGAGAAATAACTTTCAGATCCATATAAATACATTACTGGTGATTTCAGTGTTCTTAGGATTTTGATATAATGATTATATCTATCTAGCTATCTTCTGTAATTTTTAAGTGGTTGAAAGAAGGAACCATTTTACGAAGAGGTAAATGCTATCAATACGATTTAGTGGAGCACATTATTTCGTTTGCCTCCCATTCATCAACCACGAGTTGGAACTAAAAATGGCCCCAAAGCCTTTAAAAACCAAATTAGTAACTTGTATTCATACAACACCTGTTTCTGAGGATCTGAGAGCACTTTTGCTTCACTCCTGTGTGTTAAGTCTTATAATTTATTCTCACTGTGTCCTCATGATGGTTGTTTTTGTTGTTAATATTTGTTGAAAACATTATCATGTGTTCAGTGGCGGTTTTAGACTTAATTCTGTTTTGTAGCTGAAAGGTACCATTTTCTTGCCTTATCCCCTACCTCCCATTTCATATCGTAGGAAAATTAGCCAGAAGAAGTTATTAATGGGGTGCCTGGGTAGCTTAGTTGGTTAAGCATCTGCCTTTGGCTTGGGTCATGATCCCAGGGTCCTGGGATTGAGCCCCGTGTCAGGATCCATGCTCAGCGGGGAGTCTGCTTCTCTTCTTCCTCTGGCCCTGCTTGTGTTCTCTCTCTCTTGCTCACTCTCTCTCAAATAAATAAATAAAATCTTAAAAAAAAAGAAGAGGTTATTAATGACTCCTCAGTATTGAAGTGTGGGGTGGGTGAGTGGGACTGTGTGGTAGGTATGGGGCTTAAGTTCTATCTTGAGGCTCATGGCACAGAAATATACCATCTTTCAGATCAGGAGCCCTGGACTTATAGAAGGGTCCTCAGAGAATTCCCAGAATACTCTGGGCTTTGCAGCATCTTCAGTCCCCATAGCTAGGCTCTGGGACCAGAGGCATGGTTATCCCCAAACTCATTTCAGGGCATGTTGACACTGCAAACCATTTGGAGCACCCCAGGTGGCTCCATTCAGCAGGCTGTCTGGGTCTTGTCAGTTTCTGCACTAAACAGTTCTATGCAAATGGTTCTGAGGCCCTTTGTGCATTATTTTTCCTCTGTTACACCCCCCCAAAAACCCCCAAAAGCCCAAAATGTATTTATTAGGTATCTTGTGTCTTCTAAGGTAGTAGCCTTTGTTAGAATGAGGTGAGCACAATCCCTGCTCTGGGGGGACTTATACCCAACTTGTTGAATTTTTTATTTTCAAACTTCTATAAGTAAAGTCCCCAAAATGGCTCTGTGAAGCAACCTGGATCTTATTAGGAAAAAAAGCCCACTTTTCTTGTGAAGAACATGGATATATTTGCAGGCATTTCTTAATATGATTCATTATTTATGACACCAGCCAGAATAGCTCCCATTTATTTGTTGCTGTGCCTGGCCAGAGTTCTCACTCGTTGCTTCATGATACATTATCCTTACTCCTGAAAGCAAAATGAAGAAGACGAGACTCAGAATGGTGACTTGTCCAGAGTCATGCTTTTGGTAAGTGGAGGAGCCAGGATTCACATCAGGATCTGTCTACTACTAACACTGTTACTTTTTAATTTTTTAACCATTAGGGTCAGGATATGTAAGGGTAGGGTAGGATTTCTTTGCCTATATAATGTCTCAACTATGGACAGTTTGGGATATTAAGCAGCATCCCTGACCTCTACTCACCAGATGCCAGTAGCAAACACCACCACCCCTGTCCCTGGCCCTAGTTAATGATAATCAGAATGTCTCCAGATAATACCAATGTCCCCTGATGGGCAAAACTGTTCCCAGTTGAGAACCACTAGTATTAGTGTGTGAGGTAGGGATCCACCTTTATTTTCTTCCAGATTGCTGCCTTTGTCAACAGCATTTATTGCATTTACCTGATTTTTACCATGGAATGAAATGGCACCTGTACATAGTTTGGATTTCTGTATATACGCAAGTTTGTTCCCAATTCTTCATTATTCCTGTGATCGCTTTATTGATTTTTGTGCTATACCACGCTATTTTGATTACAATAAGTTTGTAGTGTGTATTAATATCTATTAAGGCACTGTTTTTCTTTTTCAGGATCTTAACAATTTTTGCATGTTGATTTTTCGATACAGAGTCGAAAGTTATTTTCTCCAATTTCCAGTAAATTCTGTTGAAATTATAATTACATTTACATAATAATTTGAAGAGTGTTTCCACCATGTGTTTTCAAGAACATAGAGTTCACTATTATTGTTGGAAGTAAATTTTTATTTTAGAGCTTTGTGATCATTCTGAAACATCTACATACTTATCTAAGCCAGTATTACCAAAGTGTGGTACATACCCATGTTGGAAGAGTACTGAGGCTTCTGTGTATATTTATTTTTGTTGAAAAATTTAGAAATTAAACGTTACTGATACTGAACATTCAGGTTGAAGGTGATGCCCTTGCTGGGTGCAGATGTCAGGGGTCACCTGTCTATATGAAGCAGGAGGGGTCCTGAGAGACTAGGTTCAGAGGAAGACTTTTATTTGAAAACTCAGTGAAGTGGATTTGTGGATTATTTTTTGTAGTTTAACCCTCATGAAATAGACACATGGCTTAAAAAATTCCTGTAACGTAGTTGCAGATTGAGGAAGATACCAGTAATGTGAACATAAAATCCTTCTCTTGCCCCCTCTGTCTTTGTCTCTTTCTTCCCTGTCTGTCTCTTCCTCACACACACACTTAGACCCACACACAGAAAAATGGCCACACTGACCCATCTCTAACTGTTTGTAAGAGTTTTCCTAGTGAGATTAAAAAAACCAAACCAAAACAAAAAACCCAATACCTACCATTCAGATCTGTGAGAAGATGGCCAAAAATATTTGGACTCATCAAGAAGACATTTTGAAATGTGGGTTAACTTCCACTATTGTTAACAATGAATTTCGTTTCAAGTGTATATTAAGTCTTGAAATATTAGGTATTCATAGTATGAACTTATTGTGATTATAATTTTAAAATATTGCTTATTTCATTTGCTTCTTGTCTTTTAAAACTTATTTTATATGTATTTTATATAACACATGTAAGATGTTGTTACAGTAGTAGTCAGGAGTTTTTACTGACCTAGTATGTAATCAAAAAATTTAGAGACCCTGATCAGGAAACTTCAGGGTCACTCGGATGGTTCCTGAAGCAGTTAGGGTTTTGCTACTCCAAGTGTAGTCTGCACTAACAGCATCAGCATCACCTGGGAGCTCCTTGGAAATGCAGATCCCCAGGCCCCCTCCCAGACCTGCTGGATCTGAATCTTCATTTTAACAAGATCCCCGGCAATCTGTTTTCACATTATGAGAAGAGCATTAAGCTGTACTTGGCAATTAGGTAGCCACTAGCCACGTGTAGTGATGTAAATGTAAATTCATTTAAACTAAATAAAATTAAAAAATTCAGTTCCTCAGGGGCACTAGCCACATTTTAGGTGCTTGGTAGCAACATGTGGCTAGTGGCTACTATATTGGCCAGCACAGATACAGAACATTCCCATTGTCTAATTCAATTAGAGGGTGTAGGTAGGAAGATCTAGAAAAGAAGGAAATGATAAACGGACTTTAATTTGGAACATGTGCATTGAATGTAAACAGAGAAGAGACTTCCTGTCACTCAACTGGACAGGGCCCATGAGAGAGTCATCAAGAGCATTCATGTGGGGTGCTATTCCCGTTAGTTTTGTTTGCAGATAATGTGACTTTTCTGAAGTAATATCAGGCAGACCCGCTTTTATTCAGTGTTAGGTTTGTGATAAAATATTATTTGTCCATTACTACTAGTATTAGTCCTTTCTACATCTTTCAGAGTAAATGAGGAACCTTACAGGATCCCAGAGAAAGCAGGACCCTGCCCCAGATCCATTCCTTGTGGTTCTTCTTTTCTGTAGTCCAGCCTGGTGGGGATTGAAATTCACGGCTGCATTATACAGGGTCCACGGGGGTAAAGCCTGTTTGTTTTCCTGTTGCTTTTAAGATTAATGGTGATCTCCTTGGGCTGCGCAGTCACTGACGGTTTATCTACCAGAGAGTTGGCTCTGACTGTAAACAGTGTGACAGGATGTGGCAAGATTTCTTGAGAATAAACAGCAGTACTGGATAGTTAGATGCCCACAGTGACTTGCACACACTTGGCAGTGCGCAGCTCCCTAAGAGTGTGTGGTTAGGGTATCATCTGCACAGCCTCCCCCCACCCCCCATCATCTCCGGAATGTTCCTGGTGATACCAAACCCTTATCGACAGAAGTGGTGAATGTCTGTTGGTGAAAGAGGAAGAAAAAATCAGAAGAAAAGGCAGTGACCCATCTATGAGTTCATTCTTCTCCCTTCTACTTCCTACTTCAGAACTCCCCTGATAGACTGTATAGTTAGGGGCTTTATTTAATGATTTGCTAGGATTTTTTTTTTTCCCCCCAAGCATATCTTAAGCTTCACTGTTAGGGGAAGTTTTTGACTTCTACAGTTTCATTTTGGGGGGGGGTAGATTTGATTTATTTTGCAAGGGGAAGGAGTCATAAAATGATCGGAAATCTTTCCCCCATTGTTCTGAGAGCATCCTTGGGAAGCAGCATGTACTCCTCTCCCCACTCCACCCCAACTATCACCAAATGCAGAGACGGGAAATACCTAAACTCTCTCCCATCCGTCCACTCCCTCGGCAAAATCTCAGCTGAGCTCATTACTGCTCTCCTAAGACATTCTTCGCCTCTTCTCCCGTCATAAGCAATGCGGCTTGCTTCATCTTCCTAAAGTCTATATTTTAGTGTCTTCTCTTATCTAAGACCTTCCATAACTCCCCTTTCCCTCAAAATGAAGTCCAGTCCCATCCTGTAAGGACACACCCCATCCTTTCTTTCCTACCACGGTTCTTGCTTCTCTGCTGCCCACTGCAAACGCATTGCAGGTCCATCCTAACAGTGGATTCATCCAGATGTTCACCGGGCTCCTGTTTACTGGTCCCGCTGATTCTGATAGGCAGCCCTCACCTTTTACCAAACTGACCTATTTATTATTTCCATCCTGTAACTCATGCTTTTTTCCATCTATATCTTTACTAATTTCTGTTCTTGGTGCCTGGAATATCTTTTTATCCATTGTCCCATGACTAATTTCCATACAGCTTTAGGCTCAGCTGACACACTTCTTGCTTTTTAAAAAATTTCCTGATCCTTGACACTGAATGTAACTGAACTGCCATAACACTTCTGTTTTTATATGGTTTGCATGCAGTAGATAGCGGTATTGGATAGTTAGATGCCCATTGACTGTAAGTTTCTTGATGGCAGGATCTAACTCAGTGCCTCACATGTATGTGGTCAGTGGTCAAGAAAGTGATGAGCAGATGAATGAATACACAGATCTTTTTATTGTCATTAGTTTTACATTAGTTAATGAAACGAGAAAAAACCTTTTTTTCTTTCCTTGACAAATCTTAAGATCTGTAGTTCATTTCCCTCTCTCCTACTACTTAAAAAAAAAAAAGCCATCCTGATTATTCTACTTGAACTTGTTATTGCCTTGGGGGAAATATCTTAAAAATCCTTCCTGTTTCCCAGACATAGAGAATTTGTTTCTATCAACTGACATTCAGTAATTTTTTTTTTCTGGTTGGAGAAGTGCCTAGTAATCTAAGTTGGAGTTTACCACCATTTCTTTCTGATTTTTCCTAAGTAAAGCAAAAATAGTTCTATTGATGAACTGCACATCCTCTCCTTTCTTTTTACAACTTAAGTTCATACTGGGCCTGGTGTCCTGGGAAAGAGGAGATGTTGTTTAAACTCGTGGTCTTTGAAGTTATCTAAGGAGTTTATGAGTTGAAGTGAGATCTGTTACGTGTTTATTATTTAAAAGTAGTGTGTGTGGTAGTATTTATTCACGTGTTTATTTTTTAAAAGTATAGTTTATAATAGTTTTTCGACAGGCATTTGTTTTTTAATAGACTGATTTCAGATCTACTCATGAAACCAAATGGGTATTTAATTACCTACTTGGCATATTGTCAGTATAATTTGAGGATTAACCGTTTTGCCTATGTTAATTTTGAATATTTTAAGTACTCGTACACGGTACGGTCTTTGCTTGCAAACATGTTCTTTCAATGGCTTAGCCAAGGGTTATGTCCCAGCCACTGAGGAGCTGGCAAGGGCTGTGTAGATGCACTGATCATGATCTTGGGTTAGCCAGGAGCACGGAGGGGAAGAATCTGCTGAGTCATTACAAGGAACGAACTATCTGGATTGGGTTTATGGGTTGGTTATTCTGATTATAATACAGTTAGATAATCTGCTCACTCTTATCTCTTCCCTGACATCCAGCCTTCTGTGACTCACATGGGAGCTTTGTGTATGTAACCGAGGCCAGAGATTGGTGGCCAGAAGGTCAAATTCAATCCCAAGACGATGGCCAACATAGCAAAAAACATTGTCTGGAGCCACAATTTGACAGTTATGGCTGACATAAAAACAATTTAATGAATTCTTTTAAAGAACTAGAAGTTTGGCAACCCTGGCCTGGAATTGCTAGCGGTGGCTGGGATGTAAACTGCCCAGGTTACCATGGTTTCCTCTATTCCCACTGTCTCCCCAACACTGTAGTGGCACAGTGCCTACCGTTTAACGTCACTCCTGCACTGTGACTTTTCTCATGGCGGAGACAGGTTTTCTCCAACTGCATTTCTCTCAGAAATGACATTGTGAGAGGGTGTCTGATAGGATTCTGTGTTCGAATGAAAAGCAGAGAGAGCCTTTTTCTCTGCAGACATGAAGACCACTCCTGTATCTCTTATATGAGAACAAAGTGTCTAGATTATGTATTTTGGTCAAAAAATACCCTCTTCCACTCATTGCCTGTGAGCCTTGGAGTTTGCGTCCCTGGTGTGACCTTCTGACCCTCTGGCTGCCTGGGGAGTGACCGCACAACCCTTGGCAGACATGGTTGTTGTAATGAGCGCAGCTCCGATTTCCACCGTTTTTATGACAGTTCATGTTTGTGTGTGAGTAATGAGGTCAACACAACACAGAATAAGCAGTCTTTTCTCATGGTCTTAAACAACTCTGGTATCTGTGGCCAGTTATGCTGACATCTGAGATACTTCAGCCTAGGGGCTCTTTGCTCTCCTGCCTTACAATTAAGAGTTTGTGCACAAATGCTCAGTGTCTAAATCTGCTTTTATGTGTTTGTTGTACAAGCATGTTTTTTGGTAGGCTCCATGCCCAACTCCAAGCCCAACTCAGGTCTTGAACTCACAATAGTGAGATCGAGACCTGAGCTGAGATCAAGAGTTGGACGCTCAACAGGATGAGCCACCCAGGCGTCCCTACAAGCGTTTATTTAAAATTTTCTGTTCAGTTTTGGTCCGCATCCCATTTATAAGGGGTCAGATAAGTGAGGGCTGTTTGGGATGATGAGAAAGTTCTGGAAATGGATAGTGGTGATGGTTGTCCGGCCTTCTGAACGTGCTTAATGTCATTGAATGTACACTTAAAAATAGTTAAAATGGTAAATGTTCTCTTATGTATGTTTTAACCACAATAAAAAAGTAAAAAGAAGTGAGCAGAGCAAGAAGTTGGATATATTTTGAGTTTTTCTGACCAAAAGAGGCATAGAGAAAGCTCCTCATTCTTCTTTTATATTTCCTTAATCTCTGGTCTTTTTCTTTTCTTTTTGAAGGTTTATTTTCTTCTGAGGGTAGAGAAGTCTACATTATTGGTCTGTACAAGTCATTCTTTCTGTGTTTTCTCTTTCCATGGACTTGCTCAGTTCTTGGCCAGGGAAAATCTCCAGGACAGTAGCAGATACAACATACCCTGCCTGTGCAGTGGTTCTTCACTCTGACTGCACATTAGAATCACCTGGGAGTTTCCAAATCTCCTTTGCCCAGGCCATACCTAAAACCAATCAATCAGAATTTATGAGAGCTCCCCAAGTGCTTCCAAAGGTAAATGCAGCCAGGGCTGAGGATGCCTGCCCTGTGGGAAACCCTATCTGATTCACAGAGCCCAAGGTTTCTCATTGGATTGTTCCAGTGTGTGAAGTTGGGGCACATCAAAGGCCATTTTCCTTTTGTCCTCCAGACCCAGTTATTTTAGACATTGCCCTGATGTGATTTGAGGGGTCTCTGATAGGAGAAGTATAGTCAGGGAGGGGTGTAGGGGTAGTTTAGTCTAGAGACACTGACTCAGAGAATAAATATTACAGAGTCAAAACAGGAAATACATATACCCAAAAATATAGAATGCCTTTCTTTCTTTTTCAAAAATAAATTTTATTTTGGAATAATTTTAGATTTAACATAAAAGTTACAAAGAAATTACAGGGAATTCCCTTATGTCCTTCATCGAGTTTCCCCAAGCATTACTATCTTATGTTACCATGGTACATTTGTCAAAACTAAGAAATTGACCCTGGTACATTACTGTTAACTAAATTGTGGATTTTATTTCGATTTCACCACTTTTTCTATTAATGTCCTCTTTTAGTTATGGGACCCAGTCTGGGGTACCACACTACATTTAGTTGTCATGTTGTGATGGCTTTTTAAAACTTAACTGGGCTGTGAAGTCTTAGCTGCCTCTCCAGTGTTCTAAGCAGTCAGGACCACCATGTTTATGTGCCTTTTTACCACTGTGTCGTTATGCTGAGAATTTGAATTTGTTTTGTCTTATGTATTCTTGGTTTTCAGCACATCACATCTCTGCTCAGTAATATCCTTTTTATTCCTTTTCCTTTCAGAAAATCCTTTTGGAGTGGAAATAAACCCCCCTCAACTCTACAATGCTGCGACCAAGTGGGGGCCTCAAGATGTGAGATGGGTTAGAGCTCTTTTCAGTTAATTTTCCCCCAGGCAGTTTTTGAGAATTGACCTAGCAGCATGAAGATGTTTTTATTTTTTTCAAGGAACCAAGCTGTTCAGGACCCAAATCAATGGATTAATTTGATAATCGACCCATTTTAATCATAATATAAACAGGTTTCTTTACACTTGCTTCCATAAGATGGACTAAATCCACTTTCCCTTTGGGATTTCAAGACTATTGGTAAATTGAAGAGAAGATTATAAGTCTGTTAATTGAAGAAGTTGACAGGCTGGCCCATACCTTGCCCCTTGACATGCTTCCTGCATTTTACTTTCAGGACAGACAGCATATTCTCTTGGTTTTCTTCCTTCCACTCTGGTTTCTCCTTTTTCTTCTTTGGGCTTTCTTCTCTTTTCTCCCAGTGTCTTCATGGTGGAGGGTCCCAAGGTCAGTCCTTGACTATTTTCTCTCTATATTAATTGAAATCTCATCCAGCCTTAGGTTTTAAATACCGTCTGAAAGCTGATGACTCTCAAATTTATATCTCCAGCCCCTCCCCTGAAATCCAGATGGAAATATGTATTAAACTGTCTACCACATATCTCTGCTTAGATGTCTGCTGCATAAGTCAAATTCAGCACATCTGAAACTGAATTATTGACCTTCCCCCAAAACTTGGCCACCCATAACCTTCCCCGTCTTAGCTATGGCAACTTCATCCAGTCTCCCCGTTGCCGGGACAGAAATTCTCAGTCATCCTCATCTGCTTTCTGCCTTCTGCACCCCACGAGGAAGTCTTGAAGGTTCCACCTTGAAAATATATCTGGAATCCAGCCTTTGTGTCTGCTGATACACTACTAAAAATCCACTTTGAGCCACCATCATCTCCCCGCTGGACCACTGAGTTAGTCTTTTAGCTGCCTCCTATAGCCAGAGGGAGCCTTGTAAAATAAACCAGATCATGTTACTTCTCTGTTCAACACTCTCCAAGTGCTTCCCCTGTCTTTCTGTGTAAAAACTACCATCTTCAGTATGGCCTGTAAGGTCTACATTACCTTGTTCCCCGTTGACTTTCTGGCCGTGTCGTCTCTTCTTCCTCTGCCCTTTATTCACTGAGCTCCAGCCACGGGGCCTCTTTGTATTATCTCGCCTCAGGGCCTTTGCACTGGCTGTTCCCTCTGCCTGGAAGCTCTCATCCTGGATATCAGCATGGCCAACTCCCTCACTTCCCCGTAGGTCTTTATTCTAAATGTCACCTTCTCGGTGAGGCCACCCAGACCATCCTCATTAAAACTGCAGCTTCTAGGGTCACCTGGGTGGCACAGTTGGTTGGGCAGCTGAATCTTGATTTCGGCTCAGGGCATGATCTTAGGGTCCTGGGATGGAGCCCTGCATCAAGCCCTGCACTGGGCTCCACGCTCAGTGGGGAGTCTGTTTGAGGATTCTCTCTCCCTTTCCCTCTCCCTCTGCCTCTCCCCCTGCTCATGCTCTCTCTCTCTCTAAAATAAATAAGTCTTGGGTCACCTGGGTGGCTCAGTCGTTAAGCATCTGCCTTCAGCTTGGGTCATGATCCTAGGGTCCTGGGATCGAGCCCCACATCGGGCTGCCTGCTCCAAGCCTGCTTCTCCCTCTACCAGTCCCCCTGCTTGTGTTCCTTCTCTCGCTGTGTCTCTCTCTGTCAAATAAATAAAATCTTTTAAAAATAAATAAATAAATAAATAAAATAAGTCTTTAAAACAACAACAACAAAACTGCAGCAGCTTCCCCTCACACACTCCTGATTCTCTTCACCTTGCTGTTTCTTTTTTCTTCTATACTTACCCCTGCTGAACATAATATTATATGCTCATGTATGTTTTTTGTTTTTTGCCTATCCCCCTCCACTGGACTGTAAGCTCCATGAGGGAAGAGATCTTTGCCTCTCTGTCTATTGATATATGCTAAAGAATAGTGCCTGGCACACAGTAGTAGTTGTGGTCAATATTTATCAAACGAATAATTATGAACTGTGAAGAGTGTTTGGAAAATAAAGAATGGTATTATAGATGGTAGTCACTAGATCAGCAGTGGCTAATGTTGCTGAGCCCAGACCTCCTGCCATACCCTGTGCTTTTGTCTTATTTAGTCCTTACAATGATGCTAAGAGACAGCTATTCATAATATTCCCATTTAGCAGTGAAAGAAACTGAAACACAGAAAGTTTAAATAAATTGTCCAAAGTCACCTAGAGATGGTTTAAATTGTCCAAAGTGAACTAGAGGTGTATCATTGACCTCTAGTTCTCACTGATTCACCTCTAGTTCGATTTAGCACCTGTAGCCTGTAACTGACAAATCTGGAGAAAATTGTGGAATAGACCATAGAGGGAGGTGGTGAAGTATATTTCATTGTTAGCAGTGCTCTTCTTAGAGTGCTCACATTTAATTTCAGAGTATTTGGTGTTAACTTCTCGATGATGGAGGCTTTAGGTAGTTAATCCTACATCTCCAGAAATGCATTCTGTGCATATTTTTTTATTGTTTAAACCCAAATCTCTGTTCTTTCCAGAAGTGGAAACCATCACAGCTTCAGTCCAGGGGAAGTTTGGTGGTTTCTCATTTCCTTTTCCAGAATAACACAAGGACATGGCCTTTGGGGAAACATAAGCGATGTTTCCCCTCCCTCATAGGAGGGTGGCAAATGCCTTCTCAGCTGAGATTTCATGTTAATGCTTCTTCCTTAGGAACTTGATTGACTACAGAGTATCTATTCCCTCCTGATGTGATCCCTTGGAGGGCCACAGCCTGGCCCCTGGAGCCACGTCTGTTGGGTGTCTGCTTCTCTCTCCCAGGGTGGTCCTTGTCCTCAGAGACATGGAGCACTCATCACCTGTCAGTGACTGCTTTCAGGCTGGTCTCAGGTGTTCTGAATGGATCTTGTGGGCCTGGGCCTACACTTGATCACCGGTGGGAAGCTTATTTTGAACATGAGGCTGCCATGTCTCTTCCTACTCAACAACTGTATTATTTTTCTATGTTCTGTAATAAATTGCTGCAAATTTAGTGGCTCAAAACAACATGTATTTATCATACCACAGTTTCTGTAGCTTATCTGGGTTCTTTTCATCAGGTCTCATCAGGCTGCAGTATAGGTGTTGGCTGGAGCTGTGGTCTCAACAGAGGCTCAACTGGGGAAAGATCTGTTTCCACTGCTCCCTTAGGTTCTTTGCAGAATTCATCTCTTTGCAGCCATAGAATTGAAATCCCTGTTTCTTGCCAACTGTTGGCCAGGAGCTGTCCACAGTTCCTTGCCACGTGGCTCTTTCATAACATGGCAGTTTACTTCTTCATAGCCAGCAAGACAAGTATGCAGCTCCAGTCTGCTAAAATGGAGCTTTACAGCATAGCATAATCACAGGGGTGATATCCCATCCTTTTTGCCATATTCTGATGGGTTAGAAGCAAAATGCAGGTCCTACTCTCACTCAAGGGGAGGGTTTTACAGAGTCACGAACACCAGCAGGTGGGGAATATTGGGAGGAAGGGGTCACCTTAAGGTGTGTTCATCACAGCAGCCATCTTTACTGTGGTTAAATTGTGGAGCTAATTCCTAAAGGCAGGGGAATACCTATTAGTTGCTCATCTATTCCCTCAGTAGCCATTGGATTTGCTTTGCCAAGACTATAAATCAGGATGTGATTTTTCATGTTTCATCTAGAAAATTTGTAATAATACCCATTTTTGTAGGTATTTTATGCTCCTTTCAGTTCAGATATAACTGAATAAATTATCTGATGAAATGAATCAGAGCTGCCTTCCTTCCTATAGTATTTCTTGTTCTAGAACCAAAGATGGTAGTTATTAGATCCTGTATTAAGGATTATTCCTTATGAATCTGGGGTGTAAGTTGCTTAAAGACAGACTCCAATCATTTTATGAGTGTTTTACTGAGTAGATACAGTGTCGACTTATTTAAAATTACTGTTTTTCAACCTACTCATTTAAAATCTCAGTGGGTGTTTATAAGTAACCTCACACAGTCTGACGTTTGTTTTCATGTGACAGAGCAGCTGGGATTTCACATCTTAGAACACTCTCCTCCCACGCCTGTCTTCGTTGTTTGAGACCTCACAAATACCCATGACAGTATGTCATGACCAAGTCTTCTCTTCGAAAAGTCTGAAATCTTCTGCTTTCGTTCCTCTTAATATGTCTTTTGTTTGGGGGTGGTAGAGGATGAGAATGTGGGGAAAAATGAGAACACACATCTAGTCTGATGAAGTTTTAATGCAAGAAGTCTGAGGCAGAGAACTGGTTTCTTCTTTTAGAGTTAGTTTATTCCAGTTTGACCAGTTTGGAATCCGTTTATTCCTTTACATTTTAAAAGTATGTGCCTCAGTCCCTACTCCTGAAAGGTATGTTAGAAGGAAAAATAAAACCAAAATATGTTATTGATGTTTGCTTACCCAATCACAGTTGCACACCTGGGAAAAACCAAATGCCCATTTAAAATGTTTTCACTTTTGAATTTCACGTAAATCATACCCAGATGGTTAATGGTAATGTAAATTGCTTTTAATGATATATAAGAATCTTAGAAATTCATTTTTAAAATATAGCAAATATACATTCAGAAACCACTTATTTGGTGGGATATATGTGTATTAGGAGTTTGGTGTGAAAGTGCCCACTTTAAGAATTTTCTGGCCATACCTGCTCTTAGAGGGGCTGGCATGGGCCCCTCTTTGGTAGAGCTTCTCATAAGTGGGCCGAGAAAGCCCTGCTCGCCCCTTGGCCAGTGGGGAGTGGTTGTGCTTGTGCTGGAAACCCTGGACAGAGCTCAGGACCCTGGTTCCTAAGTCCTGATCCCCATGACTGGCTGGCTACCCAGAGAGAGAGAGTACATGTTCTGCTGACACTTGGCGGCAATCCATTTGCTCTTGCCTTATGCCTGGCTGGGTGGGCCAAGGAATCACCTTCCATTTCTGAGAATCATATGGCTTTCAGGAGTTCCTCAGGCCCACGTAAGTGTCATATGGAAGCCCCTCAAAGGAATGGCGTCAAGTGGTGAGAGTTCCTTCTGTTGACCACTTGCTGCTGGCTCTCCTGAATGTGCATAGTGTCACATCATATGCACATCTACCTGGTGGGAGAGAGGAAAGCGGCTGCGCCACCTGTGTGAGGAGATGGCCGGACCACGCTGGACACCTTTGCACTGACCAGAACCCTGCAGCTGTTTGCCCCAAACAACCTTTATACCCACTCTTTCCCCAGAACTTTAGCTGCCTTATATTCTTTTCTTAATGCATCTTTAATTTGATAGATTTTGCCAGATTGCCTTCTGTAGGGGTTGAACCTTTTAAAAGTCTTTTAAAATTCATTTTAATTTTCTAAATGCTACTGGAATATATTCTTTTCAGAAAAAGTGAAAAAAATTTATGGATATAGCTAAAGCCACTTTCAGTTACCACTACCACCCCTAGATCCAGTTCCCAGGCAGACCCTCTCCATCCCCCAGAGGTAAATGCTGTTAGTGGTTTGGTCTGCCTCTTTGTGTCTTGGCAGATACAAACCCATGGGAAATAAACATTATGGAAGTGTGCATGCGTGTGTGTGTGTGTATGTTGTTTAATGCATAAGCTATATTGTCCTCAACTTCTATAATGGTGTGTTTTCCTTGATACTATGTCTTGGAGGTCTTTCCATGATGTATATAATTTTATATACATACGTATATAAAAATTTGAGTTTTACTATCAGTTATTTTTCATCAGTGCCTTTTTTGACATTTACTTTCAGGAAAGAATTTGGGGTTTCATTAAATACCCAATAAGTCACATATATATATTCACACACACACACACACACTATGTATATATAGTGCAAAATCTTAATCTTTGTGTTTTTTTCCTCTCTTCAGATCTCAGAAAAGTGATCTTCACAATGAACGCTACATCTTGGAATTAGATTGCTGTTCCTCCTTAGACCACCTGACAGGCCAAAAACTTATCTCAGAGTTCATTAAGAAGGTAAGCACTGTAGTGAGGAGACAGTTGGACAGGTTTGCAGTGCAAACTGGGGGAGGCTGGCTTGGGGCAGTTTGGCCACACTCCACGGGCTGGGACAGGAGCCAGTGCCTCCTTGGGCCTGGGTCTTTGGGCAGCCCCACAGGGGGGCGACCCCCCCCCCCACATACATACATTCCTCAGGCTGAAGATGACTCAGGAACAAGGTAGCTTCCCCCCTTTCCAGGCAGGCAGGACCCTGGACCTTGTCTTTTAAGGCTGGAATGACATTAATAGCTGACAGGCCTGTAGGCCCAGTGCTGGGACTCCCTTCAAACCTTCAAGATGGTGTGACCCCTACCCCCAGCCCAGGTCCCACCTTCCACTTGTCCTGTGGGTCTTCATTGCCACGAGCCACCTTTCTTCCTAGTGTGAGAGCACCCTAGAGTCCTGTGGCCACTGGCATGCTGTTATACCAGCTACAATTGCCTAGTTACAGGAGAATCATTCTCCACCCGGAAATGTATCTGGTTTTGAACTTTTCTTTGTGCCCTGTGAGGTTTCCTGCCTCATTGCAAGGTTCACTTGAGTTTCAATATGACATATGCTGCAGAAGGAATGTCCTTGCCCAAAGTGGGGCTAAGTTCATTCCTTAATGTTTACCTTGTTCTCTCTCACCCAGGCTTCCACAATAATTGTGGAATTATTGCTGATGTTTTGTTTGAGAGCTGATGATGTTTTGTTTGAGATCCAGTCTGTCCATTAGTGAATTCATTAATAAATAGTGTTGGCCATCAACTTTGGGCCAGAAACAGTCCTTGCCTGCTTGGCGCTTGGACACAGAGAACCAAAGGGCTGTGGTCCCTTGCGCTCGTGTCCTCACACCTGGAAGGCAGACCCTGGAGGAGTGGAATGAGCATTACCAGCAGGGAAGCAGCCGGGCGGAGGAACAAGCAGACACCACGTGGTCTGGCTATCAGGGAGGTCCCTCGTTTCAAGACAGAAAGAATGAGGAGGAGTGACCTGGTGATGGGGCTGCACAGGGAAGGTTGGGGAGCCCTCCAAACAAAGGGAGCAGCATGTGTGAGGGCCTGGTGCAGGAGCGAGAGAGGGGAATCAAAAGATCAGAGAAGCTTTGGGAGAGAAAGGGAGTGCAAGGGATGGGAGGAGGGGCCAGGACAGCCCTGTAAATGCAGCGGGGGCTGTTCAGAGGATTTTTGCAGAAGATTGAAATAATGAGATTGTCTCTTTAAACACCCAGTGATACTTTTGTTGTTGTTCCCTTCCTGTCTCTCTCCCTTCAACGTTGATTGAATGTTCGGGCTCAACAAGGCCCTAGGAATAACCCCCCTCGTGTATGGGGGGGTGTTAAGACCTGGAAGTCAGATGACCTCGTAGGTCAACATTTCTGATCATTTTACTAGGACAATGGAGACTCTACTCTGGTGGAATTCATATCATTACTTAAGGAATAGGGGGAGAAGGGCATTTTTTCTTCACACATGCATAAGCCTGACAACCCAACTTTTGTAGAAGTCTATATAAATAGGGCCCTCTTTTCTGGATTGATGCAGATAAAATGTTCTAATAAACTTGGGTAGTTATATGTTAGAGGTAGAACTTACCCCATGATCTGAGTACTGGGGAAAAATCGTTTTAGAAATAGGCTTGTAGTCAAGACTGGGATGCTTGGAATATTTGAGGGGTAAATGGGTCAGATGAGCGCATGAGGCTCTGTCCATACTATCAAGAGTGCTCTTTTAAAAACACGCGATTTGAGGGGCACCTGGATGGCTCAGTTGGTTGAGCAGCCGACTCGATTTCGGCTCAGGCCGTGATCTCATGGGTTGTGAGATCGAGCCTTATTATGTCCGGCTTCCTGCTCAGCGGACAGCCTGCTTGGGATTCTCTCCCTCTGCCCCACCCCCACTTGTTCATTCTCCTCCTCCCTTAAAAAAATAAATCTTTAAAAAAACAAACAAAAACCCATATGATTTGGTAGATTTGTCTTAACAAACCAGATCATTGCATGACTGGCCCATTACCCTGTGCACATATCAGGTCTTAAGGAGAAAGCAGCCTGCTTAGTGGGCACTCAGATACTGGTGTGTGTAGTGTGTGTGGTGCAGGTAGACATCTGTGTGTGTGTGTGTGTGTGTGTGTGTGTGTGTGTACACGTATGTGTGCACATCAGTATCCGATAGTTTGTTTCATAATTAATTAAATAAAGCATCGACACCTGCTCATTCTATGTTTGTATAAGGATTATGTTTTTAGCACTTTGAAAATTATATACTTTAAAAAGCCCACAGTGCCATCCTGCTCCTGCAATAACCCTGGTTTTCAAACAACAAGCACTGGGTCCAGACAGACTAGTCAACTTGCACAATAAGAGATTTCTAACCTGGAGTTTGTCTCCTTATGTGTATCCCAGAATCTCTTGCCTCCGTTCCTCTCAGTAGAGAGGTGGTTCATGATCATGGCCAGCAGGTGCAGGTAGAGTTTCCCGCCAGCGACTCAGGGGTGTTGAGATTGTCCCGCCATTTGTCCCTCACTGTCCAGTGTGGCTGAGGGCCAGACCTGGAAGGATCCAGCATTTCTGGTCATTGGTGCAAAGTGTGGCTTTAATTTCTCAGCCAGTGGCAGTGACAGCCAGAAGAGGGACAAAATGATGGGTCTGGGCCTCCTTCCCTCTGCTCCTCTTTTCTGTTGTTGGACAAGATTTCTGGAGAAGACACCACTTCCGTGTGCAAAGACCAGAGGGGAACTGAATGCCCCTCTGTAGGATCAACAGCTATTCCAACTGATGGCAGATTTTTACACATGTGTAAATTTTTCTGTCATCACACAGGTAGAAGACCCTGAGAGCTTCCTGGGAAGAAATATACTAAAAACCATTTGTGTCTTTTCAGTAAATATTTAATGAACAGTCTGGTCCCTATTTGTATATAGAGAGAGTGGTGACACTTGTTAATTGCCATTCACTTAGACCAAGATGAAGCTGTGCCACTGGCAACTACAGCTTAGTCATTCCTTTTCATCTAGGTCATTATTTTGTGTGAAATAATGGCTCCCGTTTCTATGACAAGCAGATCCGTCTTACGATGCGATGGTAATTAACTCATTTTGTCATTGTACCATCACACAGGATAAGCTCATATTCTCTGCATATTAGAATTAAATTCAAAGTGATTAGATTTTTTTTTCTTAAGAACAATGGCCCAGTATTATTTTTCCACCAAATGTTTTAAATTAGTGGAACTTTTGGATAGAGAACGTGGATGGCAGGAGGGAAAGGAGATTTCATTATTTTCCACAATTAGGAAAAATAAAATCATCTGTATCTGTGTCATGTAAAATTAGCTGAAGGTGCCGTAATTTACAGGCCCTCTCCATCATGATTTTCTGCAGAGAGCGAAGGGAATTATATAAAGATGACTCTGTTCCTTTCAGTGTGGTCTGATGATTTCTCTGAGCACTTTAGCTGCTCAAATTAAATCTGGGCTACTGCTTTGTGTTTTTTCCCCCTCTTGTTTCCTGCTGTGCTCCATCCAACCGGCCCTTTATGTACATTATTTATTATGGGCCACAGAACATTTAAAAGCCAGATTTATGGGCAGACTCGGAGAGACTGTGTGTTCCAAGTCCTAGAAGCGAATGCTCCAGGGACACAGAGTCTCAAGGCTGTGGGAAAGCAGAGGTGCTGTCTTTGCCCCTGTGAGGCAGAGGTTTGGCCGCCAGGTACTTCCGGAGCTTGTCTTGTGTGGCTGGTGGATTTGTGGGGCCCCTTGCAATTTCCTGTTCTTCAGAGTTCTCAGGGGATTGTAAAGAGACAGAATGATGTCACAAAAAGGGCTTACATGTTCATCTTCAAATTCCTTTACCTTCTTTGGAGCTTCTTGGGAAAGTGCTCGAATGTTTGGAAAGCCCTTTGAAGATTGCAGAGTCATTGTGCACATTTCCTGGTTTGTGCTTCACAGTAATTTTGGTCAAGAGGCCCCACTGGCAGTGGGGTCTCCCTTCTAGACAGGAGGAAAGAGCTCCAAGAGGATGAGGGCTTTGCCCAAGGCCGGGGACTGTTCAAGGATGCAGCCTGGGCAGGTGTTTCTACAGGAGAGGCACCAGCGGGCGGCATTGGGTCTCGGGTGGAGCAGGAAGGTTCTGTGGCCAAGTGGGGAAGGTTTTGGAGAGGTGTGGTATAGAGTGAGGGCCCTGAAAAGTGAGGGATGGATGGAGGGGTGAGGCGGACAGTACTGTTCTTGGTAAGGGCAGGAGCATGGAATGAAAGCTCAAGGCTGAGAGTCAAGTTCTGTTTGGCTGCAGTTTGGGATGAACAAAGGGAAGAGGAAGCCTGTTCTGGGCAGGGTTCTTTTGATGACATGAAACAGAGCTCTACTCAAGCCAGCTCAGGTGGGGTACAGCAGGCAGGGTTTACTACCTGGCTGGAGCCCCTGCAGCAGGTTACAGAACCCCCCCATCCCCACCGCCCCCAGAAAAGAAGAAGAAGAAAAAGAAGGAGAAGAAGAAGAAGAAGAAAGGAAAAGGAAAAGATTGGGCTCCTTGGCTGTATTATACGCTGCTGGCCCATATTTGTGTATCTATCGGTTTATTTGAATTTTAAATGGGATTTCACTGCACAGAGGGAATCCCTCTGTGTGTCAGGTAGACCCTTTGCTAACAGACTTCACACATACTATATTCTTAATCCTCATCTCACCCTCTCTGAAGGCTTAGACCCATTTTATAGGCACAGAGAGCTATGCAGTTTGCCCAGTTACAACTGTGAAAGGCAGAACTAAGGTTTGAAGCCAGCCTGTGTGACCCAGAGGCCACGTTCCAGACCATTGGGCCATGCTGCCTCTTCTGTGTGGTGCTCAGGGACTGAGAGGGGGCTGTCCCAGGCAGAGGAGAGGCCTCATGGGAGGCAGACAGGTATAACTGGGTCTGGTACATGGAGACAGATTTTAGAGCCCATAGAAGGCCTCCCCTCAGTGTAGGCTGGGTCTCTAGGCCTTGCTGCCCAACAGAGAAAGCCACATTCCCAGCCATTGTCCAGGTGAGACTTCAAGGTCTTTGCCCTCAGGCTCTCGGCTCTGGGTTCTGCCCCTTAGATTCACTCCCCTTTATGATGGAGGGGTGAGCACTGACCCACATGATATACTTAGAACTAGGTTTGTCTTCCATTGGACCACAGAGACTTTTGAATATAGGCAGTTGAGGGGAGACGAGGCAGACCCCTGCCTTGTCCTATGGGGGCCAACTCACTGTCAGAAACCCAGTGGCTTGGATTGAACTAGATGCGTTGCCCTTTCAAAAACCAAATGGTGCTGCTTAAGGTCTTGACCTTAAGAAAAGACGCCAGCAGATCTTTAAAATCTAAGTGGCTTCTTTTAATGAAATGGAATATCCTAAATCCCCAGGATTACGAAACTTGCCTGTAGTATATAAATGACTCATCATTTGCTTTCTGTCTGATTGCTGAGCATTAGGGCCTCATTTCTACAAGTGCGGTGCGGAGAGTTTAATTTTAATTAGTGCAAGATACCAATTCAGAATGAAAGGAGAAATATATGAAAAAAGGCTTCCCTTACCTCCCTACACCCCCACCTATCCCCAAGCCAAGCAAATTGTGCCATTTTAAAAAGGTGAATCTGGCAGGAGTGGGGGAGGAGTGAAGGCAAAATGGTGTGTGAATGAGCATGTCGTCAGAGTGGAAGACAGAGAACTGGGGGGTGAGCGGGGAAGAGCCTGGGGTGACAAGTGAGGCATTGCTGGAGGAGACAGCTATCCTGTTTGCTGTTGCCTCCAGAACTTAATAAACATTTGTCGAGGGAATGAACGAAACAAAAGAGAAATGCAGAGGAAGAATCATCAAGATTGTATCATAGGAGGGGAGGGAGGAGCCTGAAATGACACCCAGGTGACTGAAGGGTGAAGTAGGGTCACTTGTGAGGACGGGGAACACACGGCATGAGGAGCTATTCAGGGCCAGAGAGGTAATGAGATTGGTGATGGACATGTTAGGACTGAGGGACTGGTGGGACACCCAAGGGAACATTCCAGAAGACAGTTGTGGTTGTTGGGCTGGAATTCAGGAGGAGGCTAGGAATGGAGCTGGAGTTGTCTGAGGTGCAGACGCAGAGGCCCACAGGGTAGGTAGTAGTGGCAGGTAGTGACAGAGAGAAGGAGGTTCAGGTGTCATCTGGGTGGCGCATACCCTTCTCAGAGGGCCAGCCGCCACTCAGCATCAGCTCATCGTTGCCTAGTGGAAATACCAACCCAGTTGTATTTTGGTGGGGTAAACTTGCTCGAAAGCAACTTTAGAGAAGTTGGTAATGTTTTATTTTCTTATTGTGAAGTCTCTTGGTTTTTCACTGTAAGTTAATCCATCAGTTTAAAACTGTAAGAGCTAGTTCAGTGTTTCTCAGATTATCTGTGGTGAAGGACCAAATTTTTGTTTATTTGGTTTGGTTTTTTTCCAGTCTGTTAAGAAGTGATACTTTCAAAAATACAATACAAACATGGTGGCAGTGTTGAATAGCTAGAAGAGTATTTACATGCTCACTCTAACTTCGTGTATCTCTCTGGTTGTGGGTTGTTAACAGGAAGTTGGTGGAGCAGGAATGGGCTGAGGACCCCACGTTGAGTAGCCATTGGTTGAGGTGGCAAAGCCATGAGACAGGATGGAGTCATGACCTGAGAACTTATTTGTGCTTGCAGAGGGGAGAGAGGAGAGCGCCATGGCTAGAGCTCTGGGGAAGACCCAGAGAAGGAGAAAAAGAAAGAACTTCTATGAAGCAAGGGGAGAAAAGGAAGAAGATGATGTCACAGAATCTGGGGGAAGAGAATAGTATAAAAGCAGGAAAGAGGTTGATTCAGAACCCACTGGTTGGGTGGCCCACTGGTTTGGCCACCAGAGGCTACTGGTAAATCTTACGAGAGCAGTTATTAAGAGTAGAGAAGGCAGAGACCTCCCTCCATGGGTTTAAGAATATGTGAGTTTGGAAAGAGAGAAAGGAAGTGGTGGCTCAGGGTACAGGTGGAGGAAGTTTTCTTTGTTTTACGTAGGAGCTAAAAGCTACCAGTAGAGAGGAGAAAGTTAAAACAAGTCAGAGGTGAGTTAAAGGTGGAGGCAGGCCCAGGTTGGGTGAGCCCACAAAGTTGGCATCAGATGCACACAGGGCACTGGACGCCCATTCCTCAGGCTTGGGGAGGTGATAGGTGGACCCTCATAGGCTTTAGAGGCTCAGAGTGGTGGGGAAAATGTGGGTCCTGATGCCTGGAGGTCTCTGTTTTCTTAGCGAGTACCTCTCTCCTGCCCCATCCCCTCTTGATCCTCTGCTCTCTTGCTTTTCTCTTTGGCCTGGGACCTTCCTGTTCTGTCCAGGGAAGTCAGTTGAAGTTAATCTGAGCCTGAGGGGAGGGAAGGGGCCATATGTTTGTCTTGATCACTCCCAAGAAATAAGACAAATTCTTGTGCTTCATTGTCTCTGCCTGAATCCAAGATCCAGCAGCAGTGGGCCAAAATCCGTTCATGCTCCTTTGAACAGATTGTTGAGGACCCCTATGCGTTGGTGTTCAGGGATACCTTAGTGAGCCAGTACCCGTAATGTCTGTGGTCACATGAAGCTTATAGTGTAGCTGAGGACACAGACAGGGAGCAGGTAGTCACCTGATGGAGGCATAATCACAAATGGGTAAGTGCTCCAGAGCAGAACATAGTGAGGGACCATGACCCAGGCTGGCAGCAGGAGGAGGGAGTGGTCCATGAAGAAGAAGTGGTGTTTGCACTGTGATCTAAGGGGTAAATAGGTGAGGGAGAGTCCGGGCTAGTGGTTACTGGAATAGCTTGGACAAAGGCCACGAGGTGGGAGGGAGCATGTTTGGTACAGGGAAGGGGAAGGAGGCCATTGTGATTTGACCACAGAGAAAGGATGGTGAGTGCTGCATGATGAGACCGGGCAGGTGGCTAGGACTCACCTCTGGGCTCAGGATTTGGGTCTTATCCCAAATGCAATGGAAAGCCACTAGGGTCTGAAGGAGGAGCACAAGAATGATACCAGATGTACACTTCGGGAAGAGATGTGAAGAGTGGATTGGGGGCAGGAGTAGATGGAGTTAGGACACTGTTGGAGTATCTCTTTTAAGCTAAGCTAGAGATTGTAGCTTAGCTTACAGTCAGAGTGGAGATGTGGGGAGGTGGTTTGACTTAAGAACTATGGAGCCAAGGAGCTCAGCAGAGTTGAACTGTGTACTCCACACGGTACCTGTGGAGAGGGGCAGGTTTGGCCTGTGCCACTGGACGGACAGGGGCCTTTACTAAGATCAGGAGGACTGTGGACCAGGGCATCATTTCTCCAGTGCAGGAGCTCAAGGCAGCCATCCGGGCTGGAGACACCAGCTGGAAAATGCTAATTGAAACTTGGTCATGGATGAAATCACTGAAAAGGAAGGGAGCTGAGCCCCAGGGAATTCCAGCACCAAAGGCCATGCAGAGAAAAGAGGCAGAAAGGAAGTCACTAAGAGGTCTGAGGGAAACGGGAAGAGAGTGGGTGATGCAGGCCGAGGTTGCCTCAGCAAGGGAGAGTCTGTCAACCCTATTGGTGCCCCAAGACTACAAATCAGAAAGGGCCTTGGTGGTGTGGTCATGAGGTCATTGGCCACCTCTGTGGAGACTGCTTTGGTGGCCTCTCCATTTCCAGCACACATTTTACAAGGCCTATTCCAAAATGTCTTTGGGTTCTAATTAAAAAAACCACTGCCCTTTACCCCCATAGAACTCATGTGTGTTACTATGTTCTTCCTAAGATGGTTCTGAGATTTCTGGTCTTGTCGGTTTTTTGTTTTTTGGTTTTTGGTTTTTGGGTTTTTTTTTTTTCACTTTTAAATTTAAGATGTTCTTTCTTTCCACGGGCTTGCTGTGTTATCTTCATTGTTCTCCTAATGTAATTTTTTATTAACCAACTGAATTTTAACACCTGACGAGGGGATTAGAACTTGCCCGTGTATTTTTAGCTTTTGCAACATATATTGCCTGAAATAATAATAATAAGCAAACTTGTAGGTTGAATCAGAAACAGAATTAACTGGGGATTCCTAAAAATGGCATTTAGATGTGCCTAGAACAGAAAGCAGTCTGTTGTTGGCTCTGTGGGCAGCCGGTGGCTGTTAGGCCTGCATTCCTTTGTGGTCTCTGCAGAGAAATTGCCCTGAAACCAGGGAATCAGAAAATATTCTAGGAGCTAGTGGAGCAGACAAAAGACTGGAGGGAAAACAGAAAATACACCAAGAGAGATGGCAGATAGGTGTCCATGAATGCTTTGTTCTAGGGAGAAATTCAGCCTGGCTGTCAGACTTCTCAGGACGCCTTCCCACCCTCCTGGGTTGCATTTGGCATGGTGGGAGGCTAATATCTCTTCCATCTCCACTTGTGGGTAGGAAGCTGATGACGCCAGGGTGCACATAACTTTGCTTTAAGCTCGGATGCTTGGTTGGCTGTAGGCCAGCCTGGGAAGTCCAGAAGCTGAGGAAGGATGGGTGCTTCTCTAGGACACAGGCTGTGGCCACACCTGAGATGTACCTTGCTCTCACAGCTGTTGAAGTCGATGACCACCAGGTTCTAGTTCCCAGTGCTTCCGAACCATGCTTATAGCAGACAGTAATGTTCCTTTGGGGCTGAGGGTAAAGCCAGAAGGAGCTAAAGATCTCAGTTACTTCCTCCTAACCCAGCGCTTCTTGATAACGTGCCCTTCCTGCAACGCTCCTCAGCAAAAGAGGTGCTGTAGTCCATGTGTTTTGGGAACATGCATGTTGTAAATCCTCTTGAAAAGAGTCATGACGCTCCTTAAAAGAGTCAAGGTTCTGAAAAGGTCTGCAGTAAGAAACCTGCTTGCTTACTTTACCACGGCATTTCTCAGATATAATTTAAGAACGTTCCCCTTGCTTCTCTTTCCCAGACACCTGTTTCTGTACCACCAGGGACAATCCCAGGTAGTTAGCCGCAGTGGGGTCAGTCTCCTCTCTTTTTACAGTGGGCTCCTAACATCTCCCAACTGCACACAATGGCCATCACTCACAAGCGTGAAGGACTTCATCGCACTTTCTTGGTTCTGCTAGAACAAGTTTTTATGCCCAGACACTTGGTGTTTCCTAATCCTCCCCCACACCTCTAATGAAAGGGAAATCTGGAGCAGGGCAATTTAAAACTCCCTCCTCTTTTGTCCCTCTAGAAAGACATGGGCTCAGCGCCTCTGTCATTCTTTTGCTTTTTAATAGCACACATGGCCATCTTTCTAACACATAGTCAGCAAAAACTAGGTCATTGGATTTGTTGACAGCTGCGGAATCCTAGATCGTGTTTGCCCTGCTGTCTGGGTCCATCCCCGCTTACCTGACCGTGGGCCTTTAAAAGAAGCACTGGTTTCTTGGGCATGTTTCCCCTTCTCTTTTCTCCCCACCCCCACCCCGTACTCCGCCATAGTTGTTCATCAGATCTTCAAATATACTGGTTTTTCCAGCTTGATTTCTCATTCTCTTATCTCTCCCCTATAGTCGCTAATCACAAGTGGCATTTTATGCCTTAGCAGTGCTGTCCAATGGAAATATAATTTCAGCCACCCATGTAATTTAAAATTTTATGGTAGCCGTGTTAAAAAAGTAAAAACAAGGGTGAAATTAATTTTAGTACTATATTTTATTGAACTATGTTTAGTACTATGTTTTATCAATGGTTTATTACATATATATATATAAAATATATCCAGAATACTATGTTTTCAACTTGTAATGAGATATTTTATATTCTTTTTTTTTTTTTGGCAAACAAAATCTTTGAAACTTGGTATATATTTTATACTTGTATCACATCTCAATTTGGATGCTAACTTTCCAAGAGTTAAAGTGAAATGTCCTACAAAATAAAGTTGTGTTTAACAGAAAAAATATTTTCTACTGCTTCACTTTTTAAATTTAAGTTGAAGTTAATTAAAATCCAATAAAATGAAAAATTCAGCTCCTTAGTTGCATTAGCTACATTATAAGTGCTTGATAGCCACATGTGGCTAGTGGCTGCTATCGTGGACTGCATAGTTCTGTGGGGTTCATTTATTTAAACAGTTTTGGCTCTCCGTGTTTTCTAGTTGACACAGAATTGTGGTTATGAGTCTTGTCGGCCACAAGGAGCAAGGAGCAGTATCAGTACATAGCGCATGTTGGATAAGAGAGGAAAATTTTCCTCATGGAAAGATCCAGAACACAACTTGGAGCCAACTTTTCAGCCTTTTAGGAATATATTTGAAATAATTAAATTTTTGTTTATAATATTATTAATTTAGCTGTACTTGCCTTTTGTAGATATATAAAATATATCCATTTGGAAATAATACTTTTCTCCCCATGTTTACATTTCACAAAATACTTCTGTTCCCACTCTTTTCATGCATCTTTGCCTTCAGTATCTTTATCATCACCAGAGTGACTTTTGGGGGCATCTAAAATAAGGTTTTAAGCTCATCATATTTACTTTCATCCAAATTGTTTGGGGAATTCAGCACTTTAAAAATTCATGAGTGATGCCATCACTAGAAGCTCTATCCTAAGTCAAAAAATACTCATTCATTTAACACTAGGATAGTTGTTTTTTTTCTTACCCAGCTCAGAGGTGAATGAGAAATCTCCATAATGCAAACTTAAATTTAAAAAAACCCTCTTTTTATTAAAAATAATGCAAATACAGGAGAGTGCATAAATCCTAAGTGTATATGGCTCAGTGAATGCACAAAATGAATGCCCCTGGGTAGCCAGCACCCAAGTCAAGAAATAGAACAGCCCAAAGCCCTCTTCTGGCCACTCCCACCACTTCCCCCACCTCCTCCCCAGAGACAGCCTGTCTAATTTCTAACACCAAAGGTTAGCTTTGCCTGGTTTTGAACTTCATACAAGTGGAATCTCTCGTAAATGGCCTTTTTTGCTTAACACTCAGCACTCTGTGTGTCCCATCAGGGTCTTCTTAGTAGTTTGTTCATTTTCATTTGTGTATAGAATTTGTACATTGCTTTTTTAAATGCCATCTTTAAGAAGCATGCGTACTGCAGCACCCAAAATGTTGTTTCATGCCGTAGGAATTTTTTAAAATTTTTGTTAGATGTGTCTCCCTCCTCCTAAAAAATTAAGTCCATCAGATGACTTTAATAAAGTTCCCAAACCAGTTTTGATTAATGTGTTTTCCCTAGTAAGCATTTTGCTGTTCAAAATAAAGTGGCAGAGAGTCCTTGTTTTGTGAGAAGTCTGTCAGCATGTGAAGTAATTAATTCCCTCTTTCCTGAGAAATAACACTTAGGGGGTAAAACCTAGGGTATAGCCAGGAGACGCAGCGTGTGATTATATATGGGGCTGTGTAATTCCCCTTTCAGCTTACTGTGGAGGGGGTCATCATGTTGCCGTTAGTGAATATTGGTTTAACTCTTGGCAGGGGAGATACCTTCCTCCCCTTAAGTATCTGCTTGACTGACTTCTTCACTTCCTTCAGATGTCTGCTCAAGTTCACCTTCTCAGAGAGCCCACCCACCCTGCCCACTATTTTTAAAAGAGTACCTTATGCCTTGCTACTCCCCAGCGTACTAATTCCCTTTACTCTTTTCTGTTTCTCTCATCTGTGGCTCTTTTTGCCTCCTAGACATACTTTACTATTTTCACTTAGTTATTATGTTTATGTTTCTTGTCTCTTGTTTCCATGCCAAGAAGAGTGTAGGTCATATCGCAGATGCTCGGTGAATATTTATGGAATGAAAGAGCGAGAGCCGATGGGTTTCTGAGGCTTGAGCAGTGTCAGAATTGCATAGACAGATGCTTTCAGAGGTAATGCAATGAAGATAAAGGAGACAGACGTTCATACGTTTTCTTTTTTCCTGTAACTCGCAGTAGCTTTTTCCAGTGTTCAGGGTGTTTGAAACCTGTTGAGTAAACCCTTTCTGGAAGTGATTTGTGAAGATCCTCGTGTCACCTGTTTCTACTTCATGCTTCTCGGCAGACACGTTTACAAATATGGAAATTGCTGTTATCACCAGGAGAGGTTCCAAAGTGGCATGCATGCATATATATATATATATATATATATATATATATATATATATTCATCTTTCTTTATGAAATGGAACATGTTTTGAGTGCTAATTATGCACCGTCAGTGAACACATGTCGGGTTCACAGCACAGGTTGAACTTCCCCATCTGCGTTGTTCAGAGGTGCTGAACATCCCCACTCAGTGAGACCTCCTGTCTGCCAGATTTGTGGGGGATCCAGCACAGACAATGAATGTGGGAATTTGGACCGACCCCACGGCATGCAGAGGGTGGGGTGTCTCCTCTGAGAAATGGAGTTTATCCTGCCAAGCAATTAGGCTGCCTGTTGTATCTTCACCCGAAATTGGAAGGTTTCACCTTGCTTGAGATTATGTGGAATCTTTTCTGAGGGTTTTTGAGAGACAGTGTGACGGGATTACCACCCATGTAAGGTTTTCCCCTTTCTGCCTTGGGGGAGAATTCCCACTCAGAGAGCCAGTCGCATTGGGATCAGTCAGTCGTGTTGAACAGGGCTTGGACACAGAGTACTCATTTACTGAAATTGACTTGCCTCCTCAAGGAGAACTCTGGAAATTCAAAAGCCCGATTCCAGAATTTTCTCCTGATTCCAGTAAAGGAAACCTGCTACTTAACTAATAACAGTCATTTAAACAAGGCACATCACTTTTTTGAATTCTTTGTTTTCTTCCCTGTAAAATGAGGCCTTTGCACATTGGTAATCTCTAATAGTCTGTGATTCTGTGGTCAGTCCGGCTTTGGAATGATTTCTCCCTCATCAAAGAGGTTTATTTGACTAATTTATGGTTTATGATGGTGGCATGCTGAATTTGAGTGCCAGACGGGCTCATGGTAGTATTCCCTGTGCTCTCCATCCAGTAAATCAAAGTTTGTTGAGTGATAACTGTTTTTGTCCCCCCCCCCCTTAACTAACAACTGTGACTGGAGTTTAATGTAAGGGCTATTACTTTTGCACATTTTTTTCTTTTCTTTTTCTTAAGATTAGAAGTCAACGTTGCCATCTGAGTGAGACTCCAGCTGAAAAAAAACATATTGTGAGGAAAATCGAAACTTTAAATGATTCACTTGTTGGATCACTTCTGACTTAAGTGTTTACAGGACTAAAAACTAAGATAGATTATCATGATGTGGGTGGTGCTGTAATCTGTAAAAGTAACACAAAATATGCATGTTTGGACAAAAGGCCCCAGTACTCTAATAACCAGTAATACATCTAGCCTAGGCAGCCAGAGAAAATGGATCAAACCAAGGTTTCCCATCTAATTAATTACTTCCAGTCTGTATCTTCATTCTGTTAGCCTTACAGCAGCCTTCCTACGTATTGAAAAGGTAGCTGGGGAGGCTGGGTAGTAGGCATGTAATCTGATGGGATATTAGGAATGTCATTGTTTGGGGTAGTAGTGGTATTATTGGTAAGGGTGATAGGGATCATATATTGGTGGGGGTAGTGGGGATTCTTATTTTTTCCCCCAGCTTTATTGAGATATAAGTGACAAAGAACATTGTGTAAATTTAAGGTGTACATGATGATTCAATATACCTACATATTGTGAAGTCGTTGCCACATTAAGGTTAATTAACACATCCATAGTTACTTTTTTTAGTGGTGCGAACATTAACATCTATTCTCTTAGCAAATTTCAATTATGCAATATGTACAGTATTGTTAACAATAGTCATCATGGTGTGCATTACATTCCCAGAATGTATTAATCTTATAACCTTAAATTTGTACCCTTTGGCCCCCACCTCCCTGTTTCTCCTACCCCACCCCCAGCCCCTGGTAACCACCATTCTGCTCTGTTTTTGTGAGTTTGGCCTTTTTAGATTTCATGTATAAGTTATATCATACAGTACTGGTCTTCTTCTGCCTGACTTGCCTCACTTAACATCATGCCTTCAGGGTCCATCCATGTTGTTGCAAATGGTAGGATTTACTTCTTGTTAATGGTTGAGCAATAGTCCATCATTTACATATATCACATTTTCTTTAAATAGGGATTTTATGGGCGGCAGAGATAGGGATGCTATTGGTGGAGGCAGTAAGATGTTATTGGTGGGGTGATAAGGGTATTATTGAGCAGAAGGCAAAGAAGTTTTTATAAAGAAAGCGTCTTCAGAGAAAAAAAGTTTGGGGTATGGAGAACACAGGGAGTGGAAGTCAAAAGAAAATACCTGAAAAGATGGGAAAACTTTAAAAGAAAATGTTTAAATATACTCCTGGTAGAAATAAAGTTAGCTTTTGATGGAACTCTTTATCATTCAGTTGGTGTAGAAACTTTATTTCAGTGACTTCCCATTTTGAAGGAGAGATGTAGCTGCTACTCTGCCTACCTTCTGAGACACTCCCCAGAGGGCAGTGGAAGATTCTCTTTATGACACCTGAAGAATAACACAGAAGGATTTTTTTTTCCCCTAAGCCTCACAATTAGCAGAAGTCTCTACAACCCCTTCTCACTCTGACAGTGCCTGGGAATGTGGGCATTATTCTGTGTTGCTCTTGAATAGTAAAACATCATCGTGCATTCACATTCTGCACATTTGTAACTTGCGATAAACAAGAACTGAGCTCATGTTTATCTACAGGTTTGCTCAGCCAGTTAATAACGTAAGGCACACCACAGGGACCAGGCTCACCTCTGAGTACCTGCTAGTTCCAGCAGTTTGGAGGCATCATCACAAACTGCGAAGTTAATTACAAACTCTTCTTACCTTTCGATTAAAGCGTATCCCTCAAGGCCCACTCCTTGGAAGTATTCATGTTATCCTTGTTTACATTTCTGCATATTTGAGAGTGCCGCTAACTGCATCCTTTATAAAGGATGTGGATTTGACTTTAAGAAATTAGTCTGGTATCTTCCCATGGGTATGAGTTAGTGAGGATTGCTGTATTTTAAGAGGATGTCTATTGCTGTGTAATGAACTATCCTAAACAACAACAGCCTTTTATTTTGCTCACAAATCTACAACTTGGGCAGGATTTGGCAGAGGTAACTAATCTTTGTTCCACGTGGTATGAACTGGGGTGGCTTCCCGTGGCTGGGGGGATCCACTTTCAATATGGCACACTCACATGACTGCTAAGTTGTTGCTGGCTACAGGCCTCTCCACAGACTCGGGGGCTGCCTCAAAACATGATGGCTGGGTCCTAAGAACAAGCATCCTGGGCGCCTGGGTGGCTCAGTTGGTTAAGTGACTGCCTTCAGCTCAGGTCATGATCCTGGAGTCCCAGGATCGAGTCCCACATCGGGCTCCCTGCTCGGCAGGGAATCTGTTTCTCCCTCTGACCCTCTTCCCTCTCGTGCTCTCTATCTCTCATTCTCTCTCTCTCTCAAATAAATAAATAAAATCTTAAAAAAAAAAAAAAGAACAAGCATCCCAAGAGCACAAGGCAGACATTCATGGAACATTTATACCAGGCCTCAAAAGTTACATAGCACCCTTTTTACCTTACTCATTGGTCAAAACTATCACAGAAACCCATACTGGTTCAAGTAGAGGGACATAGATTCTGCTTCTTGGTGGGGGAGTGGCACGGTCCTAGTAGACCATTTAGAATGTGAAATCCTGTTGTGGCCATCTTTGGAACATACAGTCTGCCACATACATGAATTTGAACATGCTATGTTCATTTACAGTTCATTCTACTGGGAGAGAACTTTAGACTATGCTAAGGCAAATATGGAATACATAAAAAATAAAAAAGAAGGCAAGAAGTAGAATTGAGTATTGAATATAAGGGTTATTGGACATTGAAAATAATCTTTAAGTGTAATTCTCAATAGTTGTGAATGCAAAGCCCTGCCCCCCAAAATAAATCCTGTTTGTCACTCAAAGAGATCACATACCTTCATGAGATCGGAAACTCCCTCAAACCATTTCCATCTTCCAGAAGAACTGTCTGGGGTTCTCCAGGGTATTTACAAAGGAAGAATAAAACATTCATTTCTTTAGCACATTGTAATGAAAACCATCCCCAAGTACTTAGTTTAACTGCTCTGTTTACCATGGGGGTTTCAAATGCCATTAGGACCGTGTTATATTTTTGTTGGTCTGAAGTCATGGGAATATAAAAGTTTTTTGTTTTGTTTTGTTTTGTTTTGTTTTAAAGCAAGAGGTAAAACTAGGATAGCACTGGTGCAACCATACCATTTCAGCATTTTGTTAAAGTGCCTTTCATCAGTGTTTTGGAGTCCTGTGTAAATCAGGGAATGGTTGGGGCGGGGGCAGGATCACAAATACTGGATGTTACAGCAGCGTGGTGTGAAGGGAAACATCTGCTCTTGGTTAAAGTTCTTTAAACTTATGTTCTTTTGCCTCAATCATCTAACTGTGGTGCTGAGATTTGAGTTCCATGAAGACTTTAAAACTGGTTTTCCAGAACATTCTCAGGAGTCTTCATAAGGCCTTAAGGTTCTTTGCCCCACGCCTGTAATTCCAGGGTCACTGGTATTAACCAAAGTATAAAACTGGGGTTGTCAACCTCAGCAGCTCCAGGACTCTGAATTCTAGCTGTTTTGTTTCATTTTGTTTTTTAAGGAAATGCATAGTCTTGTGTTAGGTACTTCCTTTAAGAAAGAAGGCCCCAAGGAATGCCCAGTTAAGAGGCATTTTTTACCTTGATAAGAAGTACTGATATGAACAAACTGTTTATTGCTGTATATTTTCTTTTGCCTAAGGGGAAGATTGACCTAGTTTGTTAAGAGATGGACTAGAAACCCAAGTGACTACAAATAATTTTATTTTAACAGTTGGCTTTCTTAAGATGTACCCCTGGACCTGCAGCCCCTTAATTTTTCTAGGCTTCAGGTTTTTTTCACTGTTAAAATGAGATGAGTAGCAAATGATGTGCAGATTTTCAAAATCTCAATTGAGTGTTATTTGCAAAACATTATTGGTCCCAGATGGATTGTTCCTGAAATCGTGGCGTCATAGACGTTCCACTTAGAAGTAACCTCAGATGCTGCAAATTTCATCTGTTTCCTATTCTTCCCTTTAATAGACATTTATTGAGGACTTACGAGGTACCAACAACTGTTTCAGATACTGGAGACATTGTAGGGAACAAAATAGGCAACATTCCTGACTTCACAGAGTTCTCATTCAACTCGGAAAGATAAAGGTTAATAAGGAAACAGGTGGAAGTAAGTGATATGATGAAAATTAAGGAAAGAGATATGTTGACGCCTGACCAGGTGACCATTTTTAGACTTGGGATTTCAGGGAGGGCCATAAATAGGGAGAGAGGACCCTGGTAAGCAAGGAGAAACCAGTCATGGGGGGTTTGGGTGAAACAGCCTCCCAAACAGAGGGATCTGCTTAGACCATGAAGGGAACGAACTTTGAATGGTAAAAGAGCAAAGGCTCTTAAAAGAGGAGGGGCATGAACAAGGTGTGGGGGGTGCCCCCTAAGGGGAGAACAGGAGCGCTGGCTAGGGATGGGTGGAGGGGATCGCAGGTCAGCACAGGGTCTGCTCATGGTCTAGATGGACGATGTTGAGCCTTCCTTGTTGTGACCCTGAGTGGATGGGATGGATTTGACATGGTGGGAGGGGCCAGGCAAAGAAGGCCAAGGGTGTAATAGCAGGAGAGTGATGGAAGAAGCAGACCACATATTGGGCAGGGAAGGATGAGAGAGAGCAGTCATGGGAGTCTGTTTTAAAGCAGCTTTCTGGGTCTTCACTGCTGGTCATATTTAACTAGGTGGCCATATGCCTCAGTCTCCTTAGTTCCAACTCATCCCTGTCATCACAGCATTATTATTAATAGTTCTACCTTTAGCTTTCAAAAATGTCCTTGTTTGGGTGATTACCAATAGTTTAAGAGTCCTGTGGTGTCTGGCCTTTTAGTCGACAGACTGTTGTCTCTACTTCTGGTCTCCCATCTACCTCTCACTCACATCCTTCCCAGGCAAGCGTAGCTCTTATGACCTTTCTCACAGGCTCTGCAGTGACCCCCAGGCCCTCAACCACTCTTTTTGCCTCCTGTCTGCTCACTTCTATTACTACCACCCCCCACCTCAATTCATACCACATCCTGTGGACAGATCAATTTTCCTCGGGAGAAACCTGATTGTGTCACTGCTGCTCTGACCCCATGATGGCACCTCATTGCTTACAGAGTAAAAAGTCCAGACTCTAGTCCAAGACTGTTGAATCACAGGTCTGTACATCTGAAACAAATAATGCAATATATGTTAAGAAAAAAAAAGAAGAAGATAGCAGGAGGGGAAGAATGAAGGGGGGAAACTGGAGGGGGAGACGAACCATGGAGACGATGGACTCTGAAATGAGGGTTCTAGAGGGGAGGGGGTGGGGGGATGGGTTAGCCTGGTGATGGGTATTAAAGAGGGTATGTTCTGCGTGGAGCACTGGGTGTTCATGAATCATGGAACACTACATAAAAAACTAATGATGTAATGTATGGTGATTAACATAACAATAAAAAAATTTAAAGAAAAAAAATTAAAAAGGTACCACTTGAACTGTGCCTGAAAAGAAACTTATTTCCAAAAAAAAAAAAAAAAAGTCCAGACTCTAAAGATTCAACAGTCTTCATGATCTAGTCCTGGTATTTCATAATATGGGTTAGACTACAGGATAGAGTATAGACAATATAATGCTGACCATTATAATAGGTGGGAATGTGGAGTCTGGAACCAAACTGCCTAGGTTTGAATCCTACTTGCCATTTACGGGCTGTGTGCCCTTGGGCAAGCTGTGCAACCTCTCTGTGCCTCAGGTTTCTTATCTGTAACATGGGGATAAAAAAGAAAATCTACTATTACTGTTATTGTAAGGATTAAACGAGTTAATCTCTGTCTGGTCCTTAAAATAGTCTGCAGCACACAGTGAGCATTCAATAAATATAAGCTTTTGTGATTATGGATTTTCTGTGCAGGCATACTGAGCACTTGCTCTCCTCTACATAACTTATGACACTTTCTTACCTCTTCATGTTGCTAACCTTTGTTCCAATAATCCAGCTAGATGACTTCCATGGGAGCCACCCAGCTCTGCCCTGGCCAGAGCTGACTGGCCCAGAAGTGGACACCTCATCTGAGCTGGGCCAATCAGAACCCTTCTCTGGGATCTTTTGCAGTGTGTAACCAGGATGTTTGGGCATTCCATCTCCAGTGGCTAGGCTGAGTTTTCTGTTTACAGAAGTTGGCAATGATCCTATTTCCTGCCACATGGAGAAAATTTGTCCTAAATAAGAAAGAAGGATGATGCTAACAAAGAAAAGTAGGGACAAAACTTGAAGAAAGTTTCCTGACTGTGCTGAAGACACTGGCTCTAGGTCTTCCTTAGGTCCAGCTCTGGCCCTTCCCTACTGTCCGCTTGGCTGCTACATGAGGGACCACTGAGTCGTTCCTCACATATTGGCCTTTCCTTGTTTACCTACCTTTTGTATCTTTGATTTAGACTTTTGACAGGTTGGGGTCTTCTAGTGGGTTGGTTTTCAGGTGGCACCAATAGCTAATTGAAGATCTTTGAGGAATAGGAGTTAAACAGCACACCCTCTCCATTCTACTGATTTATAACTCCCATGCACTACACTTTTAATGAATTATGAAATTATAGGTACACTCTGAATTAAAGAACTAAGTCAGTTAACACAGATGAGGACCAATAAAACTCCTTTTGTCAGAAATGCCTGCTCTGAAGAGAGTTACCAGAGGATGGATTTATTCTCTACTGTCACCAGGACGCTGGGCTCCACCTCTTCCTTTTGTTTTTAAAGGAGTTTGTAGTTTTCCAAGTTCTTTCAGCATTTTCTGAGCTCCCCACCAAATCACCCCTAGTAGCAGAGGAGAATAAAGCAGTATCTCTTCTCCCCGATCCCAGCCCCGCCAGGGATTTAAGGGCAAGCTGTGGCCCTTCAAACTGAGCAATAGACAGTTTGAGAAGGGTTGAACATGTTAATTCTTCAGAGTCTCTGAGTTACCCCTTGGATCAAATTAAACTGAGAGCGCAGGGATGCCTGTTTGACTCACTATTGTGTCCCCTGCTCCTAGTGCCTACCACATAGTAAGGTATTGAGGTATGGAATGAATGAATTTTTTTTTTCCTTATAGACAGTACATAGTCAGGTCTTGATTTTTTTTTTCTTTTTATTAACATATAATGTATTATTTGTTCGGGGGGTACAGGTCTGTGATTCATCAGTTTTACACAATTCACAGCACTCACCATAGCACATACCCTCCCTGATGTCCATCAACCAGCCACCCCATCCCTCCTACCCCCCTCCACTCCAGCAACCCTTAGTTTGTTTCCTGAGATTAAGAGTCTCTTATGGTTTATCTCCCTCTCTGGTTTCATCTTGTTTCATTTTTATCTCCTTCCCCTATGATCTTCTGCCTTGTTTCTCAAATTCCACATACCAGTGAGATCATATGATAATTGTCTTTCTCTGACTGACTTATTTCGCTTAGCATAACACCCTCTAGTTCCATCCACATCGTTGCAAATGGCAAGATTTCTTTTTTTGATGGCTGCATAATATTCCATTTGTGTGTGTGTGTGTGTGTGTGTGTGTGTGTGTGTGTGTGTGTGTTTATCACATATATATCACATCTTCTTTATCCATTCATCTGTTGATGGACATCTAGGCTCTTTCCATAGTTTGGCTACTGTGGACATTGCTGCTATAAACATTGGGGTTCATGTGCCCTTTGGATCGCTACATTTGTATCTTTCGGGTAAATACCCAGTAGAGCAATTGCTGGGTCATAGGGTAGCTCTATTTTCACCTTTCTGAGGAACCTCCATATTATTTTCCAGAGTGGCTGCACAAGCTTACATTCCCACCAACAGTGTAGGAGTGTTCCCCTTTCTCCACATCCTCGCCAACATCTGTTGTTTCCTGACTAGTTAATTTTAGCCATTCTGACTGGTGTGAGAAGGTATCTCTTTGTGGTTTTGATTTGTATTTCCCTGATGCTGAGTGATGTGGAGCACTTTTTCATGTGTCTGTTGGCCATTTGGAGGCCTTCTTTGCAGAAACGTCTGTTCATGTCTTCTGCCTATTTCTTGATTGGATTATTCTTTTGGGTGTTGAGTTTGATAAGTTCTTTATAGATTTTGGATACTAACCCTTTATCTGATATGTCATTTGCAAATATCTTCTCCCATTCTGTTGGTTGTCTTTTGGTTTTGTTGACTGTTTCTTTTGCTGTGCAAAAGCTTTTTATCTTGATGAAGTCCCAATAGTTCATT
This sequence comes from Callorhinus ursinus, assembly GCF_003265705.2. Lineage (NCBI taxonomy): Eukaryota > Metazoa > Chordata > Mammalia > Carnivora > Otariidae > Callorhinus > Callorhinus ursinus. Next base: position 122,395,249 of record NW_027397063.1, on the reverse strand, counting down.
TTTGCCCTTGCTTCCCTTGCTGTTGGCAATGTGTCTAGGAAGAAGTTGCTATGGCTGAAGTCGAAGAGGTTGCTGCCTGTGTTCTCCCCAAGGATTTTGATGGATTCCTGTCTCACATTTAGGTCTTTCATCCATTTTGAGTCTATTTTTGTGTGTGATGTGAGGAAATGGTCCAGTTTCATTCTTCTGCATGTGGCTGTCCAATTTTCCCAACACCAACACCATTTGTTGAAGCGACTGTCTTTTTTCCATTGGACATTCTTTCCTGCTTTGTCGAAGATTAGTTGACCATAGAGTGGAGGGTCCATTTCCGGGCTCTCTATTCTGTTCCACTGATCTACGTGTCTGTTTTTGTGCCAGTCCCATACTGTCTTGATGATGACAGCTTTGTATAGATCTTGAAGTCCGGAAAATTGTGATGCCACCAGCTTTGCTTTTCTTTTTCAAATTTCCTCTGGCTATTCATGGTCTTTTCTGGTTCCATACAAATTTTAGGATTATTTGTTCCATTTCTTTGAAAAAAGTTGATGGTATTTTGATAGGGATTGCATTAAATGTGTAGATTGCTCTAAGTAGCATAGACATTTTCATAATATTTGTTCTTCCAGTCCATGAGCATGGAATGTTTTTCCATTTCTTTGTCTTCTTCAATTTCTTTCATGAGTATTCTATAGTTTTCTGAGTACAGATTCTTTCCCTCTTTGGTTAGATTTATTCTTAGATACCTTATGGTTTTGGGTGCAATTGTAAATTGGATCGACTCCTTAATTTCTCTTTCTTCTGTCTTGTTGGTATATAGAAATGCAACTGATCTCTGTGCATTGATTTTTATATCCTGCCACTTTACTGAATTCCTATATGAGTTCTAGCAGTTTGGGGTGGAGTATTTTGGGTTTTCTACATAAAGTATCATATCATCTGCAAAGAGTGAGAGTTTGACTTCTTCTTTGCTGATTCGGATGCCTTTTATTTCTTTTTATTGTCTGATTGCTGAGGCTAGGACCTCTAGTACTATGTTGAATAGCAGTGGTGATAGTGAACATCCCTGCCATGTCCCTGACCTTAAGGGAAAAGCTCTCAGTTTTTCCATGAATGGGTATTATTAACCTCATTTTATAAATGAGGGAACTGAAGTTCAGATAGATCCTCTGGCTTAACCAGTCACATCGCTAGTGAGTGGCAGACTTGGATACAAAGCTGTAGGTCTCAGATTCCTTGTCCAGAGCTCATTCTAAGACCTCCCAGTCATTAAAGGAGAAAACCACAATACCAGCATATTTATATGATAATGGCACTAAACTCCCAGCAGTGCTTAGTAAAGGTTTCAATTCCTAAAGCTAAATGTTAACACATGAGAATACTAACGGCATCTTCAGACTTGAGCTAAAATCCGTGTTATTTTTGAACCTTTCTTTTCAGAAAGCTGTATAAGAGTTTAGGTGACAAAAGATGAGAAGGGTTGGGTGCATATGATAAAATATTCACCGTAAAGACTCATGTGTAACCATGCAACTCAGAACAGCATTTTTGTGCCTGTTCTTGACATAAGTGCATGCCTCTCTAGGTTCCCTTTATATTTCATAAATCCCCAAAGACATTAAAATGTCAGCTCTCACAGAATGGTGGCCCATGAGTTATGGGGGAGGGTCAAAGTGGGCAGTCGTCTGGTCTAGGGTAAATGTGGGTGTGTTTGTGTGTGAAAGAGAGAGAGAGAGAGTCTTTTCCCTATGTTATATGCCTCTGAAGTCATTGTTGAAAACTCTGTTTCTATTATTCAGTATTTTAGATGATTTATTATGCTCATAATAATATTTATTATTATGTGATGATAGAAATACTCTGTATCTTCACTGTCCAGCAATATGGTCACAGCCACAAGTGACTATTGAACACTTGAAATGTGGCTGGTGTGCCTGAGGAACTGAACTTTTCATTTAATTTTATTTGAATTAATTTAAATTTAAATAATCACACTTGGCTAATAGCTGCCATATTGGACGGCTCAGCTCTATATCTTTTAAAAGTCTGTGAGTTTCTGATTTCCAGCATTAATGAGCTAATGAGTTATGAGAATTCCATTAAGTTCATCGCAGAGTTAGAAGCTGCCTATAACTTGCAGACCTTAACTCTACAGTTAAGGATTTACCTTCCCTCACCTCAGAATGTGGTGGGGCAATTTCCTTTACCTGGACAACAGTGGCCACTTCTTGCCATACTTCAGCCTCTCCCCTGGGACCTTGAATCAATGACAAATGAAGTCCTAGTGGTCTTGTTTCTATTTGGGGCACACGCTCTTTCCCTGCCTTTTGGGAGCTCCTGGCCATCTCTTCATGTCACACCAAGTCAGGTTTCGAGTTAGAGTCCTTTATCAGTCTGCCCTGTGCTCGTATACCCCTTCTTCCCTTTCCCTGTTATCCTCCTATATTAGTCAGAATTCTCTGGAGAAACAGACCTAATGGGATTATCTATGTATTGACTGATGTATCTGTAGAGAGACATACTGAGATTGAAAGGGAACTGGCAAGTCCAAAACCTGCAGGGCTGTCTGGCCAGCTCGAGGCTCAGGTAAGTGTAATGCTGTGGTCTTGAACTCAGTCTTGTAAACTCAGGCAGATTTTCTAGATTGTTGTCTACAAGCAGAATTCCTCTTTGGGAAAAACTCAATCTTTGCTCGTAAGGCCTTCCACTGATTGAGGGAGGCCCATCCACACTATGGAGGGCAATCTGCTTTACTCAAAGTCAGTTAATTAAGATGTTAATCACATCTTTAAAATATCCCTATAGAAACATCTAGACTAGTGTTGACCAAGCAACTGGTTGCTATAGTTTAGCCATTTGACACACAAAATTAACTACAAAACCTTTTTCACTAGATTCTGACAAAATGGTCTCTGACTGACTCTGACACTTCATGCATGCCATCTAGTATGGCCTGTGGGCACTCCGGTTCCTACTCACCAGTCAGCAGGAGCCTGTTCTCCTTTCTTCATATCACAGATAGCTTTCATCTCTACAAAATCCAACCCATGTTCCATTTCTCTGTAACTGGTTTCACCCTGACTGATGCATGTCCTCTAAAACATAAACACATATACTAGACAGAGTGCAGGTATCCCCCGCTTTTCGAGAGTTCACGTTATGCCACTTCTCTTTTGCAAAAACCTACCTTAGTACCTATTTTCACCAAGTGGAAGAAATCCAATGAGGATTTTTGCTTTTATGAAAAATGGCAAAAAGCAAAACTACTTTGTTTTGCAGTAAACCATCATAGAGGCAACATGTACCCCAAACAGTAACAGTGGCCCCACCAGTCTCCTTCCCCAGAAGCTACACTCGCATCCCAGCCTCCAGCCTCCATAACTTTGAGCTATGTCTGTGAGCATCTGTGCTTTATCTCAGTTTGTTTTGTGCATCTGTTAGCGAAATGTGTCCTAAGGTATCAGAATAGCTTAAGAGAGGTTATTTTTTGGGGTCTGGGACTGCTCAAAATTTTTTTCCATGGAAATTAATGGTAATTGCTTCTTCACTTTATGCCATTTCGGCTGACAAAAATTTTCGTAGGAACACACTATTTTCAGATGGTAGGGAAAACCTGTGTATATTTGAACTTTAGCAGCAGGTATTCATTTTGAAAGCAGAGTAAAGACAATACAGCTTAGATTTTTTGGGACTAGTCCAAGGTCATGTTATTTTTCATGAAAGTGGTTCTTTAAATATATAACCAGGGGCATCTGTGTGGCTCAGTTGGTTAAGCAGCTGCCTTTAGCTCAAAATGTTCAGGTCATGATCTCGGGGTCCTGGGATTGAGCCCTGTGTGGGGCTCCCTGCTCAGCGAGGAGTCTGCTTCTCCCTCTCTCTCTGCTCCTCTGCCCCCCGACTCATGATCTCTTTCTCTCTCTCAAATAAATAAAATCTTTTAAAAATATGTGTAACCAAAGAAGCTCTAATTTTTTATAACGAGTTGAGACTTTTCATAAAAATAAATTTTTTAAAAAGAAAAAAATCTTTTTCACATCATAATCTCTGATTTTAGGTTGGGAAAATAGAGTTACTATCAAATTTGTGCTTATTCATTACAGAGCAGTTGGGTGAAGTCTTGGATCAGTTGAAAATGGTCTTATTTCATTTTTGCTGCCTAAACTGGTAGTGTTACTCCTGTAAGTGTCAGGGGTGTGATGGTTCTTAAATGCAGCAGAAATAAGGAGGTGGGTGCAGGTGTATTTCAGTTTACACTGGTATCAAACTGAGCATCTCGGCTCAGGCCAGATTACATAAAGTAGAAAGAGTGGTACCATTGAAGGAGCATTGGGTTAGATTTAGGATACTGAGCTGAATCTGGACTTTGCCTTGTGATTAGCCCTGGGTAGTTCAACAAGTCACATAACTGTCCCAGGGCCAGTTTCCTCTTCTTTTGGGTATTATTTGGGGCATAAGATCATGCATGTTAAAGTTCTTTCTGGAAGAGTTGTACAATGTTGACAGTTATTGTTTTAATAATCACAGTCGTTAGAGAAATTGTGCCCGTCTGCAGGCAATTCCATAACGAGGTGACCTGGGTGTTCATGATTTGGTCTTCTGTATTGATTTGACTCCATGCTCATGAGGACCTGGTGTAGCTTGGAGGAATGGCAGTGTCCAGCAGCAGAGAATGAGGCCTGAGGTAAATTGATTTTGGTTGTATGGAGAATGGAGGAGGGATTCCAGAGACACTGGGGGATAAATCTGGCAGGGTGTGGTGAGCAGATAACGCAGGGTTAGAGAAAAGCAAGAGCTAAGGAAGCCGCTTGTGGCTCCAGTTTGCGAGATGAGGGTGGTGGTGGACCCAGCAGCTAAGATCATGATCGTCGGTCGTGTAGGTGTGAACTCCAGAGGAAAGTCACAGTTGGGGAGTCCAGATTTGGGAATAATTGACATATGACTAGTGGCTAAACCCAAGTGAGTAGAGGAGGTCACCATAGGGAGTATAGGGTGAGGAGACCGGGTGGCTGAGGGTGAACTCTGACAAATGGCAGCTGGTGCCCACCATTAGGACACTCCGGAGATTTGCTCAATAAAGGCTGTGAATGAACAAATGAATAAATGAGTGAATGAGAAACAGGGATCCATATAACAAACACAGTCAAATGACCTTAAGAGAGAAAAAGAGAAAGTGCTGTACTAGAGTTAGAAGAGTCAAAGCCCTTAGGGTCTAGCCAAATATTGATCTTTATAAAATCTAAATGCAGTTCCTCTGGTTAAAAAGGACTACTCCCCTTTTCTGGTAAACAATTTGGCAGCCTGTATCAAGCCTTTGAAAAGTTAATATCTCTTGACCCATTAATTCCTCTTCCAGGAATCCACCCACAGGAAGTAAGCAGAGCTGCAAAGATTTATGCATATTTGCATATGTTTCATATTCCTGAGACATGAGTTTCTCTGGAAGGCTTGGGATGGAGGTGGGAGGGAGGCATTTAACTTTTGCATCTTTTTAAAAGTTTTGATATTGTATAGTACTATGGTGCAGGATACAAAATTCTCATTAGTGTTTCAGATAAAAGATGAGCATTCAAAGAAATCTTGTGCTTTGCCCTCAGACCTCCATTCTCTGCTCTTGGAGTTACTGCAGTGGGAAAGTTGGAGAATATGCTGGCCTGCAGGGTGAAGTCACAGCCTTTGTTGGCATGCCATTCAGTGACACCCACGATATGGCCCTTCTGATTTCCAGTCCCCACCCCCCACTCCTGGTTTCTCTTGTCATGATCCCGATATATTCGTGTATAGAAGTGACTTCAGTACACCAGGATGTTGCATACCATCAAGTTTTGCCCATGATGATCCTTCTTTCTCTTTACCTGCATTGCCGTTCTCCCTTTCTTTCACCTATCTGGTGAACTCCTATTCATCCTTCAAAACCTCCTGCAGATTTGGTCCCTAAATAGGTTTTTCCTAGCACAGTATTTTGGAAAAAAAAAAATTGAATTTGACTGTTTAAGGTGAAGCATACACACTCCAATTCTGTCACACTCCTCACCTCTTCCTGTTGTATTACATTATTTCATTTGTTACAGTCCTGACCTGTCAGAAACTTTTCAGCCTCCCCTTCAGGCAGAAATAATTACTGTCATTTCTGTGCCTTTATATCTATTACTATATTTATCATACTCTATGAGAAATTTGTGGAGTATTTACTTTTTTCAGTTATAAAAGTAATATGCATACTCATTAGATAAATTTTGAAAAATTACACACTAATAGAAATATTACATAGTTGTCATGATATTGTGTCTATAAAGTTTAGAATCTTGATCTTTTTTAACATAACCTTATAAAATAAGCATTTTTGTGCCATGTTGGTATAATTGTTTTTAAAGTCTGTTTATAATAATTGGCTGAATATTCCTGAGAGTTGGGATTCCTATTTTGTACCCCCAGCACCTAAATACAATGTTAGTCTGGGCCAGTGTAGGAACTTAATACAGTGTGTTGAATTTGGGAGCTGAAAAATTCAGCAGTCTCCATCCCTACCTTCAAGGAGCTCATTCTGGGAGAGGAGACATACATATTCACTCATTGTTTAGTGCATTCATTCATTCATTCCACAGATAGTTACTCTGTGTCAGACATCGTTCTCACACCAGGGACATAGCAGTGCACAAAACTCTTCCTGTGTGAAATGTGTATTCTAGAATAGTGATTCCCAAATTTGGGGTGCATTGGAATCATCTGAAGCTTGCTAAAACACAAGTCTCTGGGCCCTGCCCTCATGTCATGATCATGATATGATCCAGAAATACGCTGTGCTAGGCAAAAACCTATTTGGGGACCAAGTCGGAAGGAGGTTTTGATTCAGGGTTTCTGAGTCAGTGAGGCCTGAGAATTTGCATTTTTAACAAGTTCCCAGGTGATGCTGAGCTGATGCTGCTAATATGGGACCCCACTTCGGGAACCCCTGGCATAGAGGATAAGTTTGAGGTATAGTAGCTCCAAGGAAGATGGTTGTCCAGTTAGCTGTGGGAGAAGGGCACATGTCTGATTCCAGTTTCAAATCCCAGTAAAGGAGGGGAGGACTGGGCTAATGCCCTGGGTCCAGAGTCCTCGCCTCCTCACTCTGGGTGACTGTCAGTCTCTGCAGGATCACAGAAGCCTGGGATCGATAAGGAGAGGGGGTAGAGCAACAGTGATGGTCAGGAGTACCTTCTCTCCTTCCTCACCCCCGCCAAATATAACGTCTAATCTTCAGAGCAACTGCAAGAGAAGTATGGTTCCCCCACCCCATTTTATGGGTGAGAAGACTGAGGCCTAGAAAGTTACATAACATACTCTGATTCCAGAGTCTCACACCTGGAGCTCCAAGCCAGGCCTTTTCTGCCTTCAAACCCCATGACTCAGGCCTATTGTCGAGCCCTGTTGGGACCAGCTTTTAAAAAATGCTTCAGTAGTCAGAGGTGTCTTGTCTGTGGTGAGACACCCGTAGCAGGGGCTGGGTGCAAGTGGGCCAGGTGCCGACAGTGTTGCAGTTGATGAAGGAGAGAGCCCCACTGGAGTGTAGGGGCCTGACAGCTGAAACAGAGGTCTGCAGCTTGCGGGGAGAGAGCTTACTGTCCTTCCTGTAGGAGCTACATCTGGAAATTATTAATAGTATTTTCTCACATATGAAAATTTGTGGCCGTTAGGTTTCGTTCACTTTTACTACAGGTTTAGTGCCTTGAGAATTTGCATAACGTGTGCAAAACTTTAAAAAGCCCATTTCCAAACCCCTTCTGAAGAAAAGCGTTGGCAAGTCAGGTGTGAAATAATTCACAGATTTATGGCGCCTGGGTGGCTCAGTTGGTTAAGCGACTGCCTTCGGCTCAGGTCATGATCCTGGAGTCCCTGGATGGAGTCCCACATCAGGCTCCCTGCTCGGCGGGGAGTCTGCTTCTCCCTCTGACCCTCCCCCCTCTAATGTGCTCTCTCTCTCTCTCATTCTCTCTCTCAAATAAATAAATAAAATCTTTAAAAATTTTCCAAAAAATGCACAGATTTAGAAAATTTAAGATTAGAAAAAAGCCACCTCCGTCCCCTGCAGTGGGAATGGGAGGAGTCAGCGCTAAGGTGGCCCGGTTCCCCAGCTCCGACGTACGCCTGCATCCGTGCAGCTATCCACAACTCCCTGGATCACCTCAGTTTAGCTCTGCCCCTGTGCCGCAGCCTCAGGTCCTTGCCGTCTGTCAAGGGTTAAGAGCATATAAGTGATGTAAGAAAAATGTCTCTTCATTTTCTGTAAAACTGAGGAAGGCACATTTTACTCCATGGCTCTACAAGAGTCCTACAACAAATTTCTCTGTTCCTGACCAGCAAATCATGCTTCTCTCTTAGGGACCTCGCACGTTTCCTCATTTCATTTGAGATTCGTAAGATCCATTGCTTTGCCTATGTTGCCAGGAAGCTCAGAGCAAGGCTTCGTAGGCAGTAGCTTAGCTTCCCTTAACCTAAGGTTCTTGGACAGTAATTATCTCCCCCTCTTTTCTTTTGAAAACTTTTGTTACCTGTGTCTTCTTTCAGAAGTTTTCCAAAACAATTTCTAAAAGTAGGTGGGTATCACAGATTAATGGGCGAAAAATGAATTTTCAGAACAGAAAGGGGTTTGTTTCATGGAAAGTTTCTTTTTTGTAATGGTCTTTGAAGAATTAAACAGAAGAATTTATGGAAAATGCCTAGTACAGTGCCTGGGACACAGCAGGTCTGCACTAGATGGTAATTCCTACTATCGTCATTATTTCTAGCACAGGCTAGACTTTATAGAAAGACTGGACTGTACATTTGTAACTGCTCTAGATTGCTTTCCAGAATGTGTAGTGTTGAACTGAAATGACCGTTGGCTTAAAGTTAGGGCAGTTCATCCAAGGAGGGCTGCCTTGGCTTGCTTGTCTCTTAGAGTATCTCCATGGGGGCGTTTCTTACTAATTCTCAAATGACGGTGGATGACCACTGCAGAAGCCTCAAGATTTTCTGAGGTCATCCACTCAGGGGTTGGTGACTAAGACTTACATAACTCTGAGGTCTTCACTTCCTGATTCATCTGTAGCATCCTCACCCGGAAAGTCCCATAAAGCCGATTTCCTAGTTTGGGCTGGGTCTTCCTTGATTTTATTAGGCTCTTACTTTCCATTTTTCTTTCCCTTGCGACTATTAAATTCAGTTGCCTGGGGGTATTTGTCAGGGAGGGAAGAGTTAAAGTGCCTCGGTACTCTGCGTGGCCGTTAGCCCCCCATCTCAGGGGCTTAGGAAGTGAGAAGCAAGTTACCTACGACTGAGACTGGATGGTGTGCACCATGGCTTGGAGAGTCACGAGTCTGCCCAAGCAACACCTGAGGGCCCAGCGTGGTTTTCGGGTGCCTTTGGCTGAGGCGGAGAGCACCACGGAGCAGGTGTTGGTCAGATTTCCCCGCTGTGGGGAATGTGCACACCAGCTTTCACACAGTGGTGATTTTCCCCACCTCCGCCCTTCTCTGCCAAAACAATTGTTTAAAAGAGGAAGTTCTTTCGGTCATAAAATGTCATCTGGTAGTTAGTATATGGCTATATAGACCTACTGGATTATACAGTAGCCTGATTGGCAGGAAGTAGGTGATTCATCAGAAAAAAAAATAATGAAAAAAATAAACTCTTACCAAAATGAACTTCCTCTTTCAAACTTGTTGTTCCAACTCATCCTTTAGAACCTTCTTGCAGCCCCTTAGAAAAAAAATAACCAAAGGGGACTCATGCAGTATTTCGAAGAGAGGTAATCCTCAGCCCTGCCTCACCACATGCTTCATAGTTAAAAAGAGCAAGGCCCATGCTGTCTTTCCCCAGTGGGGCCAGGCTTAGGGTGTGGCCACTGCCTAGAGGGGACTTGGAGCGTCTGCTGCCTTGAGAGATTTCATGTTCAGACCGAAGGATCCCCAGAGGCCTTCAGCGAGGTGTTTTGGATGTTGCACGTGTCTCCCTTCGATAGAACATCCCATCCACGCGGTCGCCTTCATTTTGTTTGCCTCACAGGTCCAGGAGGCTGCGAGTCAGGGCCTGAAATTTGTCGGTGTCATACCTCAGTATGGTTGCCCTGTGAAGTCAGCAGGCAGCAGGCCCCCAGCGGACACCAGAGCTGCGGAAAAGGAGCCGGGCCGGTGCGGGGATGATGAGCCCCCAGGTGCTCCCGCAGGGACAGACAGCGGCCAGGAGCCAGGCCAGGTCCCCGGAGGAGAGACGCCCGTTGCTGAGCAGCCCAGCTTGCCCTCCGGAGAAGGGGACGGTGCAGAACGGTCTCCACACGGAATGAGCAAGGCTCTGGATGGGCCTGATGGTGACCTGTTGGAAGTGCGCGAGGAGCCACTCTCGGGAAGTAAGTATGTCAGCACAGGGACTTTTGACCCACTTACAGACAGGCTAACAGCTTTCCAGTAATCCATGGCATTTTGGGAAAAAGAAATGGAATGAGAGTGTACAGATAGCAGTCCATCCCGCAGGAGAAACTGGATTTTTCTGGGCCTCCTGACTGATTGCTTACTGACACCGTGACTTCCGGGAAAGCAGAACCACATGAAATTGACTTGCAGTTGCTCCAACATGTCACATTTGAAGTGGATTCTAGAACTCGAGGGGTTTTATCCCCACACTCTTGCGCTGCCCTCGAACAACCTCGCTCTTAGCACAGGAAGCGTTCCTGTGCCGGGCACCAATGCAGAACCCATGCTCCACTTCTGGTCCACTTACTTGAGTATCCCCCTAAAGAGAGAAATCAAGGAAGACAGTTTTGAGGACGAATTGTGCCGGAAACTGGTGACTCAACTCACTAGGCTGTAAAGAACCAGATTTCAGGGAGTGTGTATAGTTGACGGATCAGCACTGTGGAGAGAACACGGCCAGGGAGAGGCCCCCGAGATGTGAATCCCCTTACATTGTAACAACCGCTCGAGTGTGCACGTTAGGATGGCAGTTCCAGATAACAACAGCACAACGATGATAGTAGCCAGCAGTTATTGGTACCAGAGTAGCTGAGACCATGTGTGTGCCTCCTGATGAATGTCTAAGTCTTATCCCAGAAACTTGCATCTTGTCATTGGTGTTGGGCTGGATGTGTTGCTCTGAATCCCCAGAAGGAAGATAGGCCTCCTTGGAGGAGTGTGCAAGGGTGAGGGTTCAGGGCAGGCATAGGCCCTCCAGGAGAAAAAGGCAGGAGTCTTTGAGAGGCAGGTAGCACTGTGGTTAAGAACCTAGACTCTGGGGGGCGCCTGGGTGGCCCAGTCGGTTAAGTGTCTGCCTTGGGCTCAGGTCTTGATCCTGGGGTCCTGGGATCCAGCCCCGGGTCGGGCTCCCCTGCTTCTCCCTCTCCCTCTCCCGCCTGCTGGTGCTCTCTCTTTCTCTCCCTCTCGCTCTCTCTCTTCAATCAGTTAATCAGTAAACTTTAAGAATCTAGACTCTGCTTATATCCATTCCATTTGCCACCTTCTACCTAGGCAGTCTTGGGCAAGTTACCCTCCTGTGCTTCAGTTTCTTACCCTGGTAAATAGAGACAGAACAATAGTTTCTTGTTGAAAGGTTAAGTGAGGGGTACATTTAAGGCACTCAGCACTGCTTGACTAAGTGTGAACTGTGGCACACAGGCTCAGTAGCCCTGCCCACAGGCCTCTACCTCTGCACGGAACCCTGGCTTGGAGAAAGGAGGCACTCGGTACTGAAGTACCCCTCAGGACTTTTCTGATATTTCCCGCTCCAGAATCCATCTTTCTCCAAGCCTACTTCCAGACCTCCTGCCCTCTGCGGTTGACCCCAGGGAAAATTCACTGGGGAGACTTGTCCTAGGACCATCTCCCCCACATGCTGCCCCTGGGGCTGTTCGCCTCCCTCACCCAGAGACTCTCCTCCATTGCTGAACACACAGAGACCCCTCAACGCCCGGGGTGTCTTGGCCTGTGTCTCATTTCTTCAAGTCCCTGTTCTTTACTAGCAGACCAGGTCCTGCCGAGGAATAATGGGTTAATGTGTGTCTGGAGGTGGTCACCCCAATAGTGGATGGGAATTTCGGCCTTGGAGGGTGTTACAGTACCCCACTTTAATCTCACTCAGTGGGCAGTTGGCTGTCCGTTGTCTGCACGCAAAGCTGGCCCTTATCTCTCTACTCGGGAGGCCACAGGTCTCTGAAATTTTGGCAGCTCGTTGCTATCCTTTATTCCTCGCTGCGTGGCATAAATGAACCTTTGGACTTGTTTCATCAGTTCATGAATACACAGGCATTACTGGTACAAATATGTGCCTTGAGGGGGATGGGCAGACAACAGTCAGATGGTGGCATCTCTCTGGGTGAACCAGTCTAAGTTCTTCCAGTGTGCCATCTTGATGGCGCCTCACAACAGCTTTATGATGGCGGATGTGATTATTAAGCCCATTTCGCAGATAAGGAAAATCGCCTTCCATGCCCTCATGTAGTGAAATTTTAGCTTCTAGCTTGAGCCTCCAGCCTCCCCGAAGGCTGGACATGCAGGGGCCCTGTCAGCATTGATCATGGCCTTCACCTGACCCAAGCTTCTCTCCTAAATCTTTTGCCTGGGAAGTCTTACCATTTCCTTGCACCATCACCCTGCCCCCCGCATCTCCCCAGCTTCCCCTCCCTGCTGCTTGCTCAGCTTTCAGCTTGCCTTTCTCTCAGGGCCCCCTAAGGAGGGTGAAGTGTTTTTACTCCTCTTTCTGCCAGGTGGGCTTAAATAGGCAATCACAGCAAGACAATTAAAAAAAATCCAGAGGGAGTCTCCCTCTTTCCCCCTCCTTCCCCTCGTTTAATTTATTTCCTTTATAGGAGGCCTAGGGGAGCCGGGTCTAGGCTGCAACTGCTCGCATAGGGCTTGCCAGTGAATTCGCCATCCAGACACAGGGCACGCGGGCCCTCCCCAACCCCGGGGGCTCCTGAACGGCCGCTCTGGTCCAGAGGTTATGCTCCCCTTGCCCACACAGGTCCCTCTGGAGACCCATCATGTGGTTCTCTTCCTGATCATGGGCTTATTTCCTGGTCCTGGAGAATTTCCTGAGGGCTCAGTGTCCTTGCTGCGCAGGGATCTCCTGAGCTGGTAGGGACAGCCCGGGGCCCCACTCCTGGACGCTGCCCTTCCCACACTTGCCCCTGCCTTATGGTGAACACACAGCACCCCCAGCAGCTCTGCTCAGAAGAGCACGAATGGCCCCTTGTGGTGCATTTCTGTTGATGGGGAGCATGCTTGCTTCATCTGTAATGAATAGGCCAGGTGGGGAAGGCCCGTGCAGGGAGCGGTTCAGAAGGTGCCCCAGATGTCCATCTGTCACTTCCCTCCTGGCCTGCAACATTCCTGTCTGTCCTTCCCTCAGCGTCTCTGTTGTGACATCTTCAGTCAGAGAAACGAGGAGGCCGGAAAGGTCCACACAAATTCAGATTGTTCTCACTGTCACTGAAATAGTAACCAAACATCTTCCAAGTGCTGCCCTTCCTGTCCTGTGCCTAGTCACTTAAAATGCTTAGAAATGCCAGCCAGAAACCTGAGCCAGTGACCTCAGTTGTATTTTATTCGGTAGGCCTCCCTGGCAGCGAGCTCACTGTGTGGGGAGGGAAAGGAGGTGTCCTCCTGAGTCTGGCCTTTCTCTTGTGTGGCCCCCCTCCCGCAGCGCCCTCCCCTCCCCGTGCCCCCAGGATGGTTCTACCCTGTGGTTCTGCCCCCTCCCAGATCTGCCACCTGCCACCATCTTTCTGGCCTTTCACTCAGTCCATTATCAAAGAGCTATTGAGCTCCCCGCCATGGGCAGCAGCTCCTGCCTTTGGTGTACTGATGAAATTAGCCTCTTGTTAGATTTGGGAACAGCCCAAGGTTTGGGGTTGGAAAGACTCTTGGCTTTGCCACTTTCCAGCTTGTGATGTCTGGGGGATCCACTTAAGGTTTCTGGGTGTAGAACCCATGTGGCCCCTCACGTGGGCTGGGAGAGTCACATCAGATGGTGGAGGTGAAAGTGCCCGTGGCTACCACTCTCCTCGCCAGGGGATTCCCGTGGAGTGCATGCCGTGGTTCCCCTACTTTGTCCTCACAAACAGGCCCCACCCAGGCCCAGATGTGCCTTGCTGGTCGTACCCGCGCCTGACAGAAGTCTGAGGCAGTTTGTCTCAGACTCAGGAATCTGGATGGGCTCCAGGCCCTTCTGCCCTCTTGTCCCACCACAGAGCCCACAGCCCTGCTTCCCGGTGCAAACCTTTCGTCTGAGCCCCCCTGCCTGTGACCTCAGCAGACCTTAGCTCCCACGCAGTCCAACTACCAGGTCAAGTCCGACTCCCACATGTTTCTTCCCACCCAGCCAACTCACCAGCCTCCTCCTCCTCCTACTCTAGCCCTTGGAGCCCCATGCTGTAGCCAGACGCTGAACTCTCTCTTCCCTCCAGCCTGGAGGTCTCTTGGAACACCCAGACCCAACCAGCTTGCCTGCTCCCTGCCAATCACAGGCTCTCTGGGGCCTTACTTGCAGACAGACTGCAGACTTCCGTCCTGTGCCTAAATCCCCACTGCCTGGCGTGGGCTTCAGAACTGGGCATCTCCCTCTTTCCTTCCTGCTCCTGAGGAGCTTAGCAAGGCCAGCAGCAGCCAGGAGGCCCCATGAGCCCTCCTCCTTCCCTAGCTTGTTGCGCTTGTCTGGCTCAGGTCAATCCAGCAAACATGTATGTATCCCCTGTCATATTACAGGGACTTCTCTGCACACGGGGGGATCTAAATAGCATGAGGCAAGTCCCCCCTGTGTCAGGGAGGAAGAGAAAGACACGAAGACAAATGAAAATAAAAGGCAAGACAGTCTTGATGCTCCTTGGGTGCTCTGCCAGTCTTGATTCTTCAGCTGTTCTCAGAACATTCTCAGAAACAATGCCTTTCCCCCTCCTTTGGGACTTTCTGTCCCATGTCTGGAAAAATCTTCCAGCTGGGGTCATGGCAGAGTCACAGAGCAGCTGAGAAAATTTAAACAAACTTGGGACTTCTTTTTGGAACCCTCGGTGCCTGCTCATGTGATGATGTGTGCTGGAGAATCAGAATATTAAAACATCAAAGGGCATCATTTGGGGACAGTTTCTCTTGGCCGGTTTCCATGTGAGTAGTGAGAGGATTGTGGCCAAGGCTCCAGCGGGAATGGGGAATTTTAAAGGGTTACGCATCTGAAATCAGGTTTCTCCCAATATTTCATCACTACTAATGCTTTGGAGGCTCTTGAGTCCAGCAGCATTTCCTTCCCTTCCTGACAAATTTATTTCTGTCTCTGGCTTCAGCCCTCTTCCCTGGGGAGGCTCCCGATGGGTGGGCTGGGGCGCTGTGAGCACCGCACTGTGTACCTTGTCTGGCGGTCTCTGCCTTCCCTTCACCCCACGTCCAGCAGGCCCCTTCCCTTTTTCTGTTTCATTATGCATTTGGGAAATTTGTGTTTCTGTCTTGCCATGTGAGTGAGGAATCCTTCTGGGTGATAAAGTGTTGTCATGTGTTTTTGGACTTTGGCCGTGGTCAAATTCTCCACTCGCCTCTCCCATGTAGAGGCTGTGATTTCTTTTTCTTTTTAATCTCTATGTGTTTGTGCTTGACTAGAGCAGACTGTGATGACCGGTGCTCTGGCCCACCCTGGGGTCACCTGAGGACAGTGGGCTTAGCCTCTGCCTGCAGGCGTTCTCTGGAATGAGAACACGCCCCAGCAGGCCGGACAACCCCAGGGAATTCGTACCTCAGGAGTGGCTCTCAGTTTCTGAGGATAAATGCCCAGGCTTCCCTGAGCCTTGGTAAGGCAATCTGAGGTGTATTCTGTACAGTGTCTCAGGGGCCTCTGTTAGCTGAGTCCCAATTACTATAGCAGTAACCTGCTCATTAATGCACCCTTCACTGGCTTCCCTCGCTTCCCTATTTCCTACCCCTACTCCTTTGCTCTGTTTCCTGGGATCACGTCCCAAATAAACTACTGGCACTCAGAAACTTACAGGGTTTGCTTTGGAAGAAATCCAGGTGAAGTCAGGGACCCACTAAAGCGTCGCTTATCTTCTTGTCTTTAGTAGCCCGGGCTTTTATCCGAACCCCTAGCATGTAAGGACTGGAGAAGGCCTGATCCTGTAGTTCACATCATGTCCCCCTTAGTTCCAATCCATTGCTTGATTCCACCCCCATTACAAGCCTTCCTTTGCTCGACTCCATTCCTCCAGTGTGTATTTCAAAGTCATGAATATAGTCTAGTGATTACCACTTCCGTACACCAAGACCTAATTTCTTGCGTGAAAGCATTTACTGGTGAGAGGTGGCTTCCTGAGTCAGGCAAATGGACTGAGAAAGGTAATTTGCAGTGGGGATCATAAATGGGCCAGATTCGGTTGTTTAAAATCCAGGTGGCCACTTTTTGAAGATGGGCACCTTTCTTTCCTAATTGGTTCTATCCAGTGGATGACCTGAAATGGTCCCCCCGCCCCCGGTAGCTTAACTCTTGCTGATGACAAAGTGTCATGGCCTGGCATTGCTCCCCAGAGATCTCGGCTGCTGTTTGCTCAGATGGAGCTATAAAAGACTTCCTTTGCCCGAATACAATACCTATTGGGATAATTTTAGATGTTGTGTGGATGGACATATTTGGTGTTAATGTGCCTCATCATTCCCTTCTGTTTATAGCAAGTGGTAGCTATTTGGTCATGAAGCGAAGTTTCCATTTTAAATTCATTTATTTAACTAAAGGAAAGTGATTGTGCTTAAAAGAATAATAATTCAGCTAATGTTTGGATACTGCAAAATTGTGAGATACTGAAGTATGGGAGACCGCGTCCCAGAATGTGGGACAAGGCCCGGTCTCTCCTGCAGGGAGCATGAGTGTGCTGTGTCCTTTTTGCTAATGTCAACCATTGTTTACGACCTTTAAAATATTTCTTTGAAAGAAGGGTGGGGATTTTCTTATTATTCCAATAGATATTTTTGGAAACCAAAGCATATTCCTGACTAGCCTGTGTGAGCAAAGCTTTTTAAGCTGGGCAAACTCTGATGGCTTGACTAAATGAGTAACACAAAAATAGACCTTTAAGACTTAGATTGAAAATCCAGGTACTTGTTTCTCGAGGCCGATGCTGCTCACTCGAGGCCAGCAGCACGTACGGCTGGTGCGGGTCAGCTGCCGGGCGGTAGTGAGTATTGATTTTTGAAGAACTGAGCTATAAATGAAGGAAGGAAAAGCTCAGAGCTCCACTCCCGGTGCCATCTACCTACCACTCCAGGCAGGAACCCCCATTTACGGGAACATACTATTTTTACATATCAATGGTGTGTTTTTGATGTACTTGATTTAAGTATTATGGTTTCGGCCCCAGGAAACACCGCTGCAGTTTATAAATAGTGAGTTCAGGGGTGTACAAGGTTCCTGGAATTAAAGCAGTATTTTTATTTTTATGTGCCTCTATATATGCACCTTTTATAAAAAGGCCAGCTCTTACCCAAATATGTCCACTTTTCCCCCAAAAAACACCCTTGTATGAGTTTCTAGAAATGTCTACAATGTCTTCACAAACACCTGACTGTACAAACTGATCCCAGATAGCAGCTGTTCATCATCATATGCCAGATTCAAAACCCACGTCCCCCACTGGAAGCTCAACCTTTGACGTCCATTTCCCTTTCAAGGCTCCCTAACTTACAACCTGGAATCAGGTTTTATTATTCGGCAACAGTGCACCCTAACAGACAGTTTACCTTTGATAGCGTTTCTCCAAGCTCCTAAGAGGTTCCACTAGACCCAAGGAGGCAGGTTTTTTGTCACTGTTTGACCTCTTCTCTCCCACTTCCTTTACAAATCCCAACAGAAATGGAGATCCTCGCCCTTTTCAACAAACCGAAGAGCCATCAGAAGTGCCGGCAATACTATCCCGTCAGCATTCCTCTCCGGGTCTCCAAGAACGGCCAGACGGTGAGCGGTTTGGACGCCAACTGGTTGGAGCACATGAGTGACCACTTCCGGAAAGGAGGCATGCTGGTGAATGCGGTCTTCTACCTTGGCATGGTCAATGGTATGCAAGTTACAAACCTTGGGCGGCCCTCACCAACTCTGCTTCTCTTTTTATCTTAGCCCGTCTTCGGAGCCTGCCCCATTCAGAAAGCTCCGCAGCTGATAAACTCGCTGCATTTGATTTCTACTTAACACATTTGGAGGAATTGTCCACAAAACCCATCACCTGTGCTCCCTGAACCTTTCTGGGAGTCAGCCAGGTATCTTCTAAAATGACAGCGAAAGGGAAGTGATTCTGTGTTTTTGATGGTGGCCTCAAATCCATGTTGCTTTTAGAGCCTTTTTAAAAAAAAAAGATGATTTCCCGCTTGTTAATTATCCCCTGGGATCATGCCGCTCCAAAAGTGCAAATTGTTTGTAGACACTATTACTATTGGAAGTAGCAGTAGAAGCACCTTGGAATTAACCCCAGAGAAGTGAATCGAACTGCCTCATTTCTATAAGCTCTGTAGAGACACACACTGTCTCTGGGTCTCATGGCACCCAGTGCCCCCTCCTCAGTAATGAGTTCTCTCTGGGGGTGGCTGCATGGAGTAGCCCTATTGATGGCCGCTCTTCTAAGGCAGAGAGAGGGTGTGCCCACAGCAGGAAAGTGTGTTAGGCAAAGAAAGGGTTTGGGGTTAACACAATGGCAAGTTGAGTCACTAGGGTGTATCAAAGCTGGGAGGCGGTCTGGGGAGTGGGGCCAACATGCCAGCATGTAAGGATCCTGAGGGCTACCAGTCAGCAGGATTCCTAAGTGAAATGTAACACCAGATTTCTTGATCCCAGCCGAAGCTGGCAGGGGGAATTGATAGCACCGTGTCTTGGTTGTCGAGCAGTTTTCTCTCCAAGAATTAGGAGAGTCAGGAACGGAGTTTGGATTCTACATTATTTGCAATCCTTGAAATGCCAGCAAACATCTGCAGAAGAGACATCAGTCTTAATTCGGAAGGTACACGCTTTAAATCATCAGAAGCCTTGGAACATTGTACAGCACAGACAGGTCTTAATTTTGGATGCAAGTCCCTTGTTCCTATCTAAATATCAATATCTCATGTTAACATATTAATACGATAGCAGCAAGCATTGTAAGTATAAGGGGCCAGAACCATTTGTGGAATGGGTGAATGATGTGAAAAAGGTGGCTGGCTCGTTAAGAATACTGTCAAGCAGCACTGTCCAACAGAACTTTCTGTGATGATAGGAAAGTTCTGTATCTGTGCTGTCCAATATGGTAGCCACCAGCCACACATGGCTATTGACCACTTCAAAGCGCATAAATATATTATAAATTACTGTATGTTCTTAGTAGCTAGTTGTGTATTAGTGTGGTTCTAGAGTATACATTTCATTAATACAACTAATGAAGAGCCAATACGGTTCTCTGCTAGCGAGGTTGGTAGCCTCCCTCTGTACAAGGAGGCCTTCCCTGGGGGCTTGGGAAGGTTCCAGAGGCCAGAGAACATCACAGTCTGTTTTGAGATGCACCATAAAACACTAGTGGCATCTACTTGCAACAGATGTTTACAGCCTTGATTCACTGGCCTTAGGGGAGGCCAGGGAGGAGCCCCTTCGCCTCCTGCCTCCTGCGGGGACACTCCGTCACCCATCTTGGGTGGTGTCAACGACTCCTTTTATCTCCCCTTAGGCCCGTAGGGGCTCTCTGTGGCCATACGCCCTTTAAATTTCTCCCTGGGAAACTGATGGTTAGTTGTACCAAAATCTTAAAGATGTTCAGTGACTCACTGAGCAGAGCGGCTACATAGGCAGCCCGGCTTTGGAGAATTCAGGTGTCAAAAGGGAAATTTTCTCTGGTCCTGCTGCCCAGCATGTCTGCGGCAAGCTGAGGACACCTCAAAAGTTCACAATGCCATTTATCATCTTTTGGGCCATTATGGCTTTGGCATTCAAGGCCACTCCCTCCTCCTTCCTCCTACCCTATTCTCTGACCTCGAGTCCAAAAACACAGATAATTCATAGAGTTTTTTCTTCAGATTTGACTGGAGTGTTTGAAATGCTGTCATATCCTCCCTTGGCTTTAGCTGCATGAAATCCAGCCCTTCTGCCTGGAAGACAGAACATGAAATTTCCCCTGGCAAGTGCAACTGGAAGCCGAGCCCCAAGCTCCACCGCAGCTGCCCGGCTTGGTCTCGGGGATGGCTGCAAAATTCTCAGAACAACATTTATTTAAACCCACTCAAAATCCAAATGCAATTTCACCCTGTGTGCTTCTGATGGGAGGGGAATGTGACTAGGGAGTAATGCTCAGTGGGTTAGGGTGTTTCTGCTCTGGAAAAGCCCAAGTTTTCCGTTGGCCAGGGATGAAATATGCATATGCTCTTTTCCCAGAATTAAAAAAAAAAAAAAGGCAAGCTGATCATAATTCTAAAAAGGAACCTATTTCTAATAAGATAATTAGTGTCCTTACAAGTAAACCTGGCAGAGTTGGAAGCACATCTTTAAGCTGTTTGCCATCTGGAAAAACACCAGTCTTGATTCTTAAATGGATATTTGTACTCTGAAATATTTTCCACAGACTCATAAAACTCATGAGAACTTTGTCCCATAAACAGGGTGATGTTTAACTGAATAATTCAGTTAGGACTCCAGCTTCTGTTTTCAAGCCTTTACCCCCCAGGACATGGAAAGACTTGAACGGTCCTTAAATTTGGGCCTTTGCTGAGTCTCTAGGCTCCTCTGCTGGGGTCAGTTATTAAGCCCTAGAAGGACCAGGTGTCTTGGGCTGGGGAGGCTGTGCCCTTGGGCCCTGGCAAGCCAAAACACAGAAAAAAGTGAAGCATAATTATGCTAATGGACCCCTAGCAATTACTCTGTGCTGGTGCTGGTCTAAGCAGTTCAAACATAGGAACTCATTTAATCCCCATAACTCAGTGAAGCAGCTACTGTTGTTATCCCTGTGACACAGCTGTGGAAACTGAGGCACAGAGCGGTGAAGGCATTGCTAAGGTTAGTAAGTGGCAAGAAAGTAGTAGGAAGAAAGAAGGGGAAGGGGGGGGAAAGGGACATGAGGAGGAGGTAAAAGAAATGACCATGTTGGCCAGAGGTTGAGCCTCCCGGGGAGGCCTTGGTGGCCCTGGGGAAGGGAGGGGAGCTCCAGAGTCACCTTTAGGGAAGTAGCAGGACCTGGGGTGCCAGCCTTCCGTGTGGATGAGTCCAGGGGTAGGTCAGACAGCCGGGCGGACAGAAACACAGAAACACCGCGCAGTGAGACAGAAGCCAGAATCTCTGCTTCCAGAGGGTGGGAGACGCCAGGAGGGGAATCCTGCTGCTGTTGATGAGGAGTCAGGTGGCTGTCCCCAAGGGGAAGGGCAAGGTGCGCCTGGGTGCCCACCATCTGAAGACCCACCCCAGGAGCCTGCTTTCTTAAAACCAAGGGCCTCCGGGCCGGCAGAATCCCTGCCACCATCACTGGCTACCAGTGCTCTTTGCCCGCCCTGGCCCTCCCTTTGCCCCCTGGCTGGACCTGTCCTTGCTCTGCATTCCTTATTCTACCCTTGCCCTATCCTTGTTCCCACCTCCCGCTGCCCTGGCACCATGCTCCCTTGGCCCGGTCCTGACTCTCCTTCCCCCACTCCCCCGGCCCTTCCCTCACCCTCTCCTGCCCCACAGCCCCTACATCTCTGGAGGTATCATCCTTACCCAGCCCACGTTCAGATGTTTTCTGTTGTTTCCAAAATGTTCTTTGCAGCAGGGGGTTCAAACCAGAATCCAGTCCACCAGGTTGTGCTGCGTGTGGTGACCATGGCCTCACTTCTCTTTGACCTAAAAGAGTCATTTCTTTATGACCTTCACTGCGTGAAATAAACCCAGCCTCTTACCCTGCAGAATGTCCTGCATTATTTGTCTGGTCTGTGCCTCGTGGTGTCATTTACCTAATTCTCTAGCCTCTATATCCTGCAAACTGGCATTTCATTCTAAGGCCTTGATAAATGAAGCACTGTGACCGCAGTACATTCCAGATGATGTTGGGTTTTACACGCCACACCCCACCAGGAGACACGTTATACCTGGATGGCTCTCCTTTGCTAGCCTTTTGAAAGATTGTCTTCCCCAAGAATGTCCGCATCTAAATCCAAATGGCATTTGGTATTTTTATCATCTTTTTTGATGCCTAGCATAACCTACATTACTTTATATTTGCAAAATACGCATGTAAAAAATGTACCTATTTCAAATAAAATACACATAGAGTTACATGTTTTATACAGACATACTTGCAAGCCCTCGGGTGGGTTCTGCGTCCTATACTTCTTAGCACCCCAGGGGTTGTAAATCACGCACCGTATACAGAAGGTGATCGATAAAAGTTTCCGGATGGTGTTCAGTAATGCCGATGGAGATGAGGGGAGAAGCTGGTGTTAGGGTGCGCATCACAGGAGCCTGGGGGATTGAAGAGCTAGGTGTAGGTGGAATGGAAAGGAAGGGAGATGAGGCAGTTGCAGGTGCTTCCAGCAGCCACTCCCTTGGAACATGGCTATCTCCGGGAATGTTTGGCCTACTGATTACAGGCATGGCTCGTATTTCAGAGGAACCACTCACCACCAATGTCGGGGGGAGAGTTTCCTTATGCCATAAATGCATTTTCCCTTATATCCATAGCACATCTTCAAATGAACTTTTTTTTTTAAGATTTTATTTATTTGTTTGACAGAGAGAGAGACAGTGAGAGAGGGAACACAAGCAGGGGTGGGGGTGGGAGAGGGAGAAGCAGGCCTCCCGCTGAGCAGGGAGCCCGATGTGGGGCTCGATCCCAGGACCCTGGGACCATGACCTGAGCTGAGGCAGACACTTAGTGACTGAGCCACCCAGGCGCCCCTTTGAATGAACTTTTTATTGCAGTATCACACACATACAGAAAACTATGCCCATTTTAAAGATATAGCCAGTAGATTTCCACAATCTAACCAGCACCAGAGCGAGAAATAGAATATACCAGCCCCCCTAAAAGCTCCCCTCATGCCCCTTATAGTCCTCATCCCCCGGGAGTGACCGTAGTTGCAACTTGAAACACCAGAGATGAGTTGTAAACTTTATATGAATGGAATATATGAATGAATGCCCTTCTTGTGTTTGGCTTCTTTCACTCACTGTATTTGTGAGATCCACCCACATTTTTACACGTAATTGCAGATCATTTTTTTCTCAATGCTGTACACGATCTCTTGCGTTGAAATGTACAACTGATCCAAGTATGTTTTTATTTTTTGTCCCATAGAGGAAGTCATGCCATCTGCACAGATTTAACCCCAAACTGAAGCCCTAAGGCCAGTCTCACTGTGACTCCACTAAGACGCCACCCGAAACACCAGGCGTGGAATATGGTATAGTGGTCAGGTAACTCTGCCAGGCTAGGAACCTGGGCTGGGCGTCATGACCCCCAGCTGGAGCCCCAGCGCCCAGCATAGAGTGGTAGCTCAGTGAATCTCTGTCCATGATTGAAATGGCGTAGGCTTTGGAATCAAACAAACAACATTTTAGATCTAGTTTGGCCCCTGAGTTCCGTTTGAACGTGGACACATGATTGAACTTCTGTGGCCTCCAGTCACTCACCCACTAAGAGGGAATGAGTAGCCTTGCAGATTTGGGGGAAAGATTCAGTGAGAAACTATCAACTGTGCCTGGTCTCATGCCTCACAACCAGCAAGCCCCGGACCAGCGCATTTCTTCCCTGTCTGGTTGGCCAAATGGCTCTGCACTTGCAGGCTCACCTTGCTGTAACTGAAGAGGGGGAATACCTCCTCTAGGTCACTCAGGCAGGCCAAGAGCAGCCGTGAGGGCTTAGGAAGAGGGAGGCAGTAGGCCTGCTCAATCTTTTGATGTCAGTCAATTGGGCTTGGTATGGTTGGGGAGCAGCATGGCACCATGACCTGGGGTTGGATGACCAGTGATTACATTTATGGTGGGGGTTGCAGGCAGGTCGGTATGACGGCATGCACAGTTATGGTTATGCAGTTGGCACGTGCCATTCCTGGCACCAGGGTGGTGCTGTAAGCAGCCTCTGATGGGGAACGGGGGCTCTCAGAGACCCAAGGAAATCTGTTAGGCTGGGTACCCCAGTAGGGACAATGTAGTTCAGTCTAGCTTGTTAAAAGGAGAATGGTGACTTTTTATTTCATCCCGCAAAACTAGACCACATACGTTGACCACTTGTCACCGTGTGCACGTTTCTAGCTGGATTTTGGAGAACACCACAAGGATAAGCCTGAAGCTTAGCTCGCTAAGTCCCGGAGGCTGCAGGGGAAGAGCGGTTGCTCCCCAGAATTTACTTCTTGGAATAATAGGGCAAATCTCCTTTTTGCACATCCTTCTTATAAATCATAAGCTTGGAATGTTAAGGTGGCCTTTTGCCAAAAGACCGACATCAAATATTTATACAATACCAGGGCAAATAGCTCTCTGTGCACAGTAGGGAAGCATCTTTACTTTAATAAAAAATGCAGTGATAATGGAGTGTTTTCCATAGATGTAGGGTGATTTAACCTTTTACATTGGGAGCCTTCCCTCTAAGCTAGACCTATTTATACCCAGCTCGGTGCACATTACAGCATGGTTGAGCTGGTGAAGGTAATGAGGAGTTGGAGAGTGGATGAGGCCGTCAAAATAAGGGCCTCTTTAAAAGCCCAGCTGTCTGCTCTCTGTGGTTCATTGGCTTTTTTGCTGTTACAGATGATCAAATTTTGACAGCCATTCTGAACTTGCTTCATAGTTAAGTAGGTGAATCAGCACTCTGGATTAGAATAGCAGAGCGGCGGGCTGAGAGGCTGGAGAGCCGACAGTGGATGAGACAAGCTGGTAAATAAGGACCCGGTTTATTCCAACTTCACAGCCCACGTCTGGCCATACCTCTCCCCACTGACCACACAGTCGTCCTTCCAGGCCTGTGACCTGGGAGGAAGGAGGGGAAGGAAGTCTGGCTGAGTGGCAGTGACTCCTTCCCCCTTCTGGACCCCAGCTCTGTTGGCAGGCTGAATACACATCATCATAATTCTGTCAGAGCAGGTTCTCTAGTACGTCAAGCACATGGTAGGCACATTTTAAGGGCTTGTAGCTTTTCCATTGAGATTTGTATGTAAAGACTTTGGGAATTGGAGAGAACATCTTTTGGTAGAAGCCTTGGGGGAATTTGTGCTCTGTTGGTATAACCCTGAGGGAATCATTGAGTCTCTTCCAGTCTCGAGTATCCCCAGGTCAGGACTTGGGAAAGCTTTATTCAAAGTGATTCTGTAGGGCATTCCTACCGTGGCAGGAGCTCCAGCTGGATCTTTGTTACCCAGAACTTTAAAAGTGAGCTTGACGATGGTCCATCTTATCCTGAAGCCCCAGATACTTGTAATGTGGTTCAGCTGAAGAGCAGCCCTGTTCTTCCCTGGTTATCTCTGTAAAACGTCTCTTAGGAGGGCATCGAGCAAACACTTGGGGAAAACTTTTTAGCAGAGCAGATGAGAGAAGCAAGCTTAAGCACTTTGGCTAAAGCTCTTTGATAACAGTCTCTCAGTAAGGAAACGAATAAGAAACTAGAGCATGGTGTTGATTAACTTACATGGCTCGTACTTGAAATGGAGTATTATTCTGTCAGGTTGGAATAGTATCTGGATAAGGCTGCTTTGTACTCCAGGAATTACTCTCACAGCTGTGGTTTGTTGAGCTGGTCAGGCCTCTCTATCACTCTGGAATAATCAAGAATACCACCCAAGCCAACCAAAAGTATACCCGTCTCCTATATTTGAGGTTTAGGTTGGGCATTGCATCAGTCAGCTTTTGCCACAATAATGCTGGGCAACAAACCACTCCAGAGTTATTGGCTTAAAACAGTAATGATTTATTCTGTCATATTTGTGGGTTGGCATGAGCCACTCCATGAGGCAGTTCTGCTGATCTTAGCAGGGCCCACTCTCAGGTCTGTGGGTCAGCTGATCTAAGCTAAGCTCCACTGGGGCAGCTCTGTTCCATGAGTCTTTCAACTTCTTGGAACCAATGGCCTCGCTGGGGCATATCCTCTCAAAGTGGCGGCAGAGGTAGAAAAGATGAAGCTCAACCACACAAGCGCTTGCCAAGCCCCTATTGCATCATACCTGCTAATATCCCGTTGGCCACACAAGTCACATGGATAAGCCCCTCGTTGTCTGCTCTCCCCACCAGTCATCTTAATCTTGACTTCCTTCTCTCATGGTTCCATTGCTCTTCCGGTCCTTGGCTGCCCCTCATTCACTGTGCATTTCGACTCCAGCTCTTTCCTCTACCTAGAACTCTCAAACCCTGAAGATCCATAAGGCTTCCTTGCTTAATTAAGTTCCTATCTCTACTCCAAATGGGGAGACCTGCCCCGGTCACCTCTTCCAAAAATAACCAACCATTGCCTCCGCCTTCACTCCCTCCCCTTAGCCCACTTTATATTTTTATAACACTTATCACCTGTGACATTATGTTGCTGTCGCTGTCCCCCCACTGAAGGTAAGCTCCGTGGGGCAGAGACTTCATTTGTCTTGCTGCTTGCAAGATCGCCAGTGAGGACAGTAGTATCTTGCATGAAACTGATGCTAGGTAGGCATCGGAATGAATGA
Organism: Callorhinus ursinus; assembly: GCF_003265705.2. Lineage (NCBI taxonomy): Eukaryota > Metazoa > Chordata > Mammalia > Carnivora > Otariidae > Callorhinus > Callorhinus ursinus. The sequence goes on along the minus strand of NW_027397063.1, from coordinate 122,368,676 downwards.
ATGAGTAGCTAGAAAGATTTTCAGTATAAGTTTGAATGCTTCCAGTTAACACAGTGCTCACTCTTCTGAGGTTTTATCTTCTGTTTTTTAGTTTACTGTAAGGAAGGTTCTGTTTATATTTACTAAAATTTTCTCCCCATAGTTCCTAAAACTTTTTGGTCTAGTTCTGCCTTCAAGAGCCATGTAGAGGAGAGAAAAAGAAAATTATTTTTCATGTGTGTTATCTGTTAACTGGTATTATCCTTGTGTTAACTCTTGCATTAACCTTGTAGAAAAGGATAAAGAGAAATGCAAATTGTACTTAATCCCACCACTCATACCTGCTACTAGATTTTATGTATTCCCTTAAAGTTTGTTTGTCTAACCCCTTTTAACATAAAAATTCACGTACAGCTCATACTGTAGTCCTGTATCCTGTTTATTTTTCTTTATAACATTGTCTCTAAGGAATTTTTCTGAATCATTAAATTCCCATGATTTTTTTGTGACCACATAGTATTTAATTGTATGGAAGTCTCCTAACTTACTTTTCTATGGTTGAATATTTGGATTGTTGAGCATTTAGATTATTTTTTTAATTTTTAAAAAATTTATTTATTTGAGAGAGAGTGCATGAGTGGGAGGGACAGAGGGAGAGGGAGAGAGAATCTCAAGCAGACTCCATGCTGAGTGTGGAGCCTGTCACGGGGCTCAATCCCAGGACTCCGAGATCACGACCTGAGCTGAAACCAAGAGTCAGATGCTTAACCAACTGAGCCACCCAGGAGCCCCTAGATTATGTTTTCAAGTAATTTTATAAGTAAAGTTTGTAGATAAATATTTGATGGCTTTAGGGGTTATTACCTAGGATAGACTGAAAGAGGTAGTCTTTCTGGGTCAAAGACAATGGACTTTTTTGTTTCAGGCTCTTGAGACATCGTGAAATTGCTCTCCAGAAAGATCATGCAGTTAAAAATTCCCTTAAGTGCCATAAGCTTTTTATACACATATAAAAAATGTTAAGCTTAGCCATTTATTTATTTTTCTTTGCTGTTGCAAATAATTTTCTCACTTAATGGCCTTTGGATTTTGTTCATGAAGTCTGTTGGAAGACAGAGGCTAAATATTTGTTTTTTTTAATTTATTTTCTTAAAGATTTTTTATTTATTTATTTGAGAGAGAGAGAATGAGAGCCAGAGAGCACGAGAGGGAAGAGGGTCAGAGGGAGAAGCAGACTCCCCGCTGAGCAGGGAGCCCGATGTGGGACTCAGTCCCGGGACTCCAGGATCATGACCTGAGCCAAAGGCAGTTGCTTAACCAACTGAGCCACCCAGGAGCCTGAGGCTAAATATTTGTTAAGTATTTAGATCTGCTGGTCTTGTTTTTTTGTGTCTTCTGGAAAATGCTGGCAGTTCCAGAACTCCAGTGTGATTCAAAGGACTTTCTGAATTTACCTCCCTTTCTGATAAAAAAAAAAATCATATTATTATGTGTATTATCTTTTCAAAATAAAAATAGTGTATCATTAAACATATTTCAATGTGTATTGCCATAGCAAAATACTACAGACTGGATGGCTTAAATTGTAGACATTTATTTTCTCATAGTTCAGGAGTCTAGGTGTCCGTGGCTAAGGTGCTGGCAAACTCGGTTTCTGGTTGAGGCCTCCCTTCCTAACGTGTAGACAGCCACTCTTCTCTCTGGATCCTCATCTGGCCTTCCCTCTGTGCAGGGAAGGGGGGTGGGGCGCTCTGGTGTCTTTCTCTTCTGGTAAGGACATCAGTCTTTTTTTTTTTTTTAAGATTTTATTTATTTATTTGAGAGAGAGAATGAGATAGAGAGAGAGAGCATGAGAGGGGGGAGGGTCAGAGGGAGAAGCAGACTCCCTGCTGAGCAGGGAGCCCGATGTGGGACTCGATCCCTGGACTCCAGGAGCATGACCTGAGCCGAAGGCAGTCGCTTAACCAACTGAGCCACCCAGGCGCCCAAGGACATCAGTCTTAATCAGATAATTGTCCACCCTGATGACCTCATTTAACCTTCATTAACTCCCTAAAGGCCCTTTCTCCAAATACAGTCTGGAAGTTAGTGCTTCAAATGAATTTGTGGGGCTGGGGGAGGACACAATTCAGTACATAGCAGTATGCCTGATTTGTAGCATAGAATCTAGGGGCCAGGAGTGATTCTGTATCCTCAATCCCATTTCGCAGATGAGAGACCAAGCCTCTGAAAGGGGTCACATCCCTTTTCATGATAGAGCATGGATCCAAACTGCCTGCCTCTCTGGCCAGTCCTCTTTCCCACTGTCTCTTATCTAAGTGAATTTAGGGCATTTAGGAGCCATTAAAAAGGGGTAGAAAGCACCCCCCGTAATGATTTCTACTGTGGCGGGGACCCTGGTGTAATTTTCTTTATATTCTCCTTGCCTAAGACCATGCATCCTTCTTGAATCCTGTTATGTGTTTAATGTAAGTTTGTTGAATTGTGTGGAACTCAGGACCTGGTACACTGACTAGAGCAATGCTAGAGGAAACATTTTCAGTGGTAAATCGTTTGGGAAAATTCCCCTTTCCTGCAAATTCTGCCTCTTGACAAGAGCTAGCTGAAGACTTGTCTGTACAGCTGCCCACATCCTGAGAACTTCCAGGAATCTGCGCATCTAGATTGCATCTGACCAGCTCGGGTCTGGTGTGTTATATCTGTCCCCCCTTAAAAATCTCTTCTACCTAAATATAGTTTTCTTCTAAAAACTCTCTCTAAATGACTGTGTTTTACCCTGAATAAGTTCTCCCCAGTGCATCCTGACGTTGGAGCGTGAAAAAGAAGGTAAACGCGTGAAATCAAATGGTGATTGCTAACAATGAAATTTGGGCTCATAAAATCAAGGATATTATTCAGAACTGAGAGGTAAATTAGTCTCATTCATTCTGATGGGGCTAGACTCTATGGCTGTGTGTGCCTTCTTTAATTAACATGCTGAAAAGATGTTCTGATTGGGATTATTAATGAATGCAGTGAAAATTTTTGCTGCTTGTAAGGCTTCTGCCACAGACGGTTTACAGAACCCCCCCCCTGCCTTTTTCTTTTTCCACAGATTCCTTCCACGGCCTGACAGATGGAGTATTCATCTTTGAAGCTGTTTCCACAGAAGATAGCAAAACCATGCAGGGCTATGATGCTATTGTTGTCGAACAATGGACAGTCCTGGAAGTAAGTGTGGGATTGGCAGTGCAGCTTCTTTTGTTAGGACAGTGATTGTTTTATCCACTTGCTGGGTCCGACCATGTCTGCTGTAGCTTTCCTCTGAAAGGCAGTTTGACCTGGGTAGACCCTGCAAGGCCCCATTCATCCTTTCGTGCCCTCTGGTTAGGGGGCACGGGCCCCGCTTTCCCCTTCTGTAGGAAAGACACTGTGTGGGTGCTGGATCATTGGGTGGAAGGAGATTCTTCTTTCATTCATTTGCATATAACTGAAAATTCTAAGTGACATAAGTGAGGCCAACACAGAGTTTGTGGCTACCGTAATAAGAGCTGACATTATTATTGGAGTTAGACCCTATGGCTCCCTCAGCCAAGTATCCTTAGAAGAAATTTGGGCACACACACTCACTTAACCTTCGCAATAAGCCTAGGAGGCAAGTACATGACTGCCTTCATTTTACAGATGAAGAACTGAGGCACAGAGGGGTTAGGTCCCTGGCCCAAGGCTACACAGTAAATGCTGGAAGGATGTCTTTGAGAAATGTTGACCTGTGAAGCCACCAAACTGCTGTGGGCAGAGGAATTCCTCCAGTCACATTCCCCTGGGACGTTGGAAAAGCTGATTTATTTCTGAGATTCGCTGGTATATACTTTGAGGACATTTCTCTAAGTATAGAAGGATAGGCTTTTCAGACTAGTCTCTTGTCCACCCAGCATCTTGGATGTAAAGGGAGAAGCCCTTGGAACACAGAGGACTGATTTCTGAACTGATTTCTTGAGTAGGCCCTGGAAGAATACAGGGTTGGCATCGCCCTGAGGAGCCTCGCCAAACCGGGCCCTCTGTGCCAAAGTAAGACAGATGTGGGTGCAGCTCTTTGTGAGGAGTGTGGGGTGCCGGGACCAACCAGCCAGGGGGTGCTTGCCACGCCCTTGTGCCCTCTGGAACTGCCACCTGATGGCAGGTGACTCCCTCACCTGGTTGCTGGATGGCAGCAGGTCCCCCAAGGGAACCGTTACGCGTCCTTAACGCGGGAGCAGTTCTGAGCAGGCACGAGACAGGCCGTGGAGCTGTCAGGGGTATGCCTGCATCTGAGCCATGAGGTGCAGTCACTGCTTGCAAGTATGAAAGCCACAGAGGACAAAGGAAAACTGTACTAATCCATCAGAAACAGGAATTCCAAAAACAGCATCCAGGGCCAGTGAGGTTAGGGGCCAGGGGTCCTTAAGGAAAGTAAGGAATCCGGTGATGACCTGGTTTGCCCTCAGGCGCCACCACTTCCTCCTGCCTGACTTTGGTTTCAGTGGGCCTCCACACCCTTAACTGGAAATGGGATGCAAAGGAGGTGAGGCTCGGTCTAGCATGGAGAGTCCAACAAGGGCAGGTCACGTCCCTTTCGGGACCCCCACGGCTTGTCTCTCTTCAGCCTTCCAAACGGTGCCCTTGATGGGTAACCAGAGTGAGTGCATCCTATATCTAAAATGTTTGTGGGGACACCTGAGTGGCTCAGTGGTCAAGCGTCTGCCTTCGGCTCAGGTCATGATCCCAGGGTCCTGGGATGGAGCCCCGCACCGGGCTCCCTGCTCCTCGGGAAGCCTGCTTCTCCCTCTCCCACTTTTTTTTTTTTTTTTTAAGATTTTATTTATTTATTTGACAGAGAGACACAGCGAGAGAGGGACCACAAGCAGGGGGAGTGGGAGAGGGAGAAGCAGGCTTCTCGAGGAGCAGGGAGCCCGATGCGGGGCTCCATCCCAAGACCCTGGGATCATGACCTGAGCCGAAGGCAGACGCTTAACAACTGAGCCACTCAGGCACCCCAAATAAATAAAATCTTTAAAAAAAATGTTTGTGGGAGGAAGATAAGGTTGCAGACTAAAATCAGAACACGATTATCTTTTTAATTCGAAGAGGTCAATTTCATGGCTTAAGAGCCTCGATCAGGAAAGATTAACATTTATTCAGAAAGTTTTCCTGGGTTTTTGGATTGGTTTCCATCAGGTTTATTTATTAATTTTCTTTCTTTCTCGAATGTTTGAACTTTATTTCTCATGAGCTCTTATTTTTGCGCATTAATCTAGTTGGTGATATTAGTTTTGTGTCGTGTGGTCATTGTCCCTTGTCCCCTTCTCCCATCCCCCCCAACTCACACACACACACACACACACACACTCTCTCTCTCTCTCTCTTTCTCTCTCTCTCTCTCTCCAGGAACGCTGTGGCTTTTCTCCGGGGATCCTTGGAACTGACCTAGGGTTTTAAGACCCACGATGGGCCCAGTGTTGTGCACCAGCCTGCAAAGCCCCTTCTGTGCGTCTCTTCCCAACTCCATATTCAGGGACAGATTCAGCCACACTGGTAGCTCGAAGTTAGCCACACTGGAAGTAATGCACCATGAAAATTGGCAAACCCCAGAAATCAGGGATTGTTATTTTTTTCCCTCGGAGAGCCAGTTGTAAGCATTTAGCAGCACATCACTGGATAGGCCTTTATTCCATCACACGTCAACTTGATAGGCAGGTGTGGCTGGCATCCAGCTAGGCAGAAACACATTTTCTTAATTTTCCTGTTGGTGACAAGCGGATTAATGGTTTTGATGTAGGTGTTCGCCAGTTTTCCCTGCATAACTCTTCAGACTCGTTCCTTTCTCTGGTGCCTTTCAAGCATTCCCAGATTTCCCACAGTAGAAACAGAGCCTTGTCCATTTTAACAGCATCAGCCTCTGATCGGCATCTCTTGAGGACTAAAGGAGGGGAGCTCTCTCCTGGAGAATTTACCCCTCGGCATATGGGTTTCTCTTCTCATATGGGAAGACTTAGGGTTAGCTCATAGGTCACCTCTTCCAGGAAGCCTTTCAGACTCCTTCAGAGTTAAAGACTCTTCCTCTGTGTTTCCATAATTCTCTGTGCATAAGAGTGATCCTATTATGATCACTGTGATTTCTTTATCCACGTGCCTTCCTTCACTTTGAGTTTCTTGGCCTGGGGTTGTTCATCTTTGTCCTCTAAGGCTTCCAGTAAATGCTTCCTGAATTGGGTGGAACCCTTTTGGTTCAGCATGAGGTACACATGCATTTCTCAGAATTGAACATCAATCACTTGAGACCTTTTAAACACACAGATATCCAGTTCTCCCCACCGAGTTTCCTTTCCAAGCCCACTTTGAGAATCCCTGCCTTGGCAGAACCACCTGTATACAAGAGTGTCCCAGCACGGCCCAGCCGTGTCCAGCCCAGAGCAGATTTGCCCACAGCTCAGCTCTTTGAAGAGGCTCTGTCAGACCACCCCCTAGTCCCTCCACAGACAGCCCCTCTTCTGCATGCCCCTCCAGGTATGTGGGTGTTTGTCCGACAACCCTACCTTCCACCCTTGACACCCAACTGCTTCCTCTCTTCTCCCCGCTTTTGGCGTCTGGGAAAGGTCTTTCCTGTTCAAGCCCTGGGCAGGTCCCTCTTGGCTTGTGGCTGACCCTGCCTTTCTGGCAACCTCTGTCCTCCCAGGCCAGCCCATAAACTCCTGGGCTCTGGCCACAAAACATTTCTGACCAGCTTTTTCTCTTTTCTCACAGTTGGGACTGGCCTATTGCTCCCGTGCATATTCATAGCCTCAGCCGTGTGTACGGATGGGCCATCCTCATTCAGCCACAGCTTCCTGGCTTCCCTGTCCACGTATGCACATGCGTGCGCGCATACGCGCGTGTGCTTTCACAGGAAAGCTCACCTAGCTCTTCACAGCTCTGCATCCGCTGCAGTATGTTGGATGGAGAATGTAGATTTTAGAGTCTGGGCCTCAGAATGCATCCTGGCTCTCTTATTGCCAGCCAAGTGACTGAGTGTATGAAAAGTCAGGCACCCCCTCTTTGTTTTTTCCATCTTTCAGTTGTATGAGTGGGGACACTGCTAACCTCTCAAAGTTGAGAATTAAAAAATAATAATATATTAAAAAAGTTGTGAGTGTACTACTTGGCATATAGTAAGTAAATAGTACTTTCTTTGATTGGTCACCTGGTGTCATCAACTAGAAAGATCCTTTCCCTGTTGCCTTGATCTTGTTCTGAAAGCACAGCATAGGTGGGGCTAGGGGAAGTGTGGAGCCAAATGCATTGTGTTTTTCTCAGTTGGAAACCTGTGGCCTAAATTAAAGGCAGTTGTGACTAATATAAAAGTCCACCCATAGAACATTTGTAGTGGGTATTTTGTTTACCTTCTTTGAGCTTACAGTCTAGAGGGTGAGCTGAAAGGGTCCTTCTTTGAAAGGAAAAGGTAAACCACGTAGATGAGTAGGTCAAGAGTTAGAGCTGGAAGGACCAAGGCAGGGACCGTTTTCTTCATTCTGAGGCTGCATACCCTCAACCTGACAGCCCATCACTGCTGTGGACAGCATCAGGTGCCCCTTGAGGCCAACTTCATCCCAGTTTATCAGTGCTTCTTGTGAAATTTGCTGCCAGAACTGACCACAAGATAACAGGAAAAGCACTTTTAGCTGAAGCAGTTGGTATGGTGGTTGGAGAGTTAATTGAAAAAGTCAATTAAAAAGAAGCAAAGAAAATCACATTCATATTTCGCACATTTTATTTTAATGTAAAATATATAACTATGCATACATTTGCCAATCTTTTGGAGTCTGAGGTCTGCTGATTGGAATTCCACTTCATCTTTCTTGTGTAAACCACACCCAAAGTGTTGCTATCACCAGTGTCCTGGGTCAGTTTCTTGAAAGTCTAGGAAAGAGATCACACTGCAGAATCCTTGTTTTCATGATTTTTTCCTTAGTCTTTATCAGCCCCCACCACTTTTAATTCAGCCACAGTTGTTATTTTTAAGCAACTGCACTTTGTCAAGTCTCTTCAAAGTATTCTACTTAGGTTTCCTAGAAACAACTTCTTTCGCCCTCACCATCAGTTTAAGTAATTTAAATGAAGACACATAATTATGATAATGGGTCTCACTGACCTACACAGGTCTGGGGATACATGGGACTCAGCCCGATGTGGTCAATTGCTGGGCTCAGCGGGGGCTTGAGCATCCTGGAGAGCAGCCTGCCACCTGTGAGTACGTGGTCCCCCGACAGCTGGACCTGGGCTTCTGCTAGTCCAGCGGGAGGATGGAGCGGCTATGGGGGCAGCCATGACAGATTGCTGTCATGTAAGGTGACATAGAGTCAGCTCTCCCCATCCACTCCCTGTGTATTCAGTCTGTTGTTGAACTCACTCCCAGTTCATCTCATCCTATTAATTTCTGCCCATTTTTCCAGCCTGTGGAGACATTTGTGATCATGGTTATATCATCCTGCATTTTTGGAAGATCATCTCAGCTTTGGCTTCTCTGAAGTTTTCATATGTAGGATGGCGCGCTTTTCCAGTCCAATGTCAAACAACTAGATGGAGGACACAGTCCTTTGGCATGTTGGGGGCATCTCTCCTCTAGTCTCTAACACGACACCAAACCCCTTTGCAGACGTTTCAGATGGCTCTATTTTTCCACCTAACCTGTCACCCTTACCCCTGAGAGAATCACAGGAGGTTCGGTGAGATGCATTTCTGTAACTGACATCCACTGTAGGGCATGCCTCCACGCCACCGGTCTCCTAACCCTGTCCCACCACACACAGGTCCCGCTCATTCTCCACAAACTTCTATATTCTGTAGGCTGCTGGGATCCACCTTTTGTTTCTAGGTGCTCTCAACCATCTCTTGAACAAGCCACACAGGATTTGCCAGGGAGTAACATCAATTTTTATGGCATCTAGAGTCCACCACCTGCTGTGACAAGGGAGCCAGTATTTCTTCTTATTAAACCATCTGGCATTCTTTTCATTGCCACTGTTTCTCTAGAGTAATCATTTTGGTTCTGAGATCATAGCCTTGAGTGCCAAGACAGCAGTTCTTGGTCTTTTTCCTGTGATTCAGAAGATTTTCCCATGAATGATCACTGCTGTGAATAACCAGGACTGAAGACACAACCCTCCCCACTCTCTCCAGCCTCAACCCCTCCCTACCCCACCCTCCCTAACCCCTGCCCACCGCCAGGACATCACTCCACTCCTTTTCCGACCCAGAGCAAATCACAGCACAGAGGAGGCCCGTTAGGTGCTCAGGGCAACCTTGGGTGTGTTCTAGCAGCTCTGCGTGCTTTCCTTGTGTCCCACCTCAGTTTTGATAGGGACACATCAATGCACTATTATGACCGAGCACGTTTTCCTTAAAATGTCACGCACCTGCACTTGATGAATTTTAAGTTCATCATTCAAAAATTTGAGGTTTGCTTTGGAGGGCAGGTTGCTAACCTCTAGTAAAAATGTAAAATGCCCACTCCTACCCATGACTCAGCAAGCCCGTGCCTCACATCCATCTCTTCTAGAGAAACACGGGCCTTTGTTCACAAGAAGCTGTGCACAAGGACATTATCTCAGCATGATTAGGGTCATGGAAAAAAAGGAAACAATGTGCATGTCCATCACTAGGGGAATGATTAAATAAAGGCTGATACATCCTTATTATGGATGCACTCATCCCGTATAAACTGACAGGGAAGGGACTCCAAGAAATGTTAAGTGAAAAGACAAGTTTCTGAATGAGGCTGTGACAGTTAATTTTATGTGTCACCCTGGCTAGGTTGTGGTGCCCAGTTGTTTGATCAAGCACCAGTTTGATGTTGCAGTGGAGGGAGTTTTTAGATATGATTACGTAAATTCAAATGAGCAGACTTTGAGTAAAGAAGATTGCTAATCCTTCATCATGGGGGTGGGCCTCATCCAATCAGTCGAGGGCCTGCCCCACAGACTTCGGACTTGCTAGTCCCCACAGTCACAGGAGCCAATTCCTCAAAAAAACTCAGTCCCTCCCTCCCCCCACTCTAATATGTATACAGGTCTCCCCCACAATCAGAAATCAGAGCACTCCTACGAAACCTTTTGTAAGCCTGATGTAAAGCAAAGAAGTAATTACCATTCATTTATATGGAAAATTTTTTGAGCATTCCCAGACCTACAAAATAGCCTCTCTTAGGCTTTTCTGATACCTTAGGACCCAGGTGCTCACAGACACAGGTCAAAGCTAGGGCGGCTTGATGCGAAGGGGCTGTGCGGTTCCTGAGGAAGGAGCTTGGCACTGCTCAGGATGCGCGGTGCCCCTGCACCAGCTGGCTGCCCAACTGAATGTCACTGAATGCTAGTTTTGCATTTTGCCTTTTTTCACAAAAGCAAAAATCCTCATCGGAGTTTTTTTTTTTTTTTCCAGTTAGCAAAACCAGGTACTAATGCAGGTCTTCTGTAAAAACGAAGTGGCGAAATGTGAACTTTTGGCAAAGCGGGGGGAGGGAGGGCGCCCCTGTATCAGTGTCTCTCTCTGTCTCTGCCTGTCTCAGTTTCTCATGCGTCCTACTGGTTCTGTTTCTCAGAACAACCCTGACTAATACAGATACAAACAGTGCGATGCCCTTAATGGGGAAAACGCTTCACAGAACAGTATGATCCCTTTGCTGTGGGTATCTGTAAATGCAGGAAGAAACCTTGGAAGGGCACCCATCAACCCCATAGCAGTGGTTCTGTGGGACTTGGAATGGAAGAGTGGGAGGCAGCTCTATCTATTAACGTTTTCGTTTTTCTATAGAGAAATATTCATTTTACTCGGGTAATTAAAAGTTACATTTTAAGAGATACCTGTTTATGTCTCATCGCATCCTTTCTTCTCTTTGGCTTTAGATATATTTGTTTTCTCCTTGTAGACAAGGAGGTAAAATGAGGGTTGAATAATTCCACTTTCTCCTATCTTCAACACTTTGTACAACTTCTTGCTTTGAACAGAGTTTTAAAAGATGTGTGTCTGTGTCGTGTGTATGTGGTCACGTCCACCCAGTCTCGTTCTGGGCTCACCCTTCGTCCTTTATCGGGTTTGTCTCACTTTTGTCACCATCCCTGGAGGGTCACATACCTTCCTTCTGTCCTTGAGAATCCACACTCGTCAATCTGCACAGGCTCATTGATTTCCTTAGGTGCCTGCAACTTTTATCCTAGAGTGACGCTGCTACCTGGAGTCAGCTTCCCTTCAGGTGTTTCCTGCCACGGGGCCATACTGAACTTTCCTGAGCTTCTGACATCCCTTTTATTGTCCTGGGAAAGGGTCTCTGGTGCTCCTTGGCTATTACGAACTTGACGGAGGACAGCTTAGTTTGTACGGTCTGTGTTCCCCTACGTAAGTCACTTCTCTTCCCCAAGTGATGGAGATCATATTTGAAACCACCAAGCCCTAAAAGCCATTAACAGGTCATGGGGTCCTGACTTCTGATATGAGTCTTGGGCTGTTTGCTGGGTTAGTGGAGCCCTGGGTGGCTGTCTGTCCCTCGTTCTTCTTTTTCAAGTAGAATTTTCCCTCTCCCTCCTTCTGGGCAGCAGCAGCTGGACTTGGGGGTCGTAAAATGCCATGTGGATTGTGGCAGTGGCAGCAAGAGATACATGATGGGCTTTGGGATGAAAACCAGCCCTCCAGCTTCCCCATGGGATGGCTGGCACTCCGTGGAAGATTATGTAGGAGTAAAAAATTGGAACACCTGGGTGGCTCAGTCGTTAAGCATCTGCCTTCAGCTCAGGTCATGATCCCAGGGTCCTGGGATCGAGCCCCGCATCGGGCTCCCTGCTCAGCGGGGAGTCTGCTTCTGCCTCTGCCTCTCCCTCTGCTGCCCTCCCCCCCCCCCGCTTGTACTCGCTCATTCATGCACTCGCTCTCTCTCAAATAAATAAATAAAATCTTTTTAAAAAAATTGAGGTGAAGAGGTTTAGTGCATACAAAACAGAGAACCCCCAGGGAATTGGAAAACCCCCGAGGGTCAGAGGGAGGGATCTGCTCTTTGCTGACTTGGAACAAGAACACAAAGGGGTGTTTGCTGAGGCTCCTACCCTCAAGGAGCATCCAGGTGGACAGAAGACTTCCTACAGAGTAGCAAAGCATTCGGTGCTGGATGGTACCCTGCTGACCAGAGTGTCCTGGGAAAGTAAGAGACTGACCAAGGTCTGCTGGACACAGTGGGCTCCCTCGGGGTGTGGATGAGCCAGGGCATTGGAAGAGGGGCTTCTTGCTGATGGGAAGTGGCAAGAGCAGAGGCAGACCAGAAGGGAAAGCATATCTGTTCATTTTTTTCCCCCCAAATTAGAACATTAGCGGCTAATGTCAGTGTTTTTCTAGATCCTTGGATCCCTTTTTGTCAACGTGCTTTCACTTCCAGCAGCCAGCGCCTATGTGCCTTTGCTGACACCTGTGCCCGGGGCTGCTAGAGTCTGCTTTGTGCTCAGGCAAGGCAAGCCCGAAGTGCCTGGGTGTTTAGATGCCCCTGGGGTAGTCCTTGTCTGTGACTGAGGAGGGGGTGATATATGAAAGTCCAGCTCCCTTGCCTCAGGTTGGACACCTCTGAGTATAGCTCACCCCTCAGAGCTTCCCATGGGGTGAGGCTAAGCTACTTCAGGGGATGTTGCATAAACCTGTGTCCTTGCTTGTCTCCAGCCTTTTGTCCGCCTCCCTCCACCCCCTCAGTGCCTTATAATAAGCTACTTGCACGTAAATCCTCCTCTCGGGGTCTGTTTCTGGGGAAACTGGCCTAAGATAGAATATGTCTGTTAAAAAAAATTCTATGTGATAGTGTGAACTGTGTTGCAAATTGAGATAAAAAAATTATTGTGGGTTTTATAATAATTTTAAACAGAACTCTGAACAGTCCTAAATAGGTGTGTATATTAAAAAAGTGAATCTTCCTCCCCCCTCTGGCCCTCCATTCCCTAGTTGCCCTCTGGGACCTCCTCCCGGAGACAAACAGAGATGGGTGACACACACAGACACAGCCCACGTTAGGTGGGCTGAATGGTGCCCTCCAAATGTACCAGCTTCTAAGTGCCAGAACCTGTAAACATTACCTTATTTGGAAAGAGGATATTTGCAGAAGTGATTGAAGTTAAGGATCTTGAGATGGGGCGATTATCCTGGGTTATGTGGTTGGGTCCTAAACACAATCACACATAGCCTTCTAAGAGGGAAGCAGAAGGAGATTTTATGCACATGGAGAAGACTTGAAGGCAGAGTAGAGAGAGATTTGGAAATGCTGGCCTTGAAGACTGGAGTGATGTGGCCACAAGCCAAGGAGGGCAGGCAGCCACCAGAAGCTGGAAGAAGTCAGAAACGGGTTTTCCCCTAGAGCCTCCCGAGGGAGCCTGGCCCTGTGACACCTTGATTCTGGCACAGTTGTACTGACTTGGGACTTCTGGCCTCCAGACTATGAGAGGATGAATTTCTATTGATGGAAGCCACCACGTTTGTGGGCTGTGTAGCAGCCCTGGGAAACCAGTTTGACATGCTTGGACGTAACAGCAAGGGAACCCTGGGGCGCGTACTTGACAGCATGTCTGCTTGGGAAGAGAGTCTGCAGAGAACTCTGTGGGCCAGGCAAGAGCCTGGGTTGGCAGTGGGTTGAAGGGGGCTATGGTGGGGATCTCATCAGATAGCCGTGAGTCCAGCCAGTTGGCCCTGAAGTGGCATATTGTTGGGAGAGATGAACTGGAATGGGGAGAAGGTAGACACTTGGGGGAGAGGTCCCAAGGTCAGAGAATAAGGGTGGTGGTCATGGTATTGGTCAGGATGCTTTCCATGTCAGCACCAGAACATCCAACTAGAAATGGCTTAAACAGTATGGATTTTTCCTCTCATCTCACCAAGCAGGAAGTCTGGAGGGAGGTGAGGTGGTTGCTGAATCGGCTTTTTCAGTGGCTTAAGGACATCAGGGAGGACCCAGGTGCTGTCACCTTTCTGCATGCTGGTCCTCAGCTTGCCTGCCAGGTCTCTCTTTGGGACGCTAGGCCCAAGGTGGCTGCAGCAGCTCCAAGCATCTCATATGAACATAATTGACAGCTGAGAAGAACAGGGCATTTCCTGCTATGTGCCCTTTTTTTATTAGCAAGTAAAACTATTCCCAGAAACTCTCAAACAGAGTTTGCTTGGATCCCCTTGGCCAGGGCTTAGGTCACAGACCCACATCATTGTCAAGGAAATGGTTAGCTGGAGCTAGAGGGGGTGTCACCTAGGAAGGGGACCAGGGCTAACAAGTGGTTATTTCGGCCACTAGCAGTGTTTGCCACTGAGTGGGACTAGAAAGACAGGGGATGCTCGTAGAAGTATTTTAAAGAAAACTGGACTTGCGGACAGCTTGGAGAGTGGGAGGTGAAAAGGAAGAATTTGATGTTTTTCTTCCATAAAGTCAATGGTCTTGTTCTGACACCCATATTTCACTTCCTGTACAAAATTTAGTTATACAGGTTAAGTTAGACCTTTTAAAACATTCATAAATAAATGTTGAGTTCCTACTGTGTGTCAGCCGCTGTGGAAACATGATGAATGGAGGGAATTTAGGCAGAAGGATTGATGTCTTTCACTAGAGAGTAGGAATACAGTCATTAAAAATGAATTCCCACCCCCTGGCCTTTGCACGCCCATAAATAATTTCTCTTTGTTGTCACGTGTCCTGAGGGTGGTGAAAGGCGCTAAGTCACCAGGCCTCTTGTGGAGCTGGTGGGAGGGGAGAGGCAAGCATATGTACGTTCTGGTGAAGACCACAGGGCAGGGTGAATTTAGAGCTTTGCTGCAGAGGAAGGGATGATGAAAGAAGTCAGCACATTTCCATAATCTTGTAACAAATGCATTTAAAAAGAAAAAAGTATGCTTTAAAACCTTCATTGTGTGCCACAGAATGACAAGAAGGAGGCAGCCTTCAATGTGATATGATAGGCCTGATGTCTAGATTTCCCTGGGTGTTTGACATGGTAGAAGCTAATTCTGTGAGGGTGTTAAACACATCCGTACACAATTACTATCTTACTGTTTCTTTGCTTCAGAATCCAGGTGGGCTCAACTGCTTACTCTGTGGAGGGTCTCCCAAAGCTGAAACTGGGTATTGGCAGGTCTGTGTTCCTTATGGGGGGCTCTGGGGCAAGAATCCACTCCTAAGCTCATTCAGATTGTTGGCCAAATTCAGTTCCTTGCGGCTGTAGGACTAATGTCTTTGTTTCCTTGTTGGCTGCCAGCCAAGGGCTGGTCTTTGCTCCTAGGGACTGCTGCATTCCTTCTCATGCTTTCTGTGCAGCCCCGTATAAGAACTTTTTAGATGCATAGACAGTCTGCAAGCTGCAGATGAAGGGGAGATGGTTCTCCAAGAAGAACTTAGGGTATTAACTCAGTGAGTATAGAGAGTTGGAGGGTGTTCTTGTAGTTAAGTGATCCTTCATTGCCACTTCTTGGAATTTGTCCTTTTTGAAATTCACTTGGCCAAGAATTTTAATAAAGCTAAATAAAAAGGAAGGGCCTGAGGATGGAGCGTGACTGGTTGAGAGGCTATACTCAGCAAAGATGTGTTTTAATTGGAGGGAGGTCTTTGCTCCTAGGCCCTGTGATGCCATCTTGTGCATTGGCCTCTTTTGCAGCTTTTTCAATGGCTTGTGTAGAGATTTAGAAGGTAGTGGGCCTGTGGAGAAAGACCCAAAACTGGGAGGCTACAGAGTATACCAGGTGGCCATGAGGATCTAAAGAACATGGATGTTCTTGGGCTCTACAAAAACATTCCAGCTGGGCATGGGAGGAAGACGATGAAGGGTGCGTTTGACAGTGGGGAGTGGGGAAGATTCTGGACAACCCATCCACCCCAGTGTCAACAAGAACTGCTTTTTTTTGAATCTCTGTTTTTACACATTGAGTTTCTAATTTAGATTACAGTTGGTGTTTGTGGAAAGCACCCAGTGGGGCTACTTAATGAAAAAAAAAAAGGAAAAGAAAAGAAAAAAACAAAACCTTGAAAATGACTTACCTAAACCAGCTTCTGGCTTGAGTAGGTTTCTCTGACTTCTTAATTCCCTTCTAATCTCATTACTTCTTAATTTATCAATGTTGGATCAAGACCAGCCCAATAAAATGTAATGAGGGTACATTTAAGTATCCAAAAAAAAAAAAAAATCCGTTGCATTTAAGTTAAAAAAAAATCAGTAATATAGAAGGGAGAATACCTGATTTGATAACAATTCTAATGAAAAGGAATTTTTGGGGAAGATTTTATTTATTTATTTGACTGAGAGAGAGAGCACAAGCAGGGGGAGCAGCAGGCAGAGGGAGAAGGAGAAGCAGGCTCTCTGCTGAGCAGGGAGCCCGATGTGGGGCTTGATCCCAGGACCTTGGGATTATGACCTGAGCCGAAGGCAGCCACTTAACCGACTGAGCCACCCAGGTGCCCGTGGCCCATTGCTTTTAAGTTAGGGGCCTGTTTGAGGCAGAATTCTTAACATCCTCTTCAGCTGAGGTAGATGGGGTTGTCTCTTTGCTTACATCACTTGGAAAATTAGATAAAGAAGGCTCAGGAGATAGTCTAATGAGGCCAAGAGGTCTGTTCCTTTTATAAAAGTGATGCATGGACAGTTCCTCAAAATGTCAATAGTTAATAGTTGTCATGTGACCTAGCAATTCCACTCCTAGACAAATATCCAAGAGAAATGAAAACATATGTCTAAACAAAAACCTATACACGAGTCTTCATAGCATCATTATTCATAATATCCAAAAGGTGGAGACAGTCTGGATTTCCAGCAAGTGCTGAATAAATAAGCACAATGTGATATACCCATTCAATGGAATATTGTTTGACAATAAAAACGAACAAAGTACCGATACATGCTACAGTACAGATGAACCTTGGAAACATTATGCTAAAGTGAAAAAAACCAGACACAAAAGGCCACATAGTGTATGATTCCATTTACATGAACTGTCCAGATCAGGCAAATCCATAGAAATAGAAAGTAGATTGGTAGCTGCCTCGAGGTGGGGGGAAGGAGAGGGACTGCTAATGGGTTCAAGAAATTTGGGGGAGCGATGAAAATGTTCCAGATTCAGACTGCGGTGATGGTTGCACCATTCTGTGAATATATTTAAAACCACTGAATTGAAGACTAAGTGGGTGACTATTTAGATATTTCAATAAAGATTTTTTTAAAAAGTGGTGCTTGTCGTTGAGGAGTTTAGAAAATGCAAATAAGGAAAAGAAGGCAAAAACCCTACTCTCGTCATCACTGAGAAAAGAGCCACAAAGCAATGTAACAACATCTTGGTATTTTTTCTTCTAGTATATATTCTGTCTATATTTACATATTTGGGATCATACTGTTCATACTGTTTCTACTTCATCAATTTAAATGGCTGTAAAGTATTTCAGGATATGAACAATCATATTTTAATTTACTTCATTAGTTTTCTGTTGGTGGATTTTAGGGGGTTTCCATTTTCTTGTGCTTGTAAACCATGAACATTTTTTTAAGAGAGGGAGCGAGAGAAGAGCAGAGGGGGAAGGAGAGAGAGAGAGAATCCTAAGCAGGCTCCATGCCCCGCACAGTGCCTGATGTGGGACTCGATCTCACAACCCTGAGATCATGACCTGAGCCAAAATCAGGAGCTGGACATTCAACTGACTGAGCCACCCAGGTGCCCCAACCATGAATATTCTTTAGCTTTTATCATTATACTTCATATCACTTTTTGATTTAAAGGTCCGTACTTTTTTTAAGCTAGGCTAATTTTTATTTTTATCTCACTGAAACAAATTTTACTTTGGATTTTACCTTGAAAATTTCTGCTAGTGTTCAGAAGGGGATATTGGGCAAGAAGGTAAAGGTCAAGGTTCATCACAAAAGTATTGCCCTATTTCAAACTTGTTTGGGCCACGAGACTCTGTAGAGCTACCTTCCTATATGAGGACAAAATAACTTTGAAAGAAGCAGGTAGACTTGTCTCTATTAAATCATAGTTGGCGGTTTTGTTTTCTAGTCTATATCAGTTTTCGCTGTGTAGCAAACCATTCTAATCTTCGTAGCTTCAAATAGCTATTTACTTAGCTCAGGATTCTTTGGGTCAGCTGAGCAGTCTACTCTGGAGCCGCTTCGCTGATCTCCCCTGGGCTCTCTCATGCCTCAGCTGATGGCTGGGTGGTCTAGGGTGGCCTTGCTCTCATGTCCGGTGGTTGGCTGGCTATTGGCTGTGGCAACAGGATCTTGCATATCTTAATGCCCAGGAGGTTAGCTGGGCTTCTTCACATGATTCCAGTCACAGCATCCCCAAGAGCCCCAGTGTGCTAGCTTATTTCATGCCTTGGGTTGCCTCACATCTGTTAATATCCCATTGGCCGAAGAAAGTCACAAAACCAAGCTCAGATTCAAGAGCTGGGGAAATACACGCTATCTTCTGGTAGATAGTCTGCAACATGCTGCAGTAGCACAGATGCAGGGAATGGATGAATTGGTGTGTGGCCAGTTAATAAGTTACCAGATAATCTTTGCTAAAACATCCAGTGGCCTTAATGGTTGGTGACCAGCGTGTGACTCTGTGCGTTTAATTTTCATACAAGAATATATTTCCAGCTTCCACATACAGAATACCCAGGAGAATGGTATCACACCCTTCTGGCAGATTAACTAACATTTTTTAATGGTAAACTCATGTCTCATCAATGTTGAATGTGATTTACAGCAATTTTTATAAGACTTTGAGAGTATAGGACAGCAACAGCAGAACCTACCCCAAAAATGAGGCATCAGGTGCATTCATTCATTTACTCGACAACTATCTATTGAGTACTTAACTTGTGCCAGACACTTCCCTAGATGCTTGGGATTCGTCAGCGATAAGATAAATAAAATCCTTGCCTTTGTGGAGATTGTGTTCCTGTGAAGGAAAGGGCAATAAATAGGTAAACAAATCTGTGCCAAGTAGTGATCCATAAGATGAAGTGATAGGGCAGGGGACAGTGGGTGATAGGGGGATGTTTTTTTAGAGGACACCAAGTAGAGTTGGCCGGTCTCTCTCAGATCATTTTCATTTTTTCGACTTTACTTTGCTCTTCATAGCTCGTCCTTTGGTGAGTCATTGTGCAGATGCTGATGGGAACCCAAGAGTGCTGTTACAGACTCTGGTGGATTTACCTCTACGTTGTAGTGGAGCAGGGAGCCAGAGAGAATGGAAGGACTCATGGGCTGGGGGTACTGGACAGTCAGGGATCTGACATGTTCTGAAGGCTGGGTAGTTTTCTTGGATGCTCTATTAGAAGTCCACTTACCAGAAGCAGGGTCCTCAGAGGACATGCTGTGGGATTCGTGCAACATAATTTAGCCTGAGGGAGAAGGGAGCATGGAGCGAGATGGCGGAGTTGGAATCGTGGTAACCATAGCAACAAGACGCTGACAATTGGGTCACCGGGAAGAGTAAATTGACTGAAGAGAATATTGACCGAGTGCCAAAGTAGGACTGTGGCACCTTGAATTCACCAGGTGGAGACAGTCAGGGAGAGAAAATCTGTTGTGTTGAACGTTCCACAGCACTGAGGTCTTACCCACTTTCTTTTCAGAGTGAACCCAAGGCTGATGTAGCCCAATACACCAGGACACCCAGCTTTGTGTAGCTCTGTTTGTTGCCAATTTGCACAGTGACAGTGGAATAATCCTTTCCTTCCATTTCCTCTTCTGTTAAGATTTTGAACCAACCTTTGTTCGGGGCCATTTTTGGGGTTAGCATTTTATGATTATTGTAAGGTGTCAGGACTCTACTGTAGAGGAAGGTGGTAATTTTGATGTAGTCTTAAAAGTACTAGAGTTTTGGGGGCACCTGGGTGGCTCAGTCAGTTAAGTGTCTGACTCTAGATTTCGCCTCAGGTCGTGATCTCAGGGCGGTGAGATCCAGCCCCACATCGGGCTCCCTGCTGGGTGTGGAGCCTGCTTTAAGATTCTCTCTCTCCCTCTGCCCCTCCCCCCCCAAATAAAATAAAATAATTTTTTTAAAAGTTCTAGAGTTTTTGCTGACAAACTTTCCGGCCCCCAAAACTCCAAAGTAAATACCTTTAAATATATCCTGTGGAAAAGCTCTTTTTAAATCCTCTCTTTTCCAGGTAGTAGTTAAGGTGAAAAAATAAAAAAGAACGGTTAGAAAATGATCCTCCATCTACCTCAAAGCGTCTAAAGAGTGGTAATAAAGTGGCAAATCCTATTTACTCCCTGAACGCCTAATTTCCTCGCTCATCAACACAAGTGGGAGGGACTTGGCAAGTCCCTGGAGAGAGAAAACGTTTCTTGTTTAATTGTTATCAAACAAAGCTGCTTCCAAGTCTGTCGGAGAGGGACATGCTCGCCCCTGATGCATTCAGTATGTGTGTGAAATGTCAGCTTCTGGAGGACCGTAAGCCCCATGCTGCGACAGTATGAGGTCCCGCTGAGCAGCCAACAGGATGTAGCAGCTCTGAGATGCTTAACTGTTTGCACTCGGAACTGTGGCAGCGGCTGTCCCCACCAATGGCCAGGGTTTGCCCAAGCGTCACCCCCTTAACCTCAAAATGGCCAGCATCATCAACCCCAGCATAATCCACCAGCCCTTTAGTGTAACGCACCTCTTGTGGTTTTCGTCGCGCCTGGGCAGGTGCATGTCAGCAGACAGCTCTGCTAGCATGTACGGCGCACGATCGCCTGCCACCCCGCAACCCCTTCCCGCCTCCCGCGCATGGGACTGCAGAGACACCCACGCTTCCCAGGACGGGATCGCCCTGCTTGTCCTCACGTCCGGGAGAGTGTTATCTTGCCCATGCAGGTTGGGTTTTCCTGCCAGCTTGGCATGTGTGTACTTTAGGAGAAGCCAGAGCGGGGGTCTCGAGCAGGGCTGCTCTTCCCCAGCGGGGGTTTTTTATCTCTCCCTCCCAGGGTATGTGAGTGGTAGTGCTGGGCCTCCTGGTAGGTTATCACCAATTGGACTTCAGGGCTGCAGGTGTAATGCAAGGTCACAGAGTGGCTGGTAGAGAGGAAGTGAGGGCTGGGGGTGAAAAATTAAAACACCGAATTCCATTCAGTCGCCGCTATTACGTTTTGATTTCTCTGAAGTTAGAGCACGTGACTTTCACGATGGTCTTCCTTCGAGACATTTGCCTGGGCATCCGGCTCGTCCTAGAGTAATAAGAAGAGGGCAGTTAGCTTCTACTATGGAATAAAACAGCCAACACTTAGCGATTTAAAATAACCCTTTATTGTTGCTAAGTGAGTCCACAGATCCGCCAGGTGACTCTGCTGATCTGGCCTAGGCTTGACTAACCCCACCTGGGCTCACAACACAGGCCTCAGCAGCAGCTCACAGGTCCAAGATGGCGTCTCAGACGTCTGCCATCCTCCGCCAGGCTAGCCTGGGCATGTCCTCAGAGCATCGGCAGGGCTCCACGAGAGCAAGTGGAAGCAGCATGGCCCCTCGAGACGCAGGTTCAGAACTCCCATAATGTCACATCGACCATATTCTGTTGGTCAGAGAAAATCACAAGACCAGCCTGGATCCAAGGGGTGGAGAAATGGACTCTCTCTCTTTAGGCAGAGTTATGTTGTAAAGAGGCCTGGATACAGGGAGGCAATAATTGAGGTCACTTTTGCAAACAATGCATCTCAGATAATAATAAGAACTATCATTATTATTTTGTTGGACTCTCAAAGGGCTCCAGAGTTGGTTACCTTTCTTGCATGGTGGAGAAAATCAGGCAAAGATGTAAATTAAGCAGCAGGGGTGGGAAAAGAGTCTTGGGATGGAAGACTCTCTACACAGCCTGCATTTCATCTGCCCCCTTTTCTACATCTGAGAACTAAGCTTTTTTTTTTTTTTAACATATTCTCTTTGAACGTTATGAAAGGCAAAGTTGTCTAAAATGAGCCCGACTGCTTTCTTAGACTCTATTATGTTGGCCTAATTACATATCAGGAAAATGTTTTTCTGGGGCATTGTGTGTAAAACAAAGAGGAAAACAACATCTCCAGCCGGCCCCAGCGTCCTTGCCCCTCCCTCCGGCTGGCAGAGGCTGCGGCAGGAGGCCCCCGGGAGGGTGGAAGATGAGGGCCTGCGAGGCAGGGCTGCTGCAGCCCCAGCTGGCCTCAGAGGGATTTGCCCCTTCCCCAGTGAGAGCGGAGGAGCAAGTCGTCCCTTCCTCTATCCTTCCCTCCAGCGCAGTTCATGGTGGCTTCCATCTGGTGGCGGAACGGTGTTAGTCTCTCCATACCCCCAGACTGGGATCTCCGGCTGCAGAAGAGGTTTCCCAGGTGCCCAGCACAGAACCAGGTTGGCTGAGTGTGGAGGTTCATAAATGGAGTGGTATGAGTGTAGCCCCGTCCTCTGGGATACTGAAGGACTCACTGAGTTTTCTGCAAGACTGGCCTGGCCCAGTGTTAATAGCATCCACTTATCATTGGATAAATAGAGATGGAACGTTCCTTGGCATTTCCCTCCTGCCCCGCCTTCGGACCTCTACTTTCCATTATATGAGGGCAGGACTCTCCACCTGCCCTTGTGGCCAGGGTCCCCGCTGTGCCCAGGCACAGTCAAAGTAAACCCACCTTTCCTGACAGCATGCTTACACCCTGTCTTGTCTTCGCTACCAGCCACGTGCTCGACCTCTTGCCATCTGCCACTTCCCTCCTAAGATGTCCTGGCTGTGGTCTCCCAAGACCTCGCTGTCGACTGCAGAAATAGTCCTTCGGGCGTTGTGTTTCTTGCCCTCTTGTGACATTTGATGGTGTGACTCTTTCTCCTTAAACCTGTTTCTCACCCTGGCTGCTCAAGAGCTGATTTCTCTCCATCCAGTCTGCGTTTTCTTTATTCTCCCCTCACCTCCTCCCCAGGAGATCCTGTCCTCAGCTGACCTCAAGGCTCCTTGAGGTTGCAGCTACCGAGTGTTGGCTGTCCCCTCCAGCTCTTTATTTTCATCCTACCTTTCCCTGCCTTTAACTGTGTATTAGGTTCTATTGCTGCTGTGGGCTGAAAATGACGGGGATTTATTCTCTTATCGTTCTGGAGGTCAGAAGTCCAAAATGGGTTTTAAGGGATTGAAGTCAAGGTGGTGGCAGAGCTGCATTCTTTCTAGAGACTGTAGGAGGGAATCTGTTCCTTGACTTTGCAACTTGTAGAGGCCATCCTGCTCAGAGCCAGCCACTCAGACCTCTGCTTCCATTCCTCCTACCGCCTTCCCTGACTGGGGGGCCCAACCCCCCACTGCCTGCTTCCCTCTTCAAAGGACCCTTTTGATTACGCTGAGCCCACGTGGATAATCTTTCTTTCTCAAGATCCTTAACTTCGTCACATCTGCCAAATCTCTTTTATCACGGAAGGTGACGTGGGCCCAGGCTCCAGGGATTAGCACGTAGGCATATTTGGGGAGTGGGTGAACATATTCTTTCTACCGTAGGCCCCGTCTCATCCAGCTGCCTCCTGGACACTCTTCCTTGAACACAGCATGTCTCAAATGGCATTCACTACCTCGCATTGTCCTCCTCATCCTGCTCACCTTGGCTCAACCCGTGATCAGCCAGTACCCAAGCCCCTAGTCATCACGTGCTAGAACATAATTTAATTTAGCAAGCCTAATATTGTTGGACACTTGGGTAGTCTTTAGTGTTTTGCTATTGCAAACAGTTCTCCAGTGAATAACTTTGTACATTTGTCATTATATGTATCAATAGATAGATAGATAGATACAGATCAATTCCCAGAAGTGAGATTGTTGTGTCAAGGGGTAGATATATTTGCAATTTTGAGAGATACTGTCAAATTGTTCTCTATGAGGTTGAATCAGTTTGCCTTCCTGCCAGCGATGTATGAGAATGCTCACTTCCCCAACAAAGTAGCTGTCAAACTTCTGGATTTTTACCAATATGATAGGTGAAAATACCTATCTCAGTAGTTTTAGTTTGCATTTCTGTTATTGTGGGATGGAGTGTTTTCTGGCGTGCTTAATGACCATTTGAATTTCCTTTTTTGTGACTCTCCTGTTTGTGTCCATTTTAAAACTTGGATTATTGGATTTTTTTTTAATCAGATTTTAGGAGCTCTTCCTTTCTTATCTGTAATATGAGCTACAAATGTTTTCCCATCTTGTCTTTTGTCTTTTGACTTTACATAGCTTGTCTTTTGTCTTGCAGAGGGTTTTTATGTCATCAAATTTATTATTTTTACTTTATGGCTTCCAGACTCTAGCTTAGTTAGAAAGGGCTTCTAGTAGGCTCATTAAAATTAAAATAATAAAGCTGTGTTCATTGTGGGGAGTTGGACACAGGCATCTATTTCTTCTGAAAAATCTCAGTGAAATGATACAAAAGGAATGATCAATGATAGGTAGCTAGGTAGGTAGGCAGGTAGATAGATGCTAGAGTCAATTCTCATTATTCATGGATTCAATATTTGCAAATCCTAATTGCTTAAATTTATTTGTAATCCCCGGATCAATTTTCTTGGTTCTTTCACTGTCACTTGCAGGCATATGCAAAAAATTGGAGTTGCCAACATTCATGTTCCCAGTTAAGGTGACACTCTGCCTTCTTGTTTCAGCTCTCATACTATAAACAAGTGTCCTGTTTGCAGTCTACTTAGTGCCACACTTTTCACATTTTTCTACCTTTCATCGGTGATTTTGCTGTTTAAAGTGGCCCCAGACCTCATGCTGATGTGCTGTCTGGTGTTCCTAGGCACAAGAAGGCTGCAATGTGCCTTACAGAGCAAAGACACTTATTAGGTAAATTTTGTTCAGGCTTGAGTTCTGGTGCTGTTGGCTGAGAGTTCAAAGTTAATGAATCAACAAGATATATTTTAGAAGGTGCCTTTAAACAGAAACACACATAAAACAAAGTTCTGTATTGATCAGGAGATGAAGATGTTGTCATCAGAAGCTCAAAGAAACTTAACCCTGTGTTTCCCCTAGAGCATTGGTTCAGAGTATTCAGTAATTCTTATGACAGCATTATAGAACATAACTCCCATGAATAATGAAACCTGACTGTAGATAGATGGATAGATAGATAGATAGATAGACAGACAGACAGGCAGGAAGATAGGTAATATATTCACAAGAACAAAAAGATTGGAAGAAGAGAAAATAGAAAAGAGGAATGATTTCAGCACCTTTTTAGAAAAGGAAAGTAGATAAAGGGATGCTAATTGGCTTAGCAAAATGCAGGAAGCTGCCACTTGAATGTACAAGGAGCCATGTGAGAAAAGCTCTGGTTTTCAAAGCATAAATGACCATGCGATGGTGGGAAGTGAACTGCAAAGCTGACAACCGGGGCATTGGTTTAAAGTCCTTACGTATTGTGGTAAGAGTCCTAGCTCCCATCTCCGCAGCTTTGGGGTCTTAAAAATAGGGTTGCAGAAAATTTAAAAAGGTAATAAAAAGGCTGAAAGAGAAAGGAAATCCTTCAGAAGGAAAATAAAAAGAGTAAGAAAATGGGGAGGGGTAATAACATGAAAATATCAGTCCTCCATTTTGACTTATAGAAGATCCAGAAAGAAGAGAGAAAATGGAGAAAAGGAAAACTGTCAAGGGAAAATAAAAGAACACTTTTCAGAACTGAGGGACCCAAATCCTGAGAATGGTGAGGCCATCAAGTGTATAGCCCTGTGAATAAAAACGACTCACACCAAGGCACCTTGTGGAATTCTAAAACTTCATGGGGAAAAATATCCTAAAAGCTTAGAAAGCACAACAGGTTACAAAGTATTAGCAATCAAAATAGATATCTCAATAGCACTGCTGATCTCTAGAAGCTAGTGGAGCAGTGCTTGAAAAACCTTAATGGGAAAGTAGATTCCAGCCCAGACTTCTGTACCCAAACTGTTAGTTAAGAGTGAGAACAATGACACTTTTAGGAACACACAGACTCAAATGACTTCCAGGGCATGTGTTTCCTAGGGAGCCACTAAAGGATGTACTCCAGCATAACGTGGAAGAAACCAAGAAAGAAAACACCAGCCTTAGATAGCAGTGGGAGAAGAACCCAGGCATGGAAAGCGGCCAGACCAGGGTTGGAGAAAGGGTGCAGAAAGCTCCAGAAGTGATGTCTCTGGTGGAGAAAAAAAAAACAAAACAGAACTAATATATTTAGGCACATGGGATATTTATCGATGGGCATAGAATAGAGATGGTAGAGCATATGAAATAAATTAGTGATGGGTTCACATACAACCAGACACACGAAGAAAAAAAAATTGAGGACACAGTTAACTCCAGGAAAAAGAAAAGATCACGTGAAAAAGAAAGCATAGTCACAGTGCATTACTTGACCCAGCATTGAGCAACATTTGCAAAGTTGTAATAACACAAACACTAACTTTTGATTTGCTTAGAATGACACTATGACCATTGGGGACACTAAGAAAGAGGAAGTAAGCAATGTGTATGGGAATGTGAAACCTTTATTTCCCATGGTAGGAAATCAAAGGGTATATCCCAAATTGATAAGAAAAGGTAGTATACGCATACCCTGTCAATAAATGCTGGGCATTACTGTTTTGGCAGCATTTTTTCAAAAGACATACACGTGTTTTTGCAGGGCTGTACCTTCACATGCCCTCTCCATGGAAGGCGAGGGCCCAGCCCGGTGGCAGTCGGGAATAGAGGCAACAGTTCCCCAGTCACTGTTTTCAGGCATGGAGATTATCCCAGTGCTGGTCCCGCACACTTTTCAGATATGGGAAATTAAATTCCTCTCTTCATTTACACAGTCGTGGAGAAGGAGCCAAGTCTTGTCTTTGAAACTGCTTTTCTCCCAGATTGCTTCCACAGATTGAAACAGGAGAAAAGAGCAGACTGACATTCAGGATACAAACTTTCTCACTGGACTAGTGTGTTACCTCCTAATTACTTCCCTGCATGGAGGATCTTTAAAAATGATCACAAGACAAAGGCATTTCTTAGTAAACTCTATATGCTGTTGTCATGAGTTTTGGAGGGCAAAGGAAGGTTGTGTTGGATATGTTTCCTTAGTTGATTTGCAACCACTGGAGAAATTATGGGGAACAAAGGGAAAAAAGCCATAAATACAAATGAATTCCTTTTACATGAGTTGAAAAACCACAGGACATGCTCCATTTTTTTAGCACGCCAGGTGTGATCGAAGATTACGGATCCACACAGGAGAGTGGAGAGTTAATTAAAATTTGTGCTCCTACTTCCAGAAAGAAATGTCTTTACGTTTGATAAGCAGGCTGTCTTTGGAGTGCTGTTTGTGCTTTTCTGTTCTCACTGGAGTGTCACAGAAAAGCAGATCAAAGGGAGCCTCCACCCGGATAGGTTTTCTACCACCTTTCTGAGCTAATGGACTTGAAAGCCTCTTCCCCTGACTGCATGGGGCTCATGTCATATGCGAGAAATGCCGTCTGCGTACGGTATTGATAATATGCAAACGGGCTTTGATAGATGCTTATGGAAAACCACATTTACCATTAATTAAATCAAGACCACCCCAAACACCGCGAGCGAGAGAGGCTGGCCAGGGTTGCTGCCTCACCCCCTACCATTTGTATTTTACTTTTCGCCTCGCCACGTGATGGCCAGATACTAACACTTGAGACTGAACCTTCAGTTCTCTCAAGCAGGATTATGTTTTGTTGTGTTTTCTCTTTTCCTTTGAGTTCTTTGTGCTTCTGCACCCTCTGGCTGACATCCCCTACCCTGAGGGGAAAACCTGTTTGGGAGAAAGCCTGCTGTCTTTCTCTTTAAGATAGTGACAAAACGAAATAAAATAGAGCAAAATAGAGGCAGCCTGGGTGAGGCCCGCGTGAGCAGGCAGGTCAGGCTGCAGCGGACGCTGTCCATTGTCTCGCTGCTCTGGGTGCCCGCGGAGAAAACCCAGCCGGGCCACAGGCACTAATAAAAGGACTCCATTCTGCCACTCAGGGCTTTGTGAGGCGCCAAAGCTTGTCCTAGTTGCCATGGCTACTGTCTGATTGTGGCGGGTTTGTCACAGTGCTTGATAAAGTGGGAAGGTTATTCTTGATAGGCCCAAGTAATCATAACCTCGCAAAGCTTGAGAGTGTGGATTTAACACTTTTTTCCTTCCTTCTTGAAATGGGGAACGCAGGGATGGGGGCTGGGTTGTCAGGATAAAGCAGCCCCAGCAGGTGGTGAGGGCCAGGCCCAGCATGAAGGATGCCTCAGGCTGGTGTGGAAGGGAGTTCCCCTTGTGACCAGGGGGTGGACAGATAGGGGTGTCACTTGGGTCATCTGCCGTCCCTAGGCCTGAGTGGGGGCTTCAGAGAAAGGGTCAGGATGGGGGCCCCTCCTGACCCTACCATCAAGTGATGATACTTGTATGGCTCTCTCCTCTCCTCCTTTCCCTTCCTGCTCCCAGCTCTTTTATTAAGGCTTCCTTTCCTTCCTCCCTTCCTTTTATTAAGGCTTCCCTCCTTAGCCTACCGGTCCGTTCCCTTCCCTTACCCCTTCCTCACCCCAGTTCCCTTACAGAGCCCTCCTCTTTCCCTGCTCAGATGGAGAAGGATGGGCAAGGTTAGCTCTGAGGTAACACACCTGATGGAATTTGGCCACAGAATTGGACTCTACTGTCATCAGAAGTTCGAGACCTAATTGAGGGGCACCTGGGGGGCGCAGTCGGTCGAGCATCCGACTCTTGGTTTTGGCTCGGGTCGTGACCTCAGGGTCGTAAGATGGAGCCCCGCGTCTGGCTCTGGGCTCCGCACGGAGTCTGCTTAAGACTCTCTTTCTCTCTCCCCCAGTCCCGCTCTGCCGCCCCTCAAATAAATAAATATATACGTCTTGGAAGAGAGAAGAGACCTAATTGATTACCCGGGCAGTGCTTCTCCGACTTGTGCATCAGACAGAACTACTGAGAAGGTTCTTTCAAACAGATTCAGGGCCCACCCACAAGGTTTCTGATCTGGTAGGTCTCGGCAGGGTCCCAAGACTCTGCATTTCTAACAAGCCCCCAGGTGATGCCAGTGCTGCTGGCTGGGGGACCACACTTTGAGAACCACTGTCATAGGCCAAGGCTTATTTTTTACAGTTGAGGAAACAGGATCCCCAAGGATGAATTACTTGCCAGGAGTTCAGGCGACTTGGTAGCCATGCTGGGATGGGTGCCCAGCGATAGGGGTTTTAAAAGCCATTTGAAGCGGGCAGGCTCATCTCTCTTCCAGCCGCCTAGCCCAGAGCAGCCAGGTGAGCTGGTTCTATTCCCAAAAAGCCTCTAGCAGCACAACCACTCACACCTCTGGTCACCTTGTGAGCAGTGCCACTCCCAAGTGAAGTGTCCTGGGTGCTCTGGGCCCAGTGTGATCTTCTGTTGTACATGCTGGGGTTCTCCCCCTGGAATGCCCTTTCCCTAGATCCACCTGTCAAATACTTGCCCAGCCCTTGGGCCCCAGGAAGCCTGCCTTGACCACGGCTGGTATCCTTCCTCTTCTGCTGACCTTCGAAGCCTTGTGGCCCTGCCCATAGGCTGTTTTGTATTCCCATTACTTTCATGTCTGCGCTGTTGCCCCTGCTGGCTGTGAACTCTAGCAGCAGGACTGTGCCTTCCTTCACCTTTGTATCCACCACTGCAAAACACTCGCTGACGAGCCTTGGTTGGAAGGGATCTGGACACCTGTTGGAGATTTTCTGTAGTTCTGAAGCCAACCTCATAGAGATGGGGAATCCGTAGACAGCAGGCAGGGTGGGGGCCGTACCTCCAGCATCTGCCAGGAGCCCCGAGGAAGAAATGAGGCCCGCTGCAGGGAGAGAGCATGACACGGAACCCAGGGCAGTGGCCTCGCAGTACGGTGCCCTCCCGTGGGGGGCACGACTGAGTTTCTAAATTGAAAGGCACGTCAGAGCCCCCGGCACACACGCACACACTGATTTGAAATAAAACACAGGCAGCACTCATTAGCGCGTTCGTGTCAGGCTGTGTAACACAGAAGTGAAGCTCCCCGTGTGTGTGTGTGTGTGTGTGTGTGTGTGTGTGTGCGCGTGCGCGCGCACAAGCGTGCACATGTCTGTCTTGCTGCCACGGCTGGATGCAAACAACGTGATCGTTTTTGGAAATGTAATCTAACTCCCCACCACACGCTCCGAAATCTTCGGTGTGTGTTGTCATCCGCCCTGAAAACAGCTCTGAGGCCAGGTGATTGTGCTTCTCCAGAGAGACTCAACGGGAGGCTATTTGTCCACACAAGAATAAAAATCAAATTAATGCATTAATCCTTTGGCTCTAATTCCTTGCCGACTGCACAGCCTGAGTCCGGGCCCAGAAAGAAATCCCACGTTGGCAGTTTGGCTCTGAAGTCTGTGAGCGTCAGAGGAGCGGGACCTCCGGGCTGCAGGGCGCGCCCCGCCTCTTTCCTGCTCCGTCGCCTCAGCCCAGTGCCCCCTTGGTGTTGACTTGGGGCAGCCGCAGCCCTCACAGTGGCCTTTCTCCCCCAGGGTGTCGAGGTGCAGACCGACTACGTGCCCCTGCTGAACTCCCTGGCGGCCTATGGCTGGCAGCTCACCTGTGTGCTACCAACGCCCGTCGTCAAGACTACCAGGTAACAACAACAGGCATCATCAGCAGCATCGTTATGCAACACCTGCTCTTGTGCTGCACACTTCATGCACGTAATTTATTTAGTCCTGTAACAAGCCTCTGAGGCTGGAGTGCTTACCAGACTTTCCAGCTGGAAAGTAGCGGAGCTGGGATTTCAGATTCTTAACCACCAACCCACAGGGGAC
The DNA here is from genome assembly GCF_003265705.2 of Callorhinus ursinus. Lineage (NCBI taxonomy): Eukaryota > Metazoa > Chordata > Mammalia > Carnivora > Otariidae > Callorhinus > Callorhinus ursinus. Next base: position 122,337,952 of record NW_027397063.1, on the reverse strand, counting down.
TCCACGGGGGGTAGTCTTCCCACATGGGGAGCCTTGGCCAGTGAATCGTGACTGCCAGGCATGTCAAAGATGAGCCTCCTAGGTTGAGGGGGTCCAGGGCTCTCAGGCACAAAAGAAATTAAGCCCCTCCTATGTGCCCTGTGCTGGCCTGGGTAGGTACCTTGCATGTAAAATTTCATTTAGTCCTCGAAAAAAATCCTACAAGGTGGAATCTTTTCGATAAACCTATTTTACAGCTGAGGAACATATGGCCAGGGAGGTTGACAGAGTCACCCAAGATCACGGCCCTGGTCAATAGTCCCACAAAGAAGATGTAAAGACCTGCAGTCTTGGCCCTGGCTTGTGGCACTCCTTATGGTTTCACATTTAGGGGCGTTTGTCCACCTTAGCTCGGCCCACCATCCCTTGGCCTCGTGGGCGTGTCCCAGTCATACCAACCCTGAAAGGCCTTCCATCTGTATTTCGGGTTTATCTAAACGAATCCTCCTAACTATGCTGTGGGGTTATAAGCATAGATATGAATTCCCATTTTATAGATGAGAAAACTGAGGCGCAGAGAGGCTCTGTCACATAGCTGAGGCCACACAACCAATAAGTGGCAGAACTGGGATTAGAACCTCAGTCTTCAGAGTCAGGTGCTCCTCCCACGCAGGCAGCCTCCTCACTGACCTTCAGGGATGCCCCCTGGCATGGCCCCCTGTATTCCACCTTCCCCGAGTCCTCTTGCATGCTCACCATTGCGGGGTGATGGCCAGCATGAGGCGAGACTGGTGATCTGGGGGAACAGCAGGGTGGTGCAGCCGCAGAGCCCAGACAGGGTGGAGAATGATGGGGGCGATCTGTGCCTTCCTGGGTCCCTCCATGAGGCCGTCTGGGCTCTCAAGTGTCTCCCTCCTGTCACTGGGCCACAGTGGGTCTGCACACTACCGGCACCAGTCTGCATCCACCTTTGGCCCCGGGCCATTGGGAGCCTCCAAGCTGCCTCATAGCCGAGACTTCTGTGGGTATGGGGTGATGCGGAGGGGTGGAAAGAACCCTGGATTTGGGACCTGCAGACTTGAACCCAAGTCCAGACCCTTCCACTTGCTAACTGTCCGTCCTGGTCAAGTCCTACAGCTTCTCTGAATCTGTTTCCTTGTCCATAAGTTGGAAGAATGCCTGCTCCATGACCCACTCCCAAGGACAAGAGTCACGATGAGAATGGATTTGAATGTGAAGCCCCAGCTCGTTTTGAGCTCTCTAAACCCAGAGCGTTCAGACAGGTGTCTCTGTCTCCCTCTCAGATCTCATACCGGCTCAGTAATTCCCTCTTACCCTCCGCTTCCCCGTGCCACGCACGCCGCCTGGGGGTGGAGTGGAGATCGCGTGGAACCAGGCAGATCTGAGCTCGATTCCTCACCGTGTGACCCCAAGCCCGCTCCTTAAATGACCTTCTGTCTCTTGTCTTTACAGACAGGCCATGGTCCCACTCCTTGGAGCTCTGTGGTTGAGGCTTAAATGAGCCATGATGTGTGAAATCACCCAGCCCAGCCCCAGCACAAAATATGTTCATTTTCTACCCCCTACCCCGTTCCCTCTGACATTCCTTGCAGTGGGCTTGCCTCAGCAGAGAAGACACTGATCTCTTTCACAAATACGTCTGCCATCTTTAAAGGCAGCTCTGTGGGGGCCAGGGGAAAGCGCACTCACTGTGCCAGAAAAATGAGCCCGCTCCTGAGCTCCCCTCCCCTGTGCCTGCAGGAGCCAGGCTGCCTTGGGGCCCCCGTGAGGGTGGCCACACCCCGGTGCTCAGCCAGCCTTCTGCAGAGGCCGATGGGCAGGCTCCCCACTTATGCTGGGCCCATCTGACCTCTCCTTGGCGCATTACCAAAGACAGAGTTGGAAGAGGCCTTCCACCTCTTGAGATTCACTGAAGAAGCCAGTTTGTCATCATTTGGCCAAGATGCCAGCTATTATTTCACATGGAGGGAAAGGGGAGCTTCCAGCTATGAAGCTGGCTTGGCAGAGATGCCCACAAAGCTTTGGTTGAGCCCCTAGCAGAGCCCTCGGAAGGCAAGGGCGGGGGTGGCCTGGGTTGGGGGGAGTGCTTCTTGATTTCTGACCTCTCACTGTTGAGCGGCAGCTTCCTTTCTGTGGGTGCTCAGCCTCAGCAGCCTTACGGATGGACACATCGGCAAGGTTTGGGGCTCCCCCGGGGGTAACGGCTCATTCTCAGCTCCGTATGTGTTACAGGGAGGGGAATGTATCCACCAAGCAGATTGTCTTTCTTCAGAGACCGTGCCTACCTCAGAAAGCCAAGAAGAAGGAATCAAAGGTAAGCGACCTTGATTGCCTTCCTCAGTTTTCTTTGCAGGGCTCCATCTGCAGCTGGATTTTCTATAGCAGTTGAGTGGGCAGCCAGCTCCAACTTCCAAGGGCTCTCAGAGGAACACCTGAGCCCCTTGGCAAACGGAATCACACCCGAGACTGCCGAAAACAGATGGGGGCGCTGGGGTGTCTTGTCTGCCAGACCAGAGAGCAGAGTAGAACCGTTCTGTCAGACACTCACGTAGACCAGATATCCCCACTAAACTAAAAATAGGGGCATGAAGTCAGCTGCCCTCTGCCCCGGGGATGCGATGGCTTGAGTTCGTGCCCAGCTTCTCTGCATCTTAATCTCATGACAAGCTCTGGTTGCATCCCGTTGGATCCCTCGGGACATCAGAAGTTTGGTACAGAGACCCGACCAGATCTCCTTCTTGGCATGCCCTGACCCGAAGGCCTCTCGGTGACAGTGGCTGGTATGGACGGAGGCCAGGCTGCCCTGGGGGGTGTCGGGGGCCTCCTTCCCCTCACTGGACGGCACACGACCAGGCTTGGAAAACACAGTCGTGCCGAGAGACTGTGGCCCACTCTGAGATCTTGCCCCACACTTTCGGAAGTCAAACCCAAGTCCTTCCCTTGCGTCAGATGACTTTGCAGCTGGTGGGTGATTCTCCTGTGGGCAAGTCACCATTTGCTCGGGAAGAGACGAGGGAGTCTGGGGAACTTGCGAAAGCCCAAGTCAGGTGTCACCTGAAGCCAGCCTGAGCCTCCTTTGATGGCCAAAGCAGCACTCTCTGGCAGAGCCTGATGCACCTGCTCCTCTCCTCATGCTTGGCCCCTCCCCATGCTCCCCTCTTAGCTCCTCATGTTCTCTGGACACAGAACCTGGACAGGAGCAACAAGCAAGTGAACAGATTGTAGCAGCCCCTCGCCAGCCAGCAAACCCAGGGGGTTATGGGGCGGGGGGGGCTCCTGGGAGGAACGCCAAGGAGATGGGGACCTGAAGCCAGATGGTGTAGAATGCAGAGGAAGGTGTCTGTCTCAGCTCCAAGACGCTAATGTGACAGGTGCCAGCAGCAGAGGGCCAGAAGGCAACCGCTGAAGTCACCATTAACCACCAGGGGCAGTCAGCGGCCGGCTGGAAGATGGATCTTCCCCGGACCACTGTTAGCGGCAGCTTGGCCCTAGGCTCCTGGGGACCGCGTGCATTCACCGTGACATTCAGCAACAGCACTGGCCAGGCTGCCATCAGACGTCAGAACACAGCAGCTCTGCCTTTACTAAAGAGAAGGAGGCCGTGCTGACGTGGCGTTTGGTTTTGGTATGAAGGCTGTGCGGCTACCGGAGGGGGACAAGCCGGAGATCTTAGAGGTAGTGTTTTCAAGCTGCTGTAAGGAGGTGGACCGACTTCCCTCGGGGAAAATCGAGAGGATGGGGTCGTCTATTTGCTGATCGGTAGACCCTTCCAACCGCAATCAGCTGTACTAAAGCGGGCGGCTGCTTTCTCCTTATTTATCTCCTGCCCATTCACACGGTTGGCTCCTGTCGAGCACGGGTTTCCTGTGTGAACCGGAGAGGTCACCTCGCTCACTGGTGGAGTCCCAGAGAGGGGGACTTCACAGCCAGATGGCTTGTCTCCCTCTCCCGGTCCTGGCCGATGGCTCTGCCGCTGACTCAGGTTGGCAGCCTGCTCCCACGAGCCGTGGGTACCCCGGTGGCCGTGGCAATGACTCCATCAAGTGCTCCCCGTGCTTCAGCCCCCGCAGCACTGACACTGTTGACCGCCCTCTGCCTCTTGAAGCACCTCTTTCTCTTGGCTCTGGCCCCACACTGTCCTGGTTTTCCAGCAGGTTGTTCAGACCCAGACCCATTTCTCTCTCATTCTCCAGCCTCTTCCCTAGAAAATCTCGTTCATCCCCGGAATGCGACATCCGACCGCCTGAGTTGATGACTCCCACACCTGCATTTTCAGTACTAGAATCCTCGAACTAGGGCACCACCACCATCCAGAGGCACCCACCCACCCAGGGCTCACCCTTGACTCCCCGTCTCCTCACTGCCACGGTCACTCTCTCCTCAAGAGCTGTCTATTTTAGGTCCTAGGAGCGTGCATCCCTCCACTTCTGGCCACCATCCCGTGCCTCCACAACTCTAATCCTCTGGTAGCAGGTCTGCCCTTCACATATGTTCCCCACTAGGAGCCACAGGAATCTTTTATAAAAGCACACTGAATCATGTCACCCCGAGGCTTAAAATGGTTCTAAAGCGTTGTGTGGTTCTTAAGATAAAGATGGGAGTCTGCATGGGCTCCACAGGGCCAGGTGTGGTCTGGCCCCTCTTGATTCTTCTGCCACCGGTCCCATTTTCTGCATTCCAGCTACTTCTGTGTCCCTTCTTGCCGCAGGGCCTTTGCTCTGGTTGTGCCCTCTGCCTCAGACACTCTCTTCCTTTCCTTTGTATGTATGAGTAATGCGACGTGTGAGCCCAGGACATTGTATTATGTCTGGATTGAAATCTAAGAAAAGGGACCACGAGGCTGGACCCAAGGACACAGCATGTTGAGGCCTCTTTTAACCAGCAAAGTGGAGAAAATTCTCCCATCAAGACTTCTCAGCATTTGAAAGAAACCTCTTTGTGTGCACGTGAGGGGGCTTTCAAAGCAAATAATTAAACTCCTTCCAGCTACACTCCTTTAGGGGAGGCAGGTAACGGACAGTTTTTTAAAATGTGGGAGGGATCCTGGGTGGCTCAGTTGGTTAAGCAACTGCCTTCGGCTCAGGTCATGATCCTGGAGTCCCAGGATCGAGTCCCACATCGGGCTCCCTGCTCGGCGGGGAGTCTGCTTCTCCCTCTGACCCTCCCCCCTCTCGTGCTCTCTCTCTCTCATTCTGTCTCAAATAAATAAAATCTTTTAAAAATTAAATTAAATTAAAAAAATAAATAAAATGTGGGAATTAAATCCTTCAGCCCTTGCCAACATGGCACTCTGGACCCACACTGCTGTCGAGGGAAGGATTTTTTTCTTTTCCACACTTCTTTCTGACATGGACGGCTAGTGGGAGCCTTTCCTGGTGTGGGCGCTGGCGGCACACCCAGCTGCCACAGACACGCTGGGGAAGGCCCCGGCATTGGTGCGGGCTGCCTCATTTGTTCAGAGGCCCTCCCTGGTACCGCTCCAGGGGAAGCACCTCGTCCTCCCGTCCTCCCCTCCTCTCGGCTGGGCCGTCTGCCTTTAAGCCTGTGGATTTTCCAGACCTCCCCTCGGAGCCTCAGCCCCCAAAGCTGTCACGGTCCCAGGGGTGGCTGTCTCCCTGCGTCCCCTCATCTTGCTTTCTGAGACGTTGCCGCCTCGTTGAGCCTTGGGACCTGGAACGATTGTTGTTGTTTGTTAAAACCCCCAACTGTCCTCCGTTTACAGGCAGAGGAGAAGGGCGCAGTGAAGGGACTGGGTGTGAGGATCGGAGGGAGGCAAGAAAGCCCCTCCATGAGGGGCAGCGGGGGGCGCTGCGGGAGGGCAAGGGGTGTCTTTCTCTTAGCTCAGTGGTTCTCAGACTGGGGCCCGTGGGCTAGCAGTATGGGCCTTACCTGGGAGTTTGTTAAAAATGCAAAGTCTCCCTCCCCTCCCCAGGTTGCACTGAGTCAGAAACTCTGGGACAGGGTGAGTGATGTGTTTCAGGAGCCCCCCGGATGATTGTGATGCCCACTCAAGTCTGAGGGCCAGTGTCTTCATTAAATAGTGTAGGGTCCTTTCTTGGCTCACCTGTGGACTGCCGTTCAAATTTTATCATTATTGATTTTTTTTTTTTTTAAATAGGCCTGTCAGGGAGGCTTCAGTGTAGATCTTTTTTTTAAATAAGCCAAACCAAAGTATCTTTAATGGCAGTTAAATCTGGATTTCCATTAGCTGACCACTTGGCCTAGCATCTTCACATCATATAGTCTGAAAGGTGAGGCGCTTATGTGTTGCGCTGAGCCCTTCCAAAGGTGCCTGGCCTCTCCCTTAGTTTCCTCTCTTCCCTTGCCGCTAGGGCGAGAGCCTAAAGCCTTTCGTCCACCAAGAAATCGGTTGTGTGGAGCCAGATACATCTGTGTCTGAATTCCAGCATGCTCTTTTCTAGCTCTGTGACTTTGGGCAAATTAGTCAACCTCTCTGAACCTCTATGCGCTCATCTATAAAATCATGGTGACCATGACTAGTGAGAGTACTGCTTTGGAGATTCAGGGAAAAGGGAGACCTTGCCACAGTGTGAGAGACGTGGTAGGCACCTTGGTGTGGGCTGGTTCCTTCCCAGGCAGGTACCTGCAGGCAGTCTGCCTTCACACTTTGGAACATTTTGCTTTCAGATGATACAGACCCTGGGTTTGGGCCCCCGCTGCTTCCCTGCTTCAGGAGAATGCCTCTGCAAGAGGGATGAGGAGGAAAAGGGAGAGTTGAGTCAGGGCCTCCTCAGTACTTGGCTGCAGCACCCGTGACAGCTGTGGGGGGATGGGGGCCCCCTAGGCAGCAGGGGGAGTGAGTGACGTCACCATGGCCCGTCTGAGGAACAGAAGACCGTGTAGTCCTAGAAAGCATGTGGCTTGACAGATTTCCCTGTGGTGACTAAGAAGGACAGAAAACGTTGCCTGGGATCGTTCCCACCAGCTCGGTGCTCACAGCCCCAAATCCTCTGCCCGGCAGCCCAGCTGGTCCCTGGAGAAAGTGGCTGGTGTGTTCTCCTGGGCCAAAATGTGGTCTTCTGCAAGAAACTAGAGATGGCTGGGCTTCCAGAGGATGCACGGAAGTTCTGCTTCGTTAGCAAGAGCAGTCCCTGAGAGAGGAGCTGGGTTTGCTCTAGAAATAAGAGTCCAGCGTAGAATCGGGCACAGGCCCACTCGTCCACGGTTGTACACCGCCCAACCACGGGGGGCGCTCTCTGCACCTGCGACGGCAGGAACGGGCCCCAGAGGGGCAGCACAGCCCTGGGGGCAGACGCCTGTTGGAGAGATGAGGAATGTGAGACTTGGAGAGATTAGTAACTTGCCCAAGGACGGACCGCTAACTTCCCTCTGGGATAGTTTGAGCTTCCAACACCCATGCCCTGAGTTCCAACCACAGGATCCCGGTGCCGGCAAGGCAATGCCTCAGATCCCTTAGCAGAGGCTGCCAGGCGGGCATCTCGAGGCCCCATACCATCCGGGCGGGACGCTGCCTTTGGACCTCAGCACCACTGCTGCCGCCCCCAACAGCAACGTCTATGGTGCGTGGGCACCGCCCGATCACGGGGGCCTCTTCGTGCCCCGTCTCACCTCATAGCTTCAACATGACCTGTTCTTGCCCAGCTCCATTACTGACTGGGCAACCTTGTCCTCGCTGAGCCTCTGTTGACCTCCCTGTCCCATGGGGAAATGCTTAGTTGCCAGGCAGCTCCCCAGGAAGCAGCCTCGGATAGGTTTGGGTGGAGGACATTTTTAGGGGCAGTGCCCCCGGGAACACCTGCGGGGAAAGAAGGGCACAGGAGTGGGCAAGGGGAGAAGCTGGGCTGTGAGGCAGTCACAGCAGTGGCTTTATTAGCCAGCCCCCCCCTCCCCCCCGCCCCGGGGAGCACTGGAGCACGGATGGCCATTTAAGTTGGCCTGAGTTGGGACGGGGGATGGGGCACGCAGCACAGCGCCGGCCCCAGGTTCTGTGCCCTTCTAACTCCGGTCATCTGGTAAGAGAATGCAGGCCCGGGGCTTGGTAACCCACAGCCTGCTCAGAATGGAAGTGAGTAGCCAGCGCCGTGGCTCTTACGAGGGGCAGGCCTCGCGTCTTTTCTCCCATCCTGCTTCTCCAAGTGATAGGCTGTCAGGACCTCCTTTCCCAGAGCCAATTCCCATTTCAGACATACTCTCTCGTCCCCAGAGACCCCTGAACTTCACATCTAAGATACACCTCATGGAAGGCATCGGGCAGGCTCTTGGAGTGGATGTGATGTGTTTGGGCCATGATTCAAGTTTGGTGCTGGTAATGGTCTGCTCCAGGAACACTGGGAATTGTGTGTCTTGCTCCAAAAAGTGACATGGGTGCAGATACAAGCAGACAATCAGGTGAGCTCTTGGTTCACGGAGACTGCATTTATTTATCCCTGTGCTCTCTGATTTCTAGTTCCAGTGGCGATTCTCCCGAGAAGACATGCACAGCAGGCAGATGAGGAAATCCAAAGGTAAAGTGAGCGCCAGAGAAAAGCAACAAGCAGGAGAAAATGAGAAGAATTTAGAAGAGCAGTTTTCCAAAGCTGAAGACGTGGGAAACTGTGTGCCAGGCCTGTGTCAGGAAGACGAGGCCTCCGAGGAGTTGAAGGTCCCCATCCAGGAGGTCACAGAAGGAAAGCAGCATCCTGACCGGTTCTGCGTGGAGGGCGAGGTTGTGCAAAATGGTCCAGCTGGGCCCTGCAGGGCCCCCGAGGGGGGCTGCACTAGGCACTCCCATTCCGGGGAGGATGCCAGGGAGGGAGGTGCCGGGGAGGTGGCCGCAGAGCCCGCCACGGTGGAAGACAATTGAGTCTAGAGCATTGGTGTTGAAAGCCTGATGAGCCGGCAGACCCGAGGCTCTGTGCCGGCATCCGGGTTGGGGGTCAGTTTGCCCCGTTGTCCCGTGTTACCCTTTGGCTTGGCCTGACCTCTTCTTGTGAGTTCACCCGGGCCCTCCGAGGACTGGGTCCCTGACCGTGTTGGTCTCCGCACATCCATTAGAAATGTGTCGTAATGCCCCAGTGTTAGAATGCAAGAGGTCAAGTTATTTCTTCATCCGTTTCCCCGTCCCACAGGAGGGACTGGGCCAGCCAGTGCCTGTGTCCACCCCCAGGGCCTCCAGGGAGCATTTGAGTCAAATCCATCCTTGGGTCTCCCTGGCTACAAACCAAGGCTGTCTCTTCCCGCCCCCCCCCGCCCCCACCGCCCTTGCTGGGGCACTGTCCACCCCTGCTGTTCTCTGCAGCTCCTGGGGGATGTGACAACGCCTGGAGGCCATCAGGTGCCCTGCTCCATCTCAACCCCACAGACCTGCTGCTTCGGCAAAGAAAATGACAGTGGGGAGGGGAGGTGTCCCACCTCCCGGCTTTTCTTGAAGTATTCCCATAGATACTGGTAATCTGGAAATGAAGAGGTAATTCTGTGTGTGCCCCTGCTCTTGCAGAATGTCCAAGAAAGTACTTTGTATTAGTATTAATGCCAAAAACTTTTTCTAAGGGTTTTGTACTCAGCACATCATACGAACACACGTTCTTTCTGTCGTTTCAGGGCAACCCAGCCAGTTGGGAGCCCTTGTTATGTGCTATTTAAATCAGTGTATCATTGGCCAAGTTGTTTCCATGTATGCTATCACGTGTTTATATTGTCCAGAAAGTATCGTTAAGGCTTTAAGTAGATGCAACTGGCAAACCATGGAGAGAGAATGCCGATTGTCTTGATCCAAACAACAGCCTGTCTCTTCTCTTTCTTGTTTAGTTACTTAAAGCAATAAATCATCTATGAGTTTAGTGCATTGTGAGTATTGAGTATTGTGTCACAGTGAAAAGTCCTCGCCTGATGTCCAAAGGCTCGGTTAGTTTCTGACTCCTGGCGGCATGATGATTTTGGAGAAGAAAATGAAGTTCCCGTGGAAAATAGGGCCAGCAAAGCACACTGCTTTCCTGTCATTTGTAGAAAGATGGAAAGTGGGATTCAGGTGTCACCAGCTAAGGCAGGGCACAACCACCTCCCATGGCCCGGGGTGGAAGAGACAAATACCATTTAAAAAACAAACAAAAAGCCCTACATCGGTTTCTTTGCATGTTTCCAGACTTTTTTTATTTTTTTTTTTAAGATTTTATTTTAGGGAGAGAGTGCGCACACACGCTAGTGGGGGCGGGGCAGAGAGAGAGAAAATCCAAGCAGACTCCCCACTGAGTGCGGAGCAGGATGCAGGGCTCGATCCCAGGACCCAAGAGGTCATGACCTGAGCCGAAATCACCAGTCAGATGCTTAACCGACCGAGCCACGCAGGCGCCGGTTACCAGACTTTTAATCATTCCATGAAGCAAGTCTCTTCCTTGTTTGCAAGTTTTGCTAAAATAAACACATTTGTACTATATTTTTATAGGGCAGTATTAAAAACCCTTGTAAGCCACATTTGTACAGTTGTTTTTCTCTTGATTTTTGAGCAAACTTCCCCCATTCAGCCCTAGAGCTTCCCTAAAAAGGTTGAAGGCTCTGTTCAATGAGAAGACAACTATTTAAAATTGACATTTTCCACAGTTATACTCAAGAATATCTATACAGCATTGATTTAAAAAATTATCTCTTAGGCTATATCTTAGAGGATCATGGCTTTTTAAAAATAATGCTAGTTAGCAGAGACTGGGACAAAAACAATGCCCATCTCTTACAACTTTGGAAAGCATTTGGTCCCAGGCTGCAGTCTTCAGGTGGATGGCCTACATCACTCAGCAGTGGGTACATTTTTCAATAATTAAGTGACATTTATGCTGGCTGCCTGTGTTATGGGAAAAAAAATAAAAGGTGACTGTAGCTAATTTGAATTTCTCTGGGAGTTTGGCCCCAACACCAGGCTAAGAAGTATTTCCTGAAGGTCTTGCTTTTTTCCCACTTCTCCACACCTTCCTGCTATCTGGCAAAATATCGGTCTGCCTGAGGTGGTTCTGAAATTGGCTGGCCTTAGAATCACCAGGGGAGCTTTAAACATTCCTGCTTCCTGGGTCTCATCCAAGACTAGAGCGGTCACTCTAGGGAGTGGCTCAGGCACCAGGTTTGTAAGCCCCCTGGGGATTCCAGGTACAGCCAAGGCTGAGAGCCACTGGCCACAGGGTTGCTGTGAGTTGAATCACAGCTTGTCCCTTGTGAAATGAAATGCTTTTTCCAAAAGGTAGGTAACCAGGGCCTAACAATCCCAACATCCCACATGTGCATTTCAAGTGGCGGGATTCCTGAAGGAAATTGTATTCTCCTGTGGTGGCCTATAGGGTAAAAGGCCATCGTTGGCACTGACAAGGCCCTGTGACCAGGAGAATCTGTAGAGGCTTGCAATGTTTGGCTCTAGGTTTGTGCACGCGGTCAGTCTTTGGGGCTGCGCCTGTCACAGCAGGTCTGGAAGGAATGGGGAGTTCTGGGTGTGATCAGCTGACTTCAGTGGGGACCTAAGTGACTTCAATGGTCCTGCCGCCACCACCATGCAGCCCGATGGGGCATTCCGGGGAGTCAGAGGTACTGCCATCAGGGGAGGCCACATCCAGCCTCACGGGAGGGACTGAGCAACTGCTATAGAGGGTTCTGGTCGTTCTTTGGCTCAGTCGTTCACCTGTGGAAAGAGGTTTTTAGAGAGGGAAGAAAAAACTTCCCCCAGGAACAAAAGAAGTTCTGAAGCTGTGGCTGAATTCTGAGTCTCTGGCTAAGAAAGTATTTCCAAGACCTCCTCACCACCTCCAGAGGGGTTCAGGGGAGGGGAGTGCGTGGGGAGGAAATCTTATTCTGCTTCACGAGATGCAGGTGTAGTGCTCTCAAGTGCACCTGGGCACAAGGTCAAGGAATTGACACATGGAGAGCCGGAGGACACCCACATTAAGGAAGCGGTGAGCCTGTTTGATACTGGGCTCCGTGCAGTAGAAAAAGCCCAGAGGGTTTGGGAATCAGCTGGTTAGGATGCTAACCTGTGCAGGTAATCGCAAGTTAATTTCTTCACATCTCCAAATACCAGTGTCCGCGTGTGTGAAATGGGGCTGACATCCACCTCATCAGATTTTTGGATACAAACGATGTACGCAAAGGGCTTGGTGTTGGGGGGCCGGTAATCCTAATGCTGCCAGGTAACACACATGGCAGAGGCGGTCAGTGTTCAGCCAGTGCCCACCCGCTCCTCTACTTCCGGCCCCTCTAGCAGTCTGGGGCCCTGTGACTGGGTTCTGGCCAACGGGACAGGAGCGGGTGGGACCAATCTTTACAAAGCACCGCATGCTACCTCTGCCCTCTCTTCCCCAACACCCTTGGCAGAGTTCAAGAAGGACCATGACATGAGGGTGCAACAAAATGAGTTATATGCTAAACCACTGGGAATGTGAGGTTTATCTGTTATGGAAGCACAACATAGCCCTCCTAACAGAAATACTTTAATAATGTTTACAAAGTCTTAATGTATTTGTTAGTGGTTTTTTTAAAAAGATGTTATTTATTTGGAGAGTGCGTGAGCAGGGGAAGGGCAGAGGCAGAAGGAGAGAATCTCCAGCAGACTCCACGCTGAGCTCAGAGGTCGATGCAGGGCTCCACCCCGCACCCCCAAGATCACGACCTGAGCTTTTGGAAAGCAAGAGTCCGGATGCTTAACCGACTGTGCCAGGCGGGCGCCCCTATTTGTTAGTGCTTTATAAGGAACAATACGGCCACCGTTAGTCCGGTCCTTGTCTGAATTTTTTCACATCTCCAAACTGATTATACTTCACTGGAGTTATGCTTGATGGGACCAGCTTCAAGAAAACACGAGGACGAGATGTTCTAATTCATTTCTTATGAGGCACATTTTATCAGTACTTTAAATGTATTCATCATGGCTGGTTCGAAACCACAAGACAGCTTTGGGGCATAGCTCTCGGATGTAGCAGTGCTCATTAGGAGGTTTGTGTTCACCCAAAACTCATCACTCAGGCAACCTATTTCAGTTGTGCGGGGTCTCGCTGACCCTGGGGAGGGGCCCAGGGGGACGGCACGGTCTGGGCTCCAGGCTCCCACCGCAAGCAGGCCAAGAGCAGCCGCCGGGAGTCAGATGGACTGGTGCAGGGGTAGGTGAGAGGGGGCAGGACAAAGGAGGTCTGCGTGTCGGCAGCGGCCTGGCGGTGGCTCAGCACTGATTCCCCAGCTGTCCCAGCAGCTCTGGCTCCAACAGGCCCGCGGACGTACTGCAGCCACTGCGTGAGCGCTGCACAGTGGCCCCTGGTGATGCGCACTCTGCCTGCTCGTAGACCTGCCCAAATGAGTGATGCAGCCTCCCGGCAGGGTCGGCCTTTCCTGGACCCGGTCCCCAGAGTTTGGCACCAGGAAGTACGTGGACAGTAGATCTAAGGACGAGGCCCAACAAGCCTTTGGCTGGGATTTCTGAGGTGACTGGCCAGAGAAGGAGGCGAAGCGAATGGGTACCACAGGTTCCTATCGAGCGCGATCGTTCCTGTGGTCAGTTAAGAAAACTACCTCGGGTTGCAGAGAGCGGCTCTCCGAACCCGGTAGGTGCTTGCTGCCCCTGCCCCTGCAAGACGGTGGGCTGTGGCATTTCCCTGCAGAGGTGGCCAGGGCCGTGGCCGGCCTGTGCGTTTCTACAGGCACGAGGGATCAGATGGGTCTCCATAGACATCTGGAGTTTTTAACTCCTACACCACCGTGCCAGGTGCTGGGAAGACCACAATGAATGGGCCAGACCCAGTCCTGGCTCCCTCGGGGCTCCCAACACACGCTAGGTGACGACACCAGGCACTGTAACTGGGGGGCTGCGTGGAGAAGGGCCGGATGCCGGGAAGGCCTGGGCAGGGAGTGGGAACGTGCTCAGGGAAGGCTTGCTGAGCCACCAGCCGCCAGGGGAGCAGTCCACGGGGGCAGTGGGCCTCGCAGCTCAGAGCATGGACTCTGGAGCCGGGCTGCCCGGCTGGAATCCTGACTCTGCCACTTACCAGCGTGTAGCCTTGGGCAAATTACTTAACCCCTCTGTGCCTCCGTCACCTTGTCTGTAAAATAGAGATAAAAGTTGTGAGAATTAAATGAATATATACAAAGTGCTTCGAGAAGGTGTGGCGCACCATAAGTGCTATGTAAATGTTAGCAATGGGGAAGCAAGACTGAAAAGGAAGAATTTGAGGGCAGGCTCTGAAGAAAGCTTCTGTTCAAGTAACTGAAAGAAATCTGTGAAAGCAGGTTTGCAGAGTGTGTGTGTGTGTGTGTGTGTGTGTGTGTGTGTGTGTGTGTGTGTGTAGAGGTGGGGAGTAGCAGCGAGGAGAGCAGAGATGGACGGGCCAGGGCCTGAGGCAGGAGTAATGGGGGGCCGTTGATCAGTTTTAAGTAGGGAAATGACATTAAATTTGTATTTTTCAAAGGTTTCTCTGGCTGCTGGAGGAGAAAGTTGTGCAGGGCGTCCAGGGAGGGGGCAGAGGTGTGAGTCCAGTGTTTCAGTCCAGGTGGCAGTGTGGATAGTTTGCACCTCAGTGAAGCAGGAAGGAAGGGGACAGCTTTGAGAGTCATTTAGGAGCACAGACTGGATTTTGCAACTGACTGGAGAGTGAGGGAGTATTGAAGCGACCAGCCATACCGGAAACCAAGGAGTACTGTCCTTATTAGAAGTTAATTCCTCAGAATAATAAATACCCCAGTGAGACTGCCATTGTTTTAAAACTTCTCTAGCACCTCTCTCTGTTACAGTTTAGTTTTAAGGATTTGAATGACCATTCTACAAAGTTACTAAAACGTAAGTCTTGACAGTTTCCTTAAGACCCAAAGGATATGTCTTTAATTTCTGGAGGGAGGGAGTTGTTGGCAAAAAGAAGTGGCTGATGGGGAGGTACCATGGGTAAGGCATGTGGTTGTGCGACCGCAACTCTGTGTCTTGGGTCGGAAGGACAGAGCCTAAGTTTTGCCCCAAAAGATTTTTTATGGCGATGCTGACAATTATAGCCACGGCTGTCCACCGTGGGGACTGTTAGAAATGGAGTGAAGGTTGGGGTGGGCGCACCTGGGTGGCGCAGTTGGTTGAGGGTCCAACTCTGGGATTCAGCTCAGGTCATGATCTCAGGGTTGTGAGATCGAGCCCCACATCAGGCTCCATCCTCAGTGGGGAGTCTGCTTCTCTCTCTCCCTCTCCCTATGCCCCTCCCCAACTTGTGCACTCGCTCTCTCTCAAATAAATAAATAAGTAAATAAGTGTTAAAAGGAAAAAAAAAAAAGAAATAGAGTAAAGGGATTCGTTCAATCCAGAGAAAATTTAAAGACATGGATCCCACGTTGGTTGACTGGTAAAAGAAAGCAGGCTTTCCACCCTGTAACGAATGCAGTCTTTAGTAATAAACACTTCTGTATTTAAATGTGCTGCTCACTAGTTCAGTATGGCTTGGGATTTTTTTCTGCTGCCTCTAAATAAATAATATAAAGGCTTAATGAAGGTGAGAAACAGATTTCACTTATCAGGGTATTAAAATGCTTCCTGCAATGAAGCTCTGTGAACCTTTCTGGGTACCTCTGCTCTTGTTGATTCTTCAACAAAAAGAACAAGAAAATCATCTTGGAAGGAAGGACAACTGGCAGGCTTGCCGGTTTCTGGCTCCACGAAATGCCCAAGTTACTAACCACCGACTAACTTCTCACGAAGCCAGGGAGCTATCCATTCAGCCGCTGTCTCAGTCCGGCCCACCTTAAGCCCCAACAGGCAAATGTTGTCAGTTTTCTTTCTTATTAATGGTGAATCCACCATTTCTCCTGAGCCCCAGCTCCAGAATTTAATCAGCACTATGGTGCAAAAGTCCTCTACGTCAAACCGAACTTTTCCCTTGCTTCAGTCTAAGGCAGTTTCTTCTTCTGTAGACACTAGAGATGCAAACAAGGGCAACTGCAACAGTGAATCAAAGATCTGAAGACAGCTAAGACCCTCCTTAGTCATCGCTCATCGGAACGGCCAACCTCCACTCCCCCCGCCCCCAATCTCTAAGGCCCGTTTTTTCCATCAGGAAATTGCAGAATGGTCATGCCTAAAGGGATGGTCAGGTGGGTAGTCCTACGCACTTGACAGATCAGGAGAACAGGGCACGGAGGGATGGCGAGTCATGCAGGAAGCAAGTTGTAGAACAGGGATGATTTAGGTCTCTCCGTGCCTGGCACCCTGTTCTCTCCATCCTACTACACAGCCAACTAAACTTGTCTCATTCTTTGTTTCTTCTCTCTAGGCTCCTATAGTCCCTAAGAACAGAGAGGCTTAGTTGGATTTTTAAAAAATCTCACTAACTGGAATGCTCTGGCAATGGGCTGTTCTGGTAAAATGAGTCTCTCTCTTAAAAAAAAAAAAAAAAAATGGCGGCCAGTCTACCCTGTTAATGGTGGGAAGGATTTTAGAACAAGCTCAAGGATGAGTCTGTGGGGCAGAAAGCCCTCTAAAAGGAGAGGAAGGAGACCAAGTCCCAGTCCCATAGTTCTAGCTTGGTCACTCCCAGCCATGTGCGCTTGGGCAAGCCATCTAACCACGCAGTCTCATTTCCCTTATTGGTAAAATGGGATGGCATCATCACCCTGATGCCCCTGCCTACGGCACATAAATGTGGATAATTTAATGAGATAAAACAAACTAGAGTCAAATGTCAATACTTCTGTAGGATTCACTTGAAAACAGAACTCTAACCAAAATCTAGACCACCAGTGAATTCAGGTTAACCCCTAAGTTACTATTTCCCCTCACTTTTCCTCTATAACATTACCTGTGAAAAGGAACCTATGCCACTATGCATTAGATCTTTGTGTTTAAATAACCTGGAGATGAAAAAAAAAGAGGTAAATACAGAATGTACTAAAAAGCTACAATAATTAAAACAGTGTTATACCAGAGGAGGAACAAACAAGTAAACCTATGGAACAAAGAATCTAGGGGAAAAAAATCCATCTGTAGGTGGGAATTTCATATGTGATAAAAGAAGCATTTCAAATCATTAAGCAAAGTGTGGAATATTGGATAAATGGTGGTGGGCAACTGGAGAGCCATATGAAAAGATCAGATGCCTATCCCCTGTCAAGCACAAAAATTAATTCCCAATGGGTTAAAGACCTGCAAAAGTATCAGAAGACAATATATGCATAAAAGCCATGGGAAAAGATGGATATATTTGATTATATATAAATATAAAACTTTGGTGTTAAGTTATAACAAACAACTCAGGGACAAATAATAGACTAGGAAAAAACATTTGCAACACATATACAGACAAAAGGTTAGCATTCATTCTATTTTATAAAGACTTACAAATCAGACATCAAAATGGACATAAAATGTGAACACACCATTCTTCAAAAAAAATGGCTAAAATACTTTAGCTATTTCCTGACATTTTTTTCAAAAATCATCTTTGACTCGACTGACGAGGAAAATACACTTAAAGACTTAGACAATCCAGTGTTGCCAGAAGGTAGAGAAATGGGTACTTTCTTACTCTATTAGAATATAAGTCAACTAGGCTTTTCACAGGGTAATTGGCCAATACCAGCAACTTTTGATCCAGAAATGACACTTCTAGTAATTCCACAGGAATACACGCACAAAAATTACACAAAAAAGTTTGTTCACTGCAATACTGTTGGTAATAGGCCCAGCCTGGGAACAATCTAGATTTTCATCATAGAACACAGTTACGCACGTTATGGCATATGTCCACAGTGTGGGTGTGTGAGAAGACTGAAATTCACAAGCACACATATCTGTATATGTATACAAGGTGAGTATACTGTAAAATGTCTAATACCTAGCAATCTCTTTATATAGAAGTTCATTGTAGGTCAGGGACTGGGATGGGAGAGAAGAAAACTCGGGCATTTTGGTGTACATAATTTCATATTATTTAGATTGTTTACAATCATATTTATCAAGTAATTTAAAAAGAACAAAGGAAGAGGACAAAATCTTGGTAGGGCTGAAGCGGAGTGAACTGGGACCTGGGTATGAGACGGAAGAGACGAAGTCAGGCTGATGGGCTCCTGCAGGGTTTTTAAGAACCTGGAACAGACTGGGCCAAGACGGCTGCTTGACAATGAGGAAGTCTGGATTCCTGAACACAAACACTTTTCAATGCATGCCTCGAGTTGACGGTGGGTTAGGAGGTATCTTCCTAAAAGTCATCACCACGCTTGCTGCGGAGGCACATATTGGGAAAGAATAATATGAAGGACGAGGCATCTCACCATTTCTCCAAGATGAGGATAGAATATGTCTTTGAGTTTCATTTAAAAGAAAATGAAAGAAGAGTGCTTGGGTTAAATTATCAGCACACGATCATCTGCACTACCCAGGAATGAAGGAAATTGCTGTTTTCCATCCAGAAAGAAAAAAAAAGAAATCTCAGGCAGGGAAGCACGACACCGGACAATGCCCGCATGCATGCGCATACTGCCGCTCACACAGGTGCACGGGAACATACATGCAGCAGCTATGCATCCCCCCAGCACAACTCTCCTGAGCTCTGGAGTGTGGGCACAACCCCTCCACGGCCCCTCCCGTGCCTCCACCCACAGGATGTCATCCTCCAGTGACTCGCCCAGCCAGCCACCTTCTACAGCTTCTCTTTCGACTGGCGACAGGTGCAAAAAAACCCACTTTTCTCTCCAAAGCATTTCCACTTTCAATCACAGAAAAAAAATTTTTTTTTTCCAAACTCTTTAACTTGCTCAAGACAACCTTTTATTTTCCTATCTTCAATTTCTAGCCCGGTGACTGCACATACTAGATGCTCAATAAATCACACTTAACCGAGTTATCATCCTCCAGAAAAAGCCGTCACCTCCCCAACTGGTATCCCCCTGAATGATTCTTTCATAGTTTTTCAGGCTGTTCTCTCTCTCATCCTAAAAGTACTGCGGTTCAGCCAATAGTACTGTACCAGTTTACCAGTACTGTTGACTTCCTGGCTTGGGCTAACTGCACCAGGGTTATGTCAGATGTCGATATTCAGAGAAGCTGGGTAAAAGGTAAATGGGAACCCTTTGCAACTCTTCTATAAACCTAAAATTATTTCAAAATAAAAAGTTTTAAAACAAATTTTAAAAAATGAGTTAAAAAGGCGGGGGGGCAGTTCTCTTGACTCTACTTGCCTTTCCTATCTTTTTCCTTCCTTTTATAGTAAAATTCTTTGAAACTATTATCTATACCCACTCGTTACAATTTCTTTTCTTCCAGTTGCTCCTAAACCTACTCCAATAGTTTCTCCTTCTTCGTATGCTTTCCTTGATAACACCCATCTTGTGGAGCTCGCCAGTGACCTTCCAGTCGCTAAATCAATGGCTGCTCGTGGGAACTCATCTCTCCTGTCCGATCAGCAACAGGACGCAGCTGGCCAGTCTGTCCTCCTTGAGACACCTTCTTGACACCACACTCAGCTCCTTTTCCTCCTTCCTGCTTGTTAGAGCACTGCTGGCACCTCTGAGAGCCCCAACCCTCATCAACCCACACAACCAACACAGCAGGGGCCACCCCCCAACCAAGCTGAGCATTGGAAAATTGGCCACAATGGGTAAAATCAAATGTACAAAAAGTCATGAGTTCATAATGATACTTAAAAAAATCTCACTGGTGACCATCTTTGGAGGTTGCTAGGGCAGCAACTCTTATTAGGCCAATTGATAAAGGGCAAGAATCAAGCACTGATTCTGTCTTTCATCATTTTTATAACAAGATCTTTTTAAGTAGAGGCGACTGACCACAACCAGGGTTCCAGAGAACATCTTTATCTCAGAGCTCCACATCCACCTGCAGACACCCTGTTGGTGAGGAATGGTAGACGATTTGGGAAAGACCAAGTATTTGATCCATTTTCTGGAGAGGGCTGATGCTCACAGCAACACTTCAAGTTTGAGGAAGAATCGTACATCAGCTTAACCTATCTCTTGCATAGACTGTAAAAGGGTCTCCTGTCACAAGAGAAAATATCTTTCCACAGACTCATTAGGCCAGAAGAGATCTTTAAGAATCCCTTTAACACAGCTCATCAGCTCTGGGCAGGTCCTTTCACCCATGTAAGAAATATTCCTTAAGGCACCTGTTGTGTGCCAAGCACACTGCTGAACAAGACAGGGCCTTACCTGCATGGAGGTTAAAGGTCAGTGGAATAAACCTAAGTCATCCAGCCTCTTAAAACCCTTCCTGAAGAGAACAAGGAATAGCAAATTAATAACACACTCAAGCAGTGCTCTACCAGGCACTTTATATGTTTTATCACATTTAATCCCTGTAACAGCCTTAGGAGGTATGTAGTATTATCTCTGTTTTATATGCAGTGGCAAGTGTGTGCACACATGTGTGTAATTACAAACTGAGGCATGCCACAGTTGAGTAACTCGCTCAAGGTCATCTATCTAGTGAGCAGTATGAACCCAGCAAGGGCTCTCTCCAGTCTGCGTTCTCAGCCACCACACCATAAATTCAAGCCGCCCTGGCTGGAGATCTGGACTAGCCCGGCAAACAAGGGCAACGGGCCATTCTCGGCCAGCCGACCAGAAATGCTGTTCAGCTCTCGGCACCCGAAACGACACAGAGCTGGAAGAACGACAGTCCGGGCAAAGGTCATGACCTGGCCTGTCTCAGCAGGTTAAAGATGGTGACAGGGACTCACTGGCAGGGGGGCGGGCAGGACAGGTGGACCTTGCTCGGCGACAACAGCAGACTGACAGGCAGACGGGCTGTGGCGGTGGGTGAACGGAGGCAGTGCGTGGCACCTCCCTAGGCTCCCATCATCTCATGCTGCACTCAAGATGCTCACCCCGCATCTCCACTCCCTGTGCAGAAAGGCCTGGGTTGGCCACTTGCTCTGTACCTTGTGTCCCCTTCCCCGCCAGCTGCCTTTGCCAGTCAGCAGAAGGACCCCCCTGCTGCTCCCACACCCCTGAATCTCATGGTGCTAATTCTCCCATGCCTCTGGAGTACTCAGCTCTCAAGCCCAGCCCTTGGGCCTGGGCCCTTTGGGGCCAACTGCTGAGTCAGGGCTCCTTATAGTAGCCAGAGCTTCGCATATTCCCCTCACCTCTGAAACGCTGATGACCTCTGCCTTGAGTAAACTTTGAAATTCCCATCAGGGCAAAAGCCTCCCCTCCTTTCCTCCTGCTGAATTCGAATCTGGGATTGAAACGGCTGACAAATGATCTTTGCTTAAAACTTGACAAAATTCAAAATAGGGCAGAGGCTAAAATCCTGGTGCCAGCCATCTTCAGGCCCCATAAATCAATTCTGTGTTTAAGCTACAAAGTCCTCACACTGTGAGGCCTGCAGCCACAGAGATTACAAGGTGCAAGCTGTCTTTTCCCAACAGCTCAGGAACACAATCCCAACTGGGGCTCCTGTGTCTCCAGAACTGATCTTTCCTTCTTCCCAGACTCCCTTTACCCTCGCAGTGTTCTCCAAGCTGGCAGCCTTGGGCCCGACACTGTGTGTCACAGAATGGTCTGGCCTCAACCTATGCACTCCTTTTGGATTTTCTAAAAATCTAAACGAAGGCAAGAACAGCAGTCTGCTTTCTAGCAGTTTCATTAGAGCAGCCTTGGGATGAGGCTCCACCATTCTCTCTACCCATCCTGGGGACTGCCTCCCAACCCCAGGCTTAGCAAGGAGTTGCATGTCAGTTGCTTTCTTTAAGTCATTCAACAAGTACGTGTCTAAGAGCTGCTGGTGCCAAGAAGAACCCTGGCAAAGAAATGAAATAAAAGACAGAAAGACAGGATTTGGAAGTGGCTCTGTACCCCCTAATCAATCCTCAGCACATTTTTAGAGGCAGCCAGCCTAGTCACTGAAGGCAGATCCGACATGTAACGCAGCAGTCACCAGGGCCTTTGTCCCAAACAAGGAACCGCCTCCTGCAGAGAGTGTGAAGGCAGGCGGCCAAGACACAGAGCACAGGAAGGGTTTCGTTTGAGAAGAAACACAATTAGTCAGGATACACACTTAGGACATTCATTAACATTAAGCCAACATGCCAGACACTCAATTTCCTAAAGCAGTTTTCCTCAAAATCTCCCATTTCCAAACCCACCTATGATGGTCTGAAGAAGCAAGGCTCCGGGCTACAGGAAGGTGAATGAAGGCATTAAATATAAAGAATTTTCAAAGTAAAATGATTAGGAACATGTTTAAATTATAAGTTTATTGAGCATAAGATATAAAGGTTGCTATCAAATAAAGATAGCTTACATTTTACACACAAAACAGCATTCTTGTATGATTAAATTTAAGTCTACATCTCTTTTTTCCCTAAGAGGAAAGAAAACCTATATTGACCAATTCAAGATATGTCATGAGATAATCAAACAGTTATTAACAAAAGAAAATCAATAAAGTAAAAAATAATTGAATCAATGAAGTCTTTGTAAAAAATTTATCATTTAAGTCTGTCAGCTGGTTTTGCTTTTATGCACCAGCTGGTCACTTAGTTCAGCCTTAAAAAAAAAAAAATGCTGAGCAGAGGTAAATTTGTCATTCCACAAATCATAGCTCTGTTGCTGTCCTGGGCAGATTTCACAGCTTTCTCTTTTCTACCTTTGCCCGCTCCCTACCACCACTTCTCAAAGCAAATGTGTTCTTTGGGAACGTGGCTGTTTTCCAGTTGCTTGGAGAAAAAGTCTGTCATGGGAGGTGGGCCACAAATATAGAACAAAGTCTCTTGTGAAATATGATCTCTTATCTCCTTCTCCGTTATTCTTCCTTCTACCAAAAAACAGAATAAACACCAAATAAGCCAGAAATGCCCGTACTAAAATGAGGAAGGACTAACTACAACTCAATAACAGGGTTTATTTCCAGTAACCCAAGCTCAGGGAGTCTAGTGTGGACTCATTCACACGATGGCTCCTCGTGGCAGCACCAGACGCCAGACCCAAGCAGAGAATGCATCGCCAGGCTCCCTAAGCTTATGGCGAGCAAAGTGGGGAGCTAACCATCATGCACTCTTCAGACAGGGCCAGTTAGCTTCCTGATCTCTGGCAGAGATTCAGAACCGGCTTCAGCAAAGTAAATAAACTGGTGAAAAAAATCTTTCCAAGCAGGGGAAACCACGGGTAATTTAAATGACCATTAATGGCAAATGGCATCAATTCAGTCGAGGCTGGAACATAAAATCTTTGGATGTATACTACAGTGATGACGCAAAGGTCCCCTTAAAATATGTGGAAAATAAATTTTTAACATGGGCGGTAAGAACCCTGTATATAATAAGGAAATCCAACCAAATCTCTCCCTATTTTTCCATGATGAATCACCTCGCAGTTCCCCAGGTAGTGACATCCCAGGAAAGCAACTACCCTCCACCAGCTGCCCAGGCCACCAAACAGCCGCGTGGACATAGTCAAAATATCTCCGGGGGACTCACCCGTGATGTATGGCTTGAGGTCTGCACTGATTTGGGCTGTCTGTTTCGTAACATGCAAACTGCACGCAATCTTCTCAGGAAATTCATTTACTAAATCGAGGATATTTTTCTGGAATGTCAAATGTATTTGGTCACACTACAATTTTAAAAAATCAAAACAGATGTGCACAGCCACTGCCGCTGAACCTCGACTCCCATTCTGCACACGTCTGCCACTCTCTTCCTCTCTACTTAAAGAGGTATTGTTTGCAGCCTTGCAGGCCGGAGCATTCAGAGTACAGGGGGCTATTTGGCTTTAATTGAAATCTGAATATGCTAACAAGCATATTACTAACTCTCCGGGAGTTTTTTCTTTTCCCTTTTTCTCAAGCAGTGGCAATTAAGCAGCAGTTTCACTGACCACAGTTGTGTCTTTTAACTGTTTCTGTTCTTTTGTTCATCCCTGCAGCTGCAAAGCAATCCAGAGTGAAAGCCTTCTCCTGTCAAGTGTACTTCCTTTCAACAGATGCAACTGAGGGGGGGTTTCAGTCACCCGGTGGGGGCCAAATTCCACGCCCCTCACCTCCTCCTATAACCCGCGAGCCCACCTGTAGGTCTCCTGACTCCGCGGATGCTGGGGGCTGTGGCCACCTTTCTGTTCACTGGCCTCCAGATTCAGGCCCACCAAACCCGTCCTGGCCTGGCCTGTCACTTCACCGGGAGCCTCCTCAACACTAGCTGTTTCTCTGTCCTGCCTAAGAAGTGGTGGTTAATTCCCCATCTGAACATGATTAACGCCAAGCCTTTTGTTGCAACGAACTCTCGTAGAGAAGACAGAAGTAACGGAAGAAACTTCCGGAGACGACTCCCACCTCGCCATGAGTTTGCTCACTGCAAGCTAGGAAATGTCCGTCTCTCCCCTACCTTAAACAGGAGCTCACTGGTATTTTGGGCACTGTAGAACAGCTTTATCGTCCCCATCTCGTAGCCGCTCCCTCTGTGGGCCCGTTCTCTGTGGAGGTCGGCCGCGTGCCGCAGGATGGAGAGCAGAGGGTTAATTCCAACTCCTCCTGCGATCAACACGAGGTTTCTAGAGGCATCTGCAGGCTGCGGGTCAAAGAAGAACTCTCCACCCACTCTCACGGCCACTTCAGAGTCAAGTGTACACTATGGCAGGAAAGAAAAGATCTGTGAGTCCTTTGGGGCACAGGCCTTACACCTACTGCTCTTTAAGAAAACGGACTACCTCTGCCTCCTGCATTGTTATCAGTGCTGAGGACTATTTTTACAGCCGGCTCCCACTTGTCCCAGGGCACTGTGAACTGGCGCCACTTGCCCATCATATAGGCCGTTTGCTGCTCTGCCTTTGTGATCCGTACCGCACAGCCACTCCAGAACCGAGCAGAGGGGGACTCTCTTCGGTCATTTTGCCACTTGCTCACTTCTTAGGTGATGAGCCGGGCTGTGAAAGAGGCACTGGACTCAGGGGACAGCTCTGAAGCATGAGTTTCCTTTTCTGCTCAAAGCCATGGAGCTGAGACAGGTGGGCTGGGGCAGGTGTCATTACACTGCGGCTGCCCTGGGCTCATCAGAGAAGACTCTGGGTCCGGGCCACCAGCAGGGCACAGCCAGAGCTCTGCTGTGCAGGCTTGAGGCCGGCCCCATGATGCTGGTCGGTGCTGCGCGCTTCTCCCCAGAGCAGCAAGAACAGGCGCAGAGGCTTCACTCACCAGGGGGCGACTACCACACCCCCGACCCAGCAAAGCACCTAGTGGGTGAGGTCACTTAGACCCGAACGACCATCAGAGCTGAATACACTGGTTCTCCATGGGGGTGACAGAGACCCCGAAAGGAGGTGTTTTGGAAACATGTGGTGATACTTTTTTATTGTCATGATGGTTTGGAAAACCCAACTGGCATTTAGAGGGCAGGACCAGAGATGCTAGCTAGATGTCTTGTGAAGTTAGCAGTGCCCTGGAACTGGCTCCCACTCAGCTGCTGGTTAAATCTTGAGGATTTCGCGAACCAGGTTTGTTTTTTTGTTTTTTTTTTTTAAGATTTTATTTATTTATTTGACAGAGAGACAGCACAAGCAGAGGAAGCAGGAGAGGGAGAGGAAGAGGCAGACTCCCCACTGAGCAGGGAGCCTGATACGGGGCTGGATCCCAGGGTCCTGGAATCATGACCTGAGCCGAAGGCAGACACTTAACGAACTGAGCCACCCAGGCGCCACATGAACCACTTCCTACTGGTAGTTCGAAATCAGCCACTGAGGGAGTATCTGCAACACAGAAATCAGCAAATGCTGCAAATCATGACTTTTTGTACTCAGCCAGTTTAGCAGCACAGGATTGCCCTGCAGAAACTTCTGAATGGCCCATGGGACATACATGGAGATGAAAACTGGTTTGTAATGATCTGCGACTAGATCCTAACTCACTTACAAAAAACCAAAGCACTGTGTATGGATCTAGTGGCGTCCGAATGTTCCAGAATGTACCCATCGTGTAGACTGTATTCTATTGTGTCCAGAACGTTACCAAGCACGCTCACCGTTCTGGCCAGCCACATCCCAGCTGGTAACATGCATGTGTGGTTCCTCCATCACCAGACAACAGCCAGCACCGTCTGCACCTGTAGACAGTGTACTCACGCTGATTCTACGCTGAGGAACAGCCGTCTGACTACTTCATTCTCTCTTCTGGTTAAGATCTGCCCAACCACTGATCTAGTGAAATACACAGTCTGTAACTAGGAATCCCCCACTCCTTTTTTGTAAATTTCTCCTTGGCATTACATTTAGAGAATTATGTCACCAAAAAAAAAAAAAAAATCTTTCATGTGTTGATTACATTAACTTTGAATTTCATTTCAGGACAGTTCTAGAAAGAAGGCAGCAGATCTGATAGGGTTGAGACCTCTAGTTTGGAGAAAATGCACTGATGTAGGAGTCAGAAGACTGAATTTTAATCACAGCCTATGAAATCCATCAAGTTCCTTCATTTCTCTGAGCCTCTGCTGCCGCATCTGTTAAATGGGTACCAACACCTGTCCTGCTCACCTCACAGGGCTGTGGTGGCCATCACGTGACACCCGGCGGGGAAGAACTCCCTGCTGGGATGCTGCCATCTAGCTCTTTTATAGGAGGGGGTTTTAGTCACTGAAGCTGCCAGGGAAGAAAAAGTGCTGGGGTGCCGGCTCCCTCCTTCCCTGCCACTAAAAAACAACCCAGAACTAAAATTTATATGAAGAGCAAAAGTTAGCTCTTCATATAAATGGAGGAACATTACATGTTCCTGATGTAAATCAACGAAATGAACTCCCTCCTAAGAAGCAGTAAGTTATCATGTGCTTTTTAAAGACCAAACCCTCAACATTCACTCCTTGGCGCCCTGCATGGCAGGTAGACAGTTAAGTACTTATTTTTTTTTAAGATTTTATTTATTTGGGAGAGAGAGCACAAGCAGGGAGAGCAGCAGAGGGAGAGGGAGAAGCAGGCTCCCTGCTGAGCAGGGAGCCCAATGCGGGGCTCGATCCCAGGACCCCGGGATCATGACCTGAGCCGAAAGCAGACACTTAACGACTGAGCCACCCAGGCGCCCCCAGTTAAGTACTTTTTGACATGAATTGAATTTGGGGCTTTACAACTTAAAGAAGAAGTTAAATCTTAAAGAAGAGTTAGTCTGAGAGAAATTTAAGAAAAAACGATAATTATTTTCATTCACAAAAGAGGTCCTTTCTGGTAAACTATCAAATGAAGGGAAATCCCTTCTCTGAGGGAAAAGAAAAACATCTAAACTAAACAATTTTAAATACATAGGCCATTTTTACACGAAGGATGGTAAGTAGGTTTTTATTTTCGACAAAAGAAATGAGCAGCAAGGGAGCATTCTGTTAGGACTAACTACAATCTAGGACTTACTACAGTGGCCACCAAAGTGCTTTAAAATGCCCTTCCTTTTCAAGTCTTAGAAACAGAAGCTATGGTATGAGAAGTTCTGCCTAATGATGCCAAAAGACTGAATCTCTCTGTACCTTCCCTCCCCATCTTGCTTGCCTGTACACCTCTCTCTTTATCACTAAGAATCAAAGAGTAAAAGAGACTAAGAAATGAGAGAGAAATAATTTTCTCCAATGGTCATCTTTAGCAGGATCAATAATAACAACAAAGCCTTTAGGGTACTGTTTTTGAGACCTGAGTATTTTCAAAACCCTAAAGTTGGCAAAAAAAGAAAGAAAAAAAATGTGCCTGCCATCTCCTTAGTGACAAAATAATCTTAAATAGATCTATCTTCTCATTTGCTAGCATCTGGAAAGAATGGAAAAGCCATCTTTGTCTTTTATTGATCAATAAAAGCTGCCAAGGTAGCATGAACACAACACTCCAAGTACTGTACCCTATAATACGGAAGTGAGTAAAAGGACATTACCTTCGATTACACGGCCATGTTTTAGGTACAGATTTTCTACTTGTGAAATAAACAACTTTTCCACAGCAGCTGGAGTCCAGCACACAATAGCTGTCTAGAACCCTTTACCCTGCCAGGAGCCTGAGCCAAAGCAGATAAAATAAAGGAAGACATTTATGGCACTTTATCCCATGTCGCAACAGAGCAGCCTGCTGCCACCCAGACACTCACGTGCCTCCATTGTCCACTCTAATAGCTTAATAAGACAAACCCTCAGGAGGAAAACAGCCACCTGAGAATGGTTCCAAGACAAATCTGACTTCATAAAGGCTGTTTGCAACTCCCACCGGGTGGAGTGGGGCCGGCACTACAATTAAAATGTGCATTCAAGCAATGCCACTTGGAGATTTTCTACAGCCTCTAAGAATAAGTTCCTTCATTGAAATGCCAATGAGGCATGAAACCAAGCAGGGAGCTATGGAGCAGGACCAGGTCAGGTCACGTGGGAGGCAGATAACCGGAGGGAGCTCATGGCACTAGGAGCCGAGATGGCCAAGCTCACTGTAACCCTGGGCAAGGGGCACATGGAAACCTTGCCGCCCCACCCCCATGGCATTTTTTAGAGATTCAGGATACAGCCTACATACAGTAATGGGTGGGAAATCCAAAGAGAATCTAAAAAGGAATGAGGCAGCTGAGGACACATGGAAGGAATGACTCAGAAGGTCGGAGGGTAAAAATGTGACAGGATACATTGAGAATGGAAATGCTAAGGCAAGCAGCTGCCTTATTCTGAACAGATACAACTTGACATGGAAACCATAATTAGAAGAGACATTTTCTTATGCCCCTATAGATTTAAAAACCTTTTATTTTTTTAATTATCTTACAGTAAAACTTTTTGGGGGGAGCGGAGAAGGGAGTATAGTTCTGTGGATTTTAACACACACACACACACACACACACACACACACACACACACACACACAGATCTGTCTTACTACCACCAAAACCAAGATACAGAACAGTTCCATCACCACCAAAACCTCCCTCTGCTTTCCCTCTATGCTCACACCTTTCCCTACCCCTAACCCCTATTAACCACTCATCTGTTTTCCATCATTGTATTTCTGTCTTCCAGAGTGCGACAAAAATGGGATTATAGAGTACGTAACCTTTGAGACTGGCTTTTTTCACTCAGTATGTGGCTGGCCTTTTGAGACTCACCCAAGTGGAGTGCATCAATGGTTCATCCATTTTTACTGCCGAATAACAATATATTGTATGAATGAATCACAATTTGTTTATCTGCTCACCTCTTGAGGGACATTTGGGTTGTTTCCAGTTTTTGATAATTATGAATAGAACCACTGTAAATGTTCACGTACAGGTTTTTATATGAACAAGAGCTTTCTGTTTCTCTAGAATAAAGATCCAGGAGCAGTATTACTAGGACTTATGATAAATGATAATTTAATTTCATACAAAACTACCAAAATGTTTTCCAGATTGGCAGCAGTATCTAGCACTCCTGCTAGCAATATAAGCTATATAAGAGACTTCTGGTAACTCCACATCCTTACCAGCACATGGTTTTGTCAGAATTTTTAACTTCAGTCATTCTAATAGGTGTTAGAGATATCCCCCTATATCCAGTTTTAATCTGCATTTCCCTAATGATGGTCAACATCTTGTCACTGTTTACTAGCTGTCCTTATATCCTTTTTAGTGAAGTGTCTATTCAGGCTTTTGCCCATTTTTAAATTATGCTTGTTTTCTTTCTGCGGACTTTTGCGAGTTCTTTATGTATTCTGGATATTACATATCCTTTGTTGGATATCTAACGTGCAAATACCTTTCATTGAGTCTGTAGCAGTGTCTTTTGCAGAAAAACGTTTTTAATTTTGATTAAGTCCTATATATCCATCTCCTCTTTTACGGATCTGGCTTTTGGTGTCATGTTCTAACACACCTACCCTCAAGTTCAGAATATTTCTTATGTTTTCTTCTAAAATTGTTATGGTTTTGTGTCTTCTACTTACATCTGTAACCTATTTTGTGGGAATTTTCAACATAAAGTAGGGCACTTAGGACAAAGTTGTTTCTTTGCATATGGATAAACAACTGTCCCAGCACTGTATATATGTTGGAAAGGTTATCCTTTTGCCACTGAATTTCTTTAGCACTGTCGTCAAAAATCAAATGGCCATATGTGTGTTGGATCCAATTCTGAATTCTTTATTCTGTGCCATCAATTTATGTGTCCACCCCTTCACCAATACTACACTAATTTGACTACAATAGCTGTATTTTAATCTTAAATTTGAGCAATGTGATACTTGCCACTTTATTCTTCTTCAAAACTGTTTTAGGTATTCGAGTCCCTTTCCCCTTCCATATAAATTTTAAAATCAGTTTATAGCTACAATATTTGTACTGGTACATTCCTTTCTGGCAAAGGAGATAAGAAAATGTCTGGGATGGGATAAAAGTTGTTGGTAAATATAGAAGGCACTCTAGAAATAAAAGGGATGGTCAAAAACTAAGAAGACAAACAACTGATTTGTGCAGAGCTCATTCTTTGTTATCAGAGTTCTCAGAGATAATGAACAGTCAGCTTATGTAGCATTGTGTTGAGTCCCTTAGTGAAACATGAGTTATTAGCCACAAATGTGGATTCCCTCTCAGGATCCTGTGTGAAGAGCTCTCCAGAGGCAATGGCACCATGGATTTAGCAGTGCTCAGCTCTAGGCACAAGTGGGATAGAATCAGAAATCACCTCCTTGGGGCGCCCGGGTGGCTCAGTCGGTTAAGCGTCTGCCTTAGGCTCAGGTCATGATCCCAGGGTCCCAGGATGGAGCCCTGCATCAGGCTCCACGCTCAGCAGGGAGCCTGCTTCTCCCTCTCCCTCTGCCTGCCTGTCTACCTACTTGTGCTCTCTCTCTCTGTCAAATAAATAAATAAAATCTTTAAAAAAAAAAAAAAGAAATCACTTCCTTTCCAAATGACAGAATAATAGTTTAATTCCTCTTATTTAGGATAGTTAGGACAAAATAATCTGATTTAGAGGTTTACCATTTATAAGACACACAGACAGAGAGCTAATTTAAAAAAACTTACATATAAAGTAAAATGTTTCAATACTAGTGTTCAACTGAACACTGGTAACCGAGAAGGTATTTTCAGATCCCAAAATATCTTTGAGTCTTCCTTAACGCATCAAAAAGATTCTGCTTCTTTGACCATTCTGGAGTCTGAATTCTGGATGTGGGGGAGCTCTTTGTGAGCATGTACCCTTCCCACTCAAGCCTAGGTTTCTTAGGTGCATTAAGTGAGCTGAACACAAATTTTGTGCGTAGGCAGAGATGCCCAGATCTCCAAGTTTAAATAGGTTTGCTCACCTGATTGTGAATCCAGAGAGCAGGAGGGTGGTTCGCATATTTCACTGCCAATTCTATCATTCTCTCTTGTTCTAGTAGTCTGGGGCTGGAGCATATTGAGAACCCACCAACCACAGAGACTCCTGGAATAAAGAAATCAATCCTAAAAAGAAAGGCAAATAAACTTTTTGTTGAAGCAATTTTAAAAGTGGGCAACAAGATAAGTAAAACTGATAAACTTTAAGCTAGTTAAGAAAAAAAAAAAAGAAAAAAGAGAAAAGATAAAATTAGTAAAATCAAGAATGGAAGAGGGGACATCATCACCAACCTTACAAAAATAGAAAAGATTATTACTGGAATTCCATGAGCGACTGTATGACAAAAATTTAGATAACTTAAATGAAATGGATACGTTCCTAGAAAGACAGAAATTACCAAATTGGGCTCAAGAAGAAACAGAAAATCTGAACAGATCCCTAACAAGTAAATAGTTTTAGTAATTTCAAACTTCCAGGCAAAAAAGGATAGGCATCACTGGTGAATTCTACCAAGGATATAAAGAACGCTAATCTTTTACAAACTCTTTCCCAAAAACCAGAAAAGAACCTTTACCAACTCATTTATAAGGCCAGTATTACCCTGCTACCAAAACCAAAGATATAACAAGAAAAGAAACTAAGTTCAATATCCCTTGTGAATATAGATGCAAAAATCCCAGGAATATTAGGTTGGTTTAACATCTGAAAATCAATCAGTGAAAAACACCACTTAGTAGAATAATGGACAAAACCCAGGTATCATCTCAATAGATGCAGAAAAGGCATTTGGCAATATTTAAGACCCTTACATAATAAAAATACTCAACTAACTATGAATAACTGGGAACTTCCTCAATCTAATAAAGGACATCTACAAAATATCCAACATTTAATGGTGAAAAGCTACTTTCTCCCCTAAAGACAGAAACAAGACAAGGATGTCCGTTCCTACCACCTCTTTTTAACATTGTACTAGAGGTTCTAGCCAAGGCAATTAAGCAAGAAAATGAAATAAAAGGTATCAAGATTAGAGAGGAAGAAATTGCAGATGACATGATGTTGTATATAGAAAATCCTAAGGAATCTACTATAAGGATGTTAGAACTAATAAGCAAGTTCAAATGATGCTGCAGAATACAAGATTGATAAAAATCGATTGTATTTCTATACACTAGCAGTTAACAATCTAAATGTGAAATTGAGAAAAATAATTTTATTTACAATAACATAAAAAATATTAAAACAACTGAGAATAAATTTAACAAAAGAAGTATATAAGACTTGCATACTGGAAGCTACAAAACATTATGGAGAAAAATCAAAGAAGATCTAAATAAATAAAAAAACATCTAATGTTCACAGACTGAAAAACTTAATAATATTAAGATGGCAATACTCTCCAAATTGATCTATAGATTCAATGCAATGCCTATCAAAACTCCAGATGGTTTCTTTGCAGAAACTGACAAGTTGATCATAAAATTAATATGGAAATTCAAGGAACCCAGAATCATCAAAACAATCTGGAAAAAGACCAACAAATTTGGAGGACTCACACATTCTGATTTCAAAACTTACTATAAAGCTACAGTAATGAAGACACTGTAGTACTGGCATTAGGACAGGCACATAAATCAATGATAAAGAACTGCAAATCCAGAAGTAAACTCTTAAATATGTAGTCAGTTGATTTTTGACAAGGGTACCAACACAATTCAATGGCAAAAGAACACTCTTTTCAATGAACCATGCCGGAACAACTGGATATCCACATGTAAAAAGAATGAAGTTGGACCCCTACCTCACACCATATACAAAAATTCACTCAAAATGGGTCACAGACTTAAAGGTAAGAGCTAAAATTATAAACTCTTAGAAGACTCACACAGGAGTAACTCTTCATGGCAATGGTTACTTAGATAGGATACCAAACACAAAAGTCAAAGAAAAACTGGAGAAACTAGCCTGCAACAAAATTTAATACATTGTACTACAAATGATACCATCATTAAAAGGTAACCTACAGAATGGGAGAGAATACTTTCAAATCATATATCTGATAAGGAATCTGTATATAGAAAATATAAAGAACTTTTACAATTCAATAATTAAGACAACTCAAAATATGGGCAAAGGATTTGTATAAACATTTCTCCAAAAAAGATATGTAAATGGCAAATAAGCATGTAAAAAGTTGCTCAACATCATTAGTTACCAGGAGAATGCAAATCAAATCACAAGAGCTATCACTTCATACTCAACTAGGACTGATGGCTAATTAAACCAACAGTAGTACTAGTAAGGATCCTGAGAAACCAGAACCCTTCTACACTGCTGGTGGGAATATAAAATGGCGCAGCCACTTTGGAAAATAGTTTGCAGTGTTTCAAAATGTTAAACAGAGTTACCATATGACCATCAACTCCACTCTTAAATATATACCCAAGAGAAATGAAAATATATGTCCATTCAAAAACACGTACATGAATATTCATAGCAGCATTATTAATAGCTTAAAAGTGAAAACAATCTAAATTTTCATCAATTCATGAATGTATAAACAAAATATGGTATATCCACAATGGAATGAAGTACTGATACATGCCACAACATAGATGAACATTAAAATTATGTTACTGGAAAGAGATCAGTCACCCAAATAGCCAGAGGAATGTTGAAAAAGAAAAGCAAAGCTGGTGGCATCACAATTCTGGACTTCAAGCTCTATTACAAAGCTGTCATCATCAAGACAGTACGGTACTGGCACAAAAACAGACACATAGATCAATGGAACAGAACAGAGAGCCCAGAAATGGACCCTCAACTCTACGGTCAACTAATCTTCGACAAAGCAGGAAAGAATGTCCAGTGGAACAAAAGACAGTCTCTTCAACAAACAGTGTTGGGAAAATTGGACAGCCACATGCAGAGGAATGAAACTGGACCATTTCCTTACACCACACACAAAAACAGACGCCAAATGGTTGAAAGACCTAAATGTGAGACAGGAGTCCATCAAAATCCTGAAGGAGAACACAGGCAGGAACCTCTTCGACCTCAGCCGCAGCAACTTCTTCCTAGAAACATCACTAAAGGCAAGGGAAGCAAGGGCAAAAATGAACTATTGGGACTTCATCAAGATAAAAAGCTTTTGCACAGCAAAAGAAATGGTCAACAAAACCAAAAGACAACCGAAAGAATGGGAGAAGATATTTGCAAATGACATATCAGATAAAGGGCTAGTATCCAAAATCTATAAAGAACTTATTAAATTCAACACCCAAAGAACAAATGATCCAATCAAGAAATGGGCAAAAGATATGAACAGACATTTTTCCAAAGAAGACATCCCAAAGGCCAACAGACACATGAAAAAGTGCTCAACATCGCTCGGCATCAGGGAAATCCAAATCAAAACCTCAATGAGATATCACCTCACACCAGTCAGAATGGCTAAAATGAACAAGTCAGGAAACGACAGATGTTGGCAGGGATGCGGAGAAAGGGGAACCCTCCTACACTGTTGGTGGGAATGCAAGCTGGTGCAGCCACTCTGGAAAACAGTATGGAGGTTCCTCAAAAAGTGGAAAATAGAGCTACCATACGATCCAGCAATTGCACTACTGGGTATTTACCCCAAAGATACAAATGTAGGGATCTGAAGGGGTACGTGCACCCCAATGTTTATAGCAGCAATGTCCACAATAGCCAAACTGTGGAAAGAGCCAAGATGTCCATCGACAGATGAATGGATAAAGAAGATGTGGTATATATATACCATGGAATATTATGCAGCCATCAAAAGGAATGAAATCTTGCCGTTTGCAACGACGTGGACAGAACTGGAAGGTGTTATGCTGAGTGAAATAAGTCAATCAGAGAAAGACATGTATCATATGACCTCACTGATAGGAGGAATTCTTAGTCTCAGGAAATAAACTGAGGGTTGCTGGAGTGGGGGTGGGGTGGGAGGGATGGGGTGGCTGGGTGGTAGACATTGGGGAGGGTATGTGCTATGGTGAGCACTGTGAATTGTGTAAGACAGATCGAATCACAGATCTGTACCTCTGGAATAAATAATACATTATATGTTAAAAAAAAAAAAAGATAGCAGGAGGGAAAGAATGAAGGGGGGGAAATTGGAGGGGGAGACGAACCATAAGAGACGATGGACTCTGAAAAACAAACTGAGGGTTCTGGGGGGTGGGGAGGATGGGTTAGCCTGGTGATGGGTATTAAAGAGGGTATGTTCTGCATGCGGTATTATATGCAAACAATGACTCATGGAACACTACATCAAAAACTAATGATGTAATGTATGGTGATTAACAAAACATAATAATAAAAAAAAATAGAAAGAGGTCAGTCACAAAAAGGACCACCTATTGTATAATTCCATTGATATGAAATGTCCAGAACAGACCAATCCATAAAGACAGAAAGTAGAACAGTGGTTGTCGAAGCAGGTGAGGATGGGGAATGAATGATAATCAGTATAAGGTTTCTTTTTGGGATGATGAGAATGTAAAATTTTGTTCTGTTGATGGCTGCACAATTTTGTAAAAATACTAAAAACCACTGAATTGTAAACTATAAATGGGTGAATTTTATAATATGTAGAGTATATTCCAGTAAGACAGTTTTTTAAAAGTGTAAAAAAAAAAACAAAATGGGCAACAAAAACTTTTTCACTGGCATTTGACAAATTAAAATGCTGATGTGACCTTCTAAGTTCCAAAATTCTTATATTTCCTTTTCTTCTAACCATACTCCTATAGTCTAGAACTCTTGCAATTTTCAAGCCTTTAATACTTCTATGCCACAGAAAATCTTTTTTGGTGGGGATTCTAGGAAATGCAACAAACCTAGTTATGTACCAAGGAAAGAAAAATTTATTAGAACCTGGGGCCACAAAAAATTCTCCTACCAATGTGTAGAAAACAAACATCCAATCTAGATGTTTCTCAGCCATCAAAGAGCAAAAGTATCATTTAACCCCATTATTTTCATGTAAGCCAGGAGGCTTACATGAAAAGCACACTATGTTCCCTACTGATTTGATTTATGACTTTAAAAGATGTTCTCTTCTGATCTTTGGCCTTAAACATCTGGACATTTTTAAGTCTAGTCTTAAAAAACCTGAGTCTGGATTGGAAGTGCTCCAGAAAAGGTCCCCAGCCTATTTTTGTCTATATTCACTTGATTCTTTTCCATCAATACTTTTATTTCCTTCTCATTTCAGATAAGACATAAATATAAAAAGACTATAGTTATTATTTATTAACACAGTTGCTGTATGCTTTCAGAGAAGAAGTATAATAGTATCTCCACAGCTTCCATGTTTAAAAAAATAAGTTAATCAATGAACTACTTTTGCAGCTTCATCTCCTGAACTATAGTGCCCTCTGCTGCTTGATGTTGATAAAGACCATTCTCTCAGGGAAAGGGAAGCCTCTAAGTAACTTTGGAAAGCAACCTTTAAAAAAAAAAAAGGACTCCTTCATTAAATGCTACAGAATTCAAATGACATAAAAACTTCATCTGAATAGATTTAAGAAAACATGCATGATACATATTTAATAAAGCATCTGTCCAAGAAAAAATTAAGTTTTAAACATACAAACACACACACTTACAAATGCCCTCTTGAGGCCAAGAGCTGAGGCGCCCACTGCACTCTCATATGAGTGACTATAAGAACGGCGAGGAAGAGCCTAATTCTCTAGGGAAGCCGCATATCCGTATCCAGCTGTGACACCCCAGGCAGCCTTGTCCGGCCCACAGATGCAGCCCTGGTGCCCGGCACAGAGCAGACACACAAATCATGGCCGAATGTCAATGTTTTACCGGGAGATCCTAAAACTCTTTAGTCCTCAGCTTGAGGGCTTAGAGCCCCTCCCTCATCCCTTGTGCAAACACTACAGACACCTCCTGCTTCCCATGTACAGGCCCTGTGGTCAGTGCTGGAGGTAAAGATGCCAAGTATGTCTGGATTCCTGCCCTCAACAAACTCACCCTAATGGGGAGGAAAAGTAACAAATAAATACAATTACATGGACTATGATAAAATCTGCTTAGAGGAGAGAAAATGCCCATCATTTGAGACCTGTCTGGAAGAACTGGGACTTAGCATAGATTTCTTCGTAGCTCCAACATATGTGATTCTGATTTCATCAGGAAAATACTAATAAAAACCACTATTTTATTTTTTTAAGTCTGCTTAGAGGGGAGGAAAGCAGAGGAAGAAGCACTCAATTCTACCAGGCGTGGAAGAATTAACAGAGACTTCACGGAGGAGTCTTAAAAGACACACAGCACTCACGAGACAAGCATGGAGGACACAGTCTGAACGAGGACACCAAGGAATGCAGCACTTTCTATGTGTGGTCACTCGAGAGGCAGGGCTGCCGCACACAGCCATGTAGGTTAGCTACTGTCTACAATGCAGCGGCCCTGCTAGAGGGAAGAGGTAGAGTCTTCTTTCTCTAATCTTAAACCTCTCCTCTATTACTTCTTGGAGTCCTTCTCTTGGTCACTTTCACACATGAAAACTTACGTTACCTTATATGAAATCAAAGACACACCTTGCTCTTTCCAAAAATGCTTTGGCCTTGCTTCCCCTCAGTCCTGGCAAGCCCAAGTGTGAAATGAGTAGTACTGACTAGGCAGGAGGGGCGCCAAAACAGTGGAGATGTGCACTCATCCCCTCCTACTGGGCCTGCTGCTCTTCCAACCAACAGCAGGGCAACCCGCCAAGGAACTAAGTATTGGAAACTGTCCCTGGGGCCTCACCAACACAGATGACTTAAATGAGTGAAACACTAGCTATAACAAAAAGCAAAAGCAAACTAATAAAGTTAAACATTAGGCATTGTGTTAAACACTTGACATATCCCAAGACAAAGGAATGTTACTCCTCCCTCTTTAAAGACATGGAAACTGAAGCTCAGAGAAAG
Organism: Callorhinus ursinus; assembly: GCF_003265705.2. Taxonomy (NCBI): domain Eukaryota; kingdom Metazoa; phylum Chordata; class Mammalia; order Carnivora; family Otariidae; genus Callorhinus; species Callorhinus ursinus. The sequence goes on along the minus strand of NW_027397063.1, from coordinate 122,299,806 downwards.
AAAGAAACTCCCACATCACAGAGCTAGAAAAGCCCCCAGGGGAGTCATGAAGTCTCCAGAGCACTAGGCATGTGACACTGTGGGAGAGACTCCCTCAGGGGATGGACCCAGCCCACAGCAGTGAGTGCCACAAGGAACACTGAATCGGCCAACTTCAGGCACTCACACATTACAGGAGGACTGTTGGTGGCACACTCTAGCCCCAAGAGGTAATTCCAATCCTTCTGTCATCAGGAAGGAGAACTTCTGAGAAGGTCAAGAGTGAGGCTCACCAAGGAGCTAGGTGCTAGGCAGTGGATCTACCGGTGAGAGAAGCCTAAAAGGTTCAGCTCTGCTCCTGGGAGTAATGGTTTTGAGGGAGTACCCTCTTTTGGCCTTTCTCTTTAGATTGGATTTCTTGAGCTCTCGGAACTGGTTTCCAGTACAGGAACTAGTGCCCTCTGTATAGCACAGGAAGAGCCCCAGAGGCTGATCTCTGGTCTATAGGGAAGGTGTCTACCTGGAGCTCTGTGCTCAAAGCTCCAGAGCATTCATTCATTTATTTAGAGGCCGGTCTAGAGCCTCCCTCTCAGTTCGGCAGGTGTCAGAGGAGGCCAGTGGTCAGGAATTCAAAGATGTGGGATCATGGCCCAATCTCTGACCCCAAAGATGAGCCCAAGAACAATTCTCTTATCTCTAGCAGCACCCCACTCTGATAATCCTAACTATACAGACTACATGGCAGCCACACCCATACACTCCCTCTCCCTAATCCTTGCCCTCTTCCCTAGAATGCCACATGGTGCTTACTACCAAGCTGATGATCTAACAGAGCACAGAACAAAAGCCATCCCAGCAACAGCACCAAAGATGCAGACATCACCAACCTAAGCAAATGGCCATTCTCTAAGCAAGAAGTCAAATATCCAAAGGAACTTACAACCCCCGGAGCCATTATAATAAGTCAGTGGTAAGGGAGCAATCTTTTAAAAGGGAAGGTTCTGATGCCAGGAAGGAGTGCTGATGGACACCTGGCAGGGAAAGGTCAATACTAAATAGCCAGAGATGACCACCCTGATGTCTGCCCTCTGCAGCAGGAGTCAGGTGCATTCTAAAACCAGTTCTGGGTGCCTGGGTGGCTCAGTTGGTTAAGCGACTGCCTTCGGCTCAGCTCATGATCCTGGAGTCCCTGGATCGAGTCCCGCATCGGGCTCCCTGCTTGGCAGGGAGTCTGCTTCTCCCTCTGACCCTCTTCCCTCTCGTGCTCTCTCTCTCTCATTCTCTCTCTCTCAAATAAATAAATAAAATCTTAAAAAAAAATTAAACCAACAAATTAAAAAACAAAAAAACAAAAAAACCAGTCCTGACATCAGTGAGATTACAAATCCGTTCATCGATATGGGATATGTTAACACCTACCCTGAAAAATTTTACCTTGAGGATCACAAGGGAACCCTATTTCTTTATATATCACTAAAAATACCACGATATACTTTTCTGATCAGGTAACTACAGTTTGCAAGTGCTAATATACTTGCAGGCACACCAAGGTAGCAGCATTATAAACCAGTGCACGGGCTTTCTCTAATCAGGAGTCTTGGCGCAAATCAGAGTCGGAGGCCCAGAGACAATGCTGCGCACAGGACCCAAACACTTCCACAGAAGGGAAATACGGAAAGACAGATCATTACAATTAAAGTTTCCACTTTTCAATGTAGTAACTGCTAAACTATTTTTGAAGGGTAAAAATGTTGCCCGCCCCCCTAAAACAGCCCAAATGCATTTAATATGTATCACTGAACATGTGCAAAGATTGCAGTAAATTGCTTCACAAACGCAAATTATTGCAATCAGCATCTTGTTTTCTAGTTCTAAATTCAAAGGCAAACTATTAACACAAGACTGCTAACTCTCGCTATTATCACACATCCTCCTTCTAACAAAACCACATTTCCAGATGGACTGCCAAAATTAGTCAAGTGACTCCTAAGAAATACTACAAGATTGACATGCCAGAAATTCACTTAGAAATGAATGCTTTATTTAAATAAAGGAAACATACACCCAAACACACCTTTCCTAAGGAAATACGAGCTGCTTTATTTACAATTCCACTTGAATTGCAACTCAGTGAAGGCATTCGCAGGAACAGTGGGACAGCTGGGCTGTTACCCTGTCAGTATTCTGACTAGTCCTCGGTGTCAAATCGGGCAGAATCAGGGGTGTGGTGCAGGCTGGGCCTGACTGGGGGATCCTGATAGTAAATTCAGCAAAATATTTAAAATCAACTCAGACAAGTGATGCAGGAATTGTTGAGAGGGTGCTCAGCTCTGCGACCTAACTGGGTTTTCTTTCCAGACTGCTGTGTTTACTCTGTATTTGACAGAATGACTAATTTTTTAAAATGTATCAATCAAGCAGATTAGATTATTCCAGTGCACTCCATCAGAGCAACCATTTCTGAAGAGTATAATGATCAGGTCCGTGGCTCAGAACTAAGCTTTGTTTCAATCTACAAAACTCAAGGCAGCAATTTTCATATATGCCTGAGAAGGTCAAGGGCTCAGAACCAAGGTGAGCTCTGAGGCGAGGAAAGGAATCGGATTCTCCATGCCAAAAGAAGGCTCCCCCTGAATGGGAATGGTCTAGAATTCCTATTCCTCAGGAGAAACAGCTAGCCATCGTAGTCCTTCTTTTTGATAGCACCTTGAACACACAACACCAAGCAATCAGAAAAGCCACTTACCACTGGCCAGCTTTAAAAGAAAAGTCTTTATCAGCAACACGCAGGCGGAGCCTCTTCACTGATGGCGACTCATCAGCAGCCCCACACACCTTAGCAGCTGACACCATCTAGAGCCAAAAGATAAACTGCGGCTGAGGTTAGTGTGTCTACACATCACGAACAAACTGTGGCTTTCTGGTAACTAAGGTTTTTTGAAAGCTACAAAGATGTGATTTTTGAAAATTACAAAACAAGGTAAAGCACACTCTGCTTTAAGATGCTGCCTACTACCTGCTGAACAAATTTAATTATCTTATTTTTGAGAGACTTGCTATCAGATTAATTGAGTTTCCATTCTGCATGCAAAAACCATCTCTTAGAGGGGCTGGTTTGATAAGTGTTTCTTTGCTGAGCATCTAGTATGTTCCACACACTAGGCTGGGTAATCTGGAAAGAGCCTGGGGGAACAGGAGCCCTGTGAACCACCTGCCCGGCAGGTGTATATATGACACACATAAACTGAAACCCACTGTTAGGTACGAGCCTGTGTTTGTTCTGAGCCTGCAAGAAGTCCATGACTCGCAAATTTCAGAAATTACAAGTAAGCACTTAGAAACTTTTTTTTAGCAATTTCACAGTCTGTTGAATCTAATTATAGACAACAAATTGGGTTTGTATTCCGTTTTTGTTTTCTTTATTTTTTCTAACTCAGTGTTGATTATATTTGACAAAACATAAACAGTCCACAACCTTTGAACAGCATTAAAAACGGCCCTTCGCTACAGATAGCTTAAGCAGCACTATTCTAAACAACGTATCTGGTTTCTAGAAAACCCTAAGGTGTGAGCTGGGCAGTCCTCAGTGTCATCCACACCTCAGCATCCCTCAAATTCAAAATGCCTCTACTTCCTTCGTTTTTTGTTTCTTCTACCTTTGGGTTTTTCTTCCTCCTGAAATCTGGGACATTTTCACAACAGGGGAAAAAAGACAATATGACTCTTTCCTCAACCTCTGACTGCCATTCAACTCCACTTCTGGAAGCAAATGAAAGCAGTAGCAGGTGACCAAAACACAATCATTCTCCTTGGATGGAGTTAGCTTCACGGCTCCACCGAAGGGTGCCTTGGAAAGCTGTCAAGATCAATGAACCTCACACCCTAAAGCTGGCTCCTTCAGCCCCTTTCTCGAACAGGACTAGGTCTAATCAAACTACCAGTGGGAGACCACTCTTAAAAACCCACTGCAAAGTTCTCCAGATGGATGGTGGTCTCCCTTATTGACTCAAAACATCTCTGAAAATGTCTTACCCTTCTCTTGCTCCCATAAAATCCCTTGCCTCTTCCTCTGGATTTTTGCCAGTCCTCTTTCTCCTCTCCCTGAGAGCAAGTGGGTTGGTTTCCACACTGACTCTCTTCCTGAGCCTCTGGTTCTAGTCTTGCCCTCCCTCTCTGAACCAGTGCTGCACCCACTCCCACTGGCCCCTTCCTTCGGGGTCACGGTTCCTCTCCTTAGACCTCCTGTTTGTCAGACATGTTACCTACTGCCATTCGCCTGTCCTAAACAGCTCAGCAACAAAATAAAAAGCAGCAGCATAGCGTGGCTGCCAATAGCCCAGGCTCTGTAACCACACTGCCTGGTAGGTAATCGTGGCCCCAGCACACACTTACCCGCTGTGGGACTCTGGGCATATTACCTAGTCCCCCCTTGGCTATAAAATAAGATCAACAACACTTGTATCTCAGAGCTGCTGCGGGGTGGGGGGGGCGGGGGCGGATTAAATGAAATACGTGCAAAGCACTTATAAGGCTGCTGACTCAGAGTAAATACCCATTGTCAGTTATAATATATCTTATTGCATTCATTATAATTAGCTTATTAATATTTATTACATTATATATTACACTTTATTCATATATTGTTAGCTACGCAAAACCACCCCAGTGCTACCACGCAGGACCTCAAAGACTGAGCACTGAACACCCCCGGGGGCCTATTCTCATGGACAACACTAAAGACCTGTAAAGTACAGTGGTCTCTGTACCACATCCTAGCTATTTGCTAGAACAAACTTAAAAGCCATACTGTCTTTAAGCTATTTTAGAAAACTTGCCTTTAATCTCTGCCTCTACTGATACTTCCTTATCCGACAGAATCTTCTCTCTGTCCTTGACACTCTCGGTAAACACAGGCACCTGGCTTCTGCTCTCCAGCAACAACTTCTAAGGTGGGTGGATGCCTGCCCGAACAACCAAACTCAAATGCCCAGGCTCAGTTGTCCCCCTCCCTGCGCCCCCTGCGTGCCATACTTTTTACTCCCTTTCCCTCCTTGAAACATTCTCCTTGCCTGGGATAGCTGACGTGGAACTTTCCGGGTCTCCTCCTGCCTCTCCAGCCTGGTCCTTGCTCCTTTACCTTTCCTCCTTGCACTTCCTCAACGGGGCGCTCTCTCTAAACTGCCTCACTCCCACCCCCTCTCCCACCTCTAGGCCAAGGCTCTCAGGCATTCCCAAAGCTACTAACCCCCACCCCAACTCATCAATTACTTTTCTGCCAATCAGACCCACATCTACGCTCTCCTGTGAGTGACAAGAGCCAATGACTGAGGAGCCTTTATCTCAGGCATATTCCGGGTGCGGGCTTAAGGGTCTCATGTACACCAATTCATTCAGTTCATATGAATAATCATAGTATATCCCAACAGACGCTGTTATTAACCTCCATTCTGCACATGAGGAAACAGAAAGGTTTAGTAACTTGCTCAAGAGCATTCAGGAATGGCTGAGTCAGGATTCAAACCTAGGTGTGCCCTTAATCACTTGATAGTCCCGTCCCAATGGTAAGCTCACTTATGTGTCCAACTAAATCTACCATATTCATCCCTTCCACAAACGTTTCTTCAGCCTGTGCTGCCTGGCACTGGAGACGCAGAGATGCAGAAGACTGCTCCTGCCCACAGGGAGCCCCACAGAATCAGATGCTTTCCATCACCAGGATTTCCCTTCAGGACTCATCTTGGACTCAAGAGAGTCAAATCCATTTTCACCTGGTGTAAGGGTACACACACACACGCACCGAGAACCCCTGACTCTCCCCCAGGCATCCTGTCCCTAACGTGAACAAGTCCCACAAATTCAGCTCATGTCTTTTCCTCCCCATGCTCACCCTCCAGCATCCTAAGCCAAGAACTTCTTCTCACTTGAACTGCTGCCTCAGCCCCCTTCTTGTCTCTCTCAAAGCAGCCGACAGGTAAATACTGCTCGTATTCTGACCTCACTGAGTTACCCTCTAGCTCAAAAACCTTCAAGGGCTAACATTCAACTTGGGAAAAAAAGAAAAAAAAATGCTAAAAGGCCTTCGTAGCTTGACCTCTCCTATATCCCTATGCTAGTGGTTTACCAGACAAACTGGACAATTTGCTGGTTCTCAAAGGCACCTGACGTTTGCCGGCCTCCCAAAACCCTGCCTAGGTTATTGGGCACGCACCACACTCTCAACCCTGTCCGTCAACCTCCTACCCGCCCTTCCAGGCCCTGCTCCAAGACTAATCCCTGCCTGACATTTTCCTGCTTTTCCCTATCCCCTCAACTCTACCAATAAGATGTTTGTCTTCTTATCATACTTAGCACATATTAATGTAACCATCAATCCTCATGAACGTGTCTCTTCCACCACACAAGACCACAAGCCTCCTGAGGTCAGGTATAGGGTAGAATCTACATCTGTATCAACTCCCTAGATCAAGCACAGGGCTCAACTCAGGGTGACGATTCAGTAAGTATTTGCAGAATAAATGAAAACTCTCGTTTAAAGTCACTCAAAAGTTAGTTTCCTGAACAAAAATTAGTAGAAGTTCAAGAGACTTTTGTTATTTAAGAAGAAAAGGAAGGGTAGGGGTAACCATTACAGAAAATCTAGATTCATGCTTAATACTGTGAGAGAGATAAGGGAAGGTGGAATTTCTTCAGTAGATCAGGACTCTTCCTTCATTTTCCAGACACTCTATTTTAAAGATTTTTTATTTATTCATTTGCCAGAGAGAGAGAGACAGAAAGAGAGAGAGAGAGAGAGAACACAAGGAGGGGGAGGGACAGGCAGAGGGAGAAGCAGGCTCCGTGCTGAGCAAAGAGCCTGACTCGGGACTCGATCCCAGGACCCTGGGATCATGACCTGAGCTGAAGGCAGACGCTTAACCAACTGAGCCACCCAGGCGTCCCGCCAGACACTCTATTTTAAATATCTTATTACAAAAACAAGTAATAAGATTCATCAGAGGACTCTCCATTATGTTATTACTCTCATTTTTCTTAGATTTACCAAAAAAAAGTTTATTTTATAAACATTCATTATTTTCCTTCAACATAATAATCTGTAAAAACATAGCCAAGAGCTAGATTATTTCATTTATAACAGTTTAACTGGCATCTGTCGGATTCATTGATAAAACTAAATAGCTTTAAAAACATCCTCAAGAGTCACCTGGTGGCAGGGAAACCAACATTCACAATCACTGAGGGGGAGCCAGGCAGAGGGACACCGAATTTCAGCTGGAAGGTGAGCATGCTTCACAATCAAATGCTGGACTGTGTAAAACGAAATCAACAACCATTTGCTAATGTTCAAAAATAAAATTCAATGAAGAAAGAAATTACAGTTTCTATTAAAAAGTCATATTTTCATTTAAATAGTCTCTATGGACAAAATGTTCACAGGTGCTTTATGCTTATTGCTATTAATACAAACGGTAATACACCTGTTGTTATTAGTCCTAATAACCTGGGCAAAACTGCTCTAACAGGTCACACGAAGTATGTTGCATGATTCATGATTTTTAAAGACATGCCTTCCTATTAACACTTTATTTTATTCAATTAATGCAAATCTACATACTATATAAAGATTTCTAGTAAAGGGGATTAAAAACATTAGCAAAATCTTTTTGAAGGCCACATCTTTATTTTATTCTGGAGCTAGTTTCATATAATTAAGATCTGTAATTACGGCCCTTGTTATATGCCAGTCTTTCTTTACTTTTATGAATAAAGAAAACATGATGGAAAAACTATACGTTTTAACATTTGTACTTGTTCTCATGCTTAATGGATCAAAAGATTTCACAACTGAAACCTCAACTAGCCATGTCCTAAGTTAAAACACATGGCAGGAAATGAAGTTTTCCATAAAATAACATTTAGACTCTTCTACTGTTCAATAAAATAACAATACATTTGCCAACTTTTACTAGCACACATTTTTAATGGTTTGACGGAGTCAGCATCTAAAAGGAAATTCCATCATACTGATTTTTAAAAATGGTTTTAAGTAGGGTATTTTGTCGTTACTGTTGCTGCAAAACTCTCTGTGCAGGAAATGGGTCTTTCTTTGGGAAACCTAGCTGGCTTCCTCTGTTCCCTCCCATTCATTCGTTTGCTGTTTAAAAATTTAGACAAAGCCAGGATTAGAAATAACCTTAAACAAAAATACCGTTAGGGCACAGAGAATTTCAGAGTTGAAGGAAAATTTAGTCATTGTCCAAAATAGTGTATCATTTTACACATAAGGAGATCAAGGCCCAGAGACATTACTTAAATTATGGCAGAAAAACCAATCTGATGAGTAGGAATCTGACTAAAAGAAACTGGTTTAACTGAAGTGATTTATTGACAAGGAAAGACCACAAATTCCTGTCAACTGGACAACTTCGTAAGTAGCTTCTGCCTGTCCACACCTCATCCTGGCATGACAAATGGACTCTCCTTGCTCCTACCAAAGGCTAACCCGTCCACTTGGGCTGAGTTTCCTCTCTGCTGGAGAAACCCTCTCTCACATATCCCCCCCTTTGCTCCCCTCTCCACAAGACACACACGAGCACGCGGGTCTTCCACCTCACATAACGTCAACTGCAAACACCTATGTATGACTTACCATGCGCCAGGCCCTTCACATACACTCACTCATGCATTCTTTGCAACAACTTTAGAAAGCAGGCATTATTACTGTCATTCCCATTTTTTTGAAAAGATTTATGTATTTATTTGTTTATTTATTTATTTTAGAGAGAAAGAGAGCACAAGCAGGAGGGGCAGAGGGAGAGGAACAAAGAGAAATCTCAAGCAGACTCTATGCCGAGATCAGAGCCCAACGAGGGGCTCAATCCCAGGACCCCAAGATCATGACCTGAGCCAAAAACCGAGAGTCGGAGGCTTAACCAACTGTGCCACCCAGGTGCCCATCATTCCCATTTTATATATTACAAAACTGAGGTCCCAAGGTCAATAAGTGGCAAAGCAAGAGATTCAGATCCAGGCATCTGGCCGTGGTGCTTTGCTGCTTCTCCAAAAGAAAAAACAAGGCTCTCCCTTAATCCAGCCAGCTGTCTGGCCATTTCTCTGCTCCCATTCACATAAAACATTTTCAAAAGTTATATATGGCCCTGGCTCCACTTTCTTCTCTCTCATTCTCCCCCCAACACAGTCCAGTCAGGCTTTTACTCTCTGCAATGCACTACTGCTCACTCTGGTCACCACCACCCATTTTGTTACATCCAGTGATGCCTCTCAGTGCAGAGTTCAACAGTTGGCCACTCCCCCCTTGAAACACTTTTTCCTGGCTTCCCCAATACCCTGCTGATTTCCCTCTGGCCTTGCTGGTCCCTCTCTTGTGCTGCACCTCTAAATATTGACACACCCCCAGGGCTGAGTTGCAGGCTCCCTTCCCCCTACTCTCCACATGGCTAAAACCTTTTATTTTCAGCAGTGAACTCCAAACTCATGTCCAACTGATTTGAATTCCCATTTCAAATGACACATCCAACTACAAAACTCTTTTATCTCCCCAACTTTCTTCCTTTTTATTATTATGGGAGACTGAAACATATACAAAACTAATAGAAATGGTATAATGAATCTCCATTGTACCCATGACCCAGATTCAACAGTCAATATGAGCCGATGAAACTCATGGCTAATCTTGTTTCATCTATAACTCTACCCACACTCTACCTTCCCACCCCAGATTATTCCAAAATTGAGCACTTTGTCTCCCCTCCTCCAACTTGTTCTCCATCTTAGCAAATATACACCACCATCCTAATCTACTCAGATTATTCAAACCCCAAAGCTAGAAGTCTCTTGGTTTCTGCTCCTGTCGCACCCACTACAGCCATTCCACCCCCCAATCTGTGCATCCCATCAGCCCTCCATCTTAGCTCCACCCGCTGTTCCCCATCCCCACCACTACCACCCTACTCTGAGCCGCCATCACTTCTCCTGGGACTGTATCCTTAGCCTCTAGCTGGTGTCAAACCCCAACAAAAGCCGTGTTCTACCGAGCAGAAAGGTGACCCATTGGGTGAAATATGCCCAATCATATGGCATTCCCCTGCTTAAAACCTTTCATCCCCCTCAGAATAAAATCCTAACCCCTTATACAAGCCCATAATAGTTTATACAACCTGGGCCCTGCCTAACTCTCATCCTACCACCTTCCTCTGAACACACCAAGCTCATTTCTGCCACGAAGCCTTGGCTCTTATCTGTTCCTCTACCAGAAATGCTGTGCATGTGGCTGGCTCTTTTCCCCTCTTGTCTTGGCTCCAGTGTTACATACCAGTTTAGAACAGCACCCCTGCCCCCAGCCATTCTGGCCTCCCGTGACTCCGCCCTGTTTTACTGCCTTCAAGGATGTATGACATCTGACATTCTCTGGTTGATCTGCACCAGAATGAAGCCCCACATAGAGCAGCGGCTTTGCCTGCTTCGGGCACCGCTGTCGTGCCTGCACCTGGAACAGGTACTCAGAACAGGACTGCTGGATCAAAAATAACATCTATTTCATCGCATTGGATCCCCTAGGGGAAAAACAGAAAAGGGCCTGGCCTTTCAAATGGCTTAATTTATTGAACAAAAGTGTGTCTGTGAAAAGCACTGACACTACACATTTTATTTTTTACTTTTATTTATTCATTTGAGAGAGAGGGGGAGAGAGAGAGAGAGAGAGAGAGCACGAACAGGGGTGGGGGTCAGAGGGAGAGGGAGAAGTGGACCCCCTGCTGAGTGGGGAGCCCGATGCGGGGCTCAATCCCAGGACCCTGGGATCATGACCCCAGCTGAAGGCAGATGCTTAACTGACTGAGCCACCCAGGCGTTCCCTACACATTTTAGACATTAACAAGTTCTGGGCATTGCTAAAAAGTAGCAGTATAGGCAAGTCCTCACTTTTCACAGCTCTACCTGTATAGATCCATATAGTACACTTGCATTATCACCTCATCTCTTAAGATGGAGGCCGTCACCGTTTCTACTTTAAAGTTACTCATCCAAGGCAGTTCAGGTAATCAGCCACAGAGGTGGAATTAACACTTGTTTATGCGACTCAGTACCACATTGGCACTGTGCTGGGTACTACGGCTACAACCTGGCTATGCCGGCCTTCCATCAACGAGCCCCCGTCTCTGCAGGCTTCCACCCGGAGCAGACTGACTTGTGCATCCTAAGGAGCCCCAGGCCGGCTGCCTGGCCATCACACTACACCTCCCTGGGAGTCTCACCAAAAGACTGGGCCCAGGCCCTCCACAAGCCACACTGCTACCTCTTGGTGGTGGACGCTGGAAGTTTCTCCCCACCATGCTCTGCTGTCAGAGCTGACAGTGTGGTAAGGCTGGAATGAACTACTGTTCATCCTAGGCTGGATAATCTCTCAAAGGCTCTCTATCAGACTCCAATAAGCACAGTAAATTGGTCTCCAACTGTTAGAAACATTCCACATTAAAGAGATGCCTGACACATACGCCCCCAAGTTGAAGGCCATTCCAGCATACAATCTGTCCAGAATGTGTAGGTGATGACTAGCAGAGAATTGTAAGGCTTCAACTCAGGACACGGTCCAGATCTCCAGCTAAGCAGCTCATCCCACTCAACCCAAGCCTCCGCAAAACCACAAATCAAGCAGACTATTAGCACTCCATAGTCAGCACGGGGCCCGTAGGACCCCCAAAGGTCTCTGTCCCAGGAGCCAGGCCATTTGACTTTATTAACTACTGTACCAGCCCCAACTCTCTCCTTTCTTACATCCAGTAACACTTAAGTCAAGTTTTGATTTGGAACAGAGATGAGGATATGTGAAATTTATCTTCCATTGTGTTGCTCAATTAAACTTGGTCTAAATCAAGTGTCACATTGTTCTGTTGTAGTAGAAAGAGAAACCAATTTGATATCAAAGATCTGAATTCAAGGTCTGAGATCCCCACTTACTAAACACGTCCTTTAAATGTAGGCCACAGTGTAATTTTCATCCAAAACAGGGCACCTGTGAGAGTGAAATGGGATGCCAGCCTGGGCAAATCAGGAAGCAGCATCACTGCATCTAAATCTCTGAAATCTTAACTTCCTCATCTGTGAAATGTGTGAGGATCCCTTCACCCCCCACCCCAGGGTGGTTGTAACAATCAAGTAGCAACTTGATATAATCGAGTGCTTTGTCAACAAAAAGGTAATGATACACATAAGGCATTTTTGGAGAAGGCTTAGATTTCTAGAAGAAGCAAACTAGTACAATTGAAAGAGGATTAGTGGTTTCTCCACAATGAATTAGGTGCATAAAATCAGTCTCTTCTGATCAGAGTCCAACTAGAACTGAGGTCAAGGACTTTATGTATCATGCTCAGGGCTGCAACCCTAACCTAGCCTAGTGTCTGGCATATTTCCAAATAAATGCATACGAATTCGTCATTTTTTAAAAAATGCTTTCCTTACCAAACTCTGCCATCAAACTGAAGGACGAGTCCATCTTGCTCAGCGGGCTGGCCTTCTAGAGGCCAAGCATGGAGTGACCCCTCCAGTGAAATCTTAGTCTGGCTTCAACAATCCTTACAGCATTACATAATCTTACTTTTATCTCCTTGACATTTCTAAGGTTACCCAGACTGCTTATTCTTTGATCCTTAAGAAAAAAATGTGAACTTGAACACAAACAGTTAAATGTCATCCAATTCAGACCTCAGCTTCCTGCATCAACATGACCTCAGGCTGGTTACATTTATAGCCCCAGATAAGAAAGAAGCATTAACATCATAATATGGTCATTCAATAATTCTTCAGAGGGAACTCAAGCCCTAACAAGGGAAAAACATTTCTGGGTGGGCGAGTGCTCTATTCTTTGCCCACTCCAGGAGGGGCAGCAGGGTCCTTAGGCCTAGGAGTCAGAAACCGGGCTGGAGCTTCCCTCTGGTCCAGGGAGAGCCACTAGCTTATCTCCTGGGCTCTGCTTCCTCTTTCATAAAATGCAGATGCCATCCTATTCTGAGGCTACTTCACAGACTTGAACTGAAGAGCAAGTGACATGCTGGGAGTCCTTTCTATAAAGTATACTTGCAATACAAATTAAAGGCAAGAGAGGTATGAGATGGTGATCCAGTTCCATAATGGCCCAAGCTGAGGTGCTGTTCATTTCGGCAGGTCCAAAGTGAGGCTCCTGCTCAATGGCTAGGAGCTATCCTCTGAGGAGCTGGGGTGAGCCCACCCTTCAGAGGGTGACCTTATACCCTCTGAAGCTGTAGCCCAGACATCATCTGGCTTTATCCAGCTCTTCCTGGCTCCCAGCTCCCATTCTGTTTGGGAGACGAGAGGAAATCAGAAACAAAGCAAAAAGAATTGCAATTGGAAAATTCTTCTGCCAAGGTCCCATACCATAGGTGCATTTTCTGACTTCTGGGCATTACAATTCTTAACTTTGCAATCACACTATTAGAGCTTACACTAACTTCCTTGTAGTTTTTTTTAAAACTTTACTCAGGGACCCCTGGGTGGCTCAGTTGGTTAAGCATCTGCCTTCGGCTCAGGTCATGATCCCAGGGTCCTGGCTTCAGGCTCCCTGCTCAGGGAGGAGTCCACTTCTCCCTCTGCCCCTCCCCCTGCTTGTACACTCTCTCTCCCTCTCTCAAATAAATAAAATCTTTAAAAAAAACTTCACTCAAAATAACCCCCAACAGTCTCAATAATTTTGTCCTAGAAATTCGGAAATGCTACTCTAATTCAGGGATTGGCAAACTATGATCCACAGGCCAAATCTGGGTATTTTGATAAATAATGTGTTATTGGAACAGAGTTGCTCAGATTTGCTTATGTGTTACATATGACTATTTCACACTACAAAGGCAGAGTTTTGTAGTTGTAACTAAGACAACATGGTCCATGAAGCCTAAAATACTTACTGACCTTTTACAGAAAGTATACCAAACCCTGTTCTAATTCTACCTGCCTCAAAATACAACAGAAAAGAGTGTAGTCCAAGTTTGTTAAATAAACTGCTTTTTCTTCAAAACCGGCAAGATGTCACTTTTTATTTTATTTTTCAATTTTTTAAAAAAGATTTTATTTATTTGTCAGAGAGAGAGGTGCGCGCACAAACAGGGGGAGTGGCAGGCAGATGGAGAAGCAGGCACCCCGCTGAGCAAGAAGCCTGATGTGGGACTCAATCCCAGGACCCTGAGCCAAAGGTAGACATTTAACTGACTGAGCCATCCAGGAGTCAACAGATTTCACTTTTTAAAAAGAAATCCTAAAAAATCACACATTTACGGAGTGAGCATTTTTGTATGTTCAGCAAACCAAAGAGAAAAAAAGTACTTTCAGATTTATCATCACCGGGAAAAGTGTATTTTCCTCCACATCCATAAATCTATTATGCCGAACTAATTTTACAGACATCTCAAAAAAATATTGGCCTAAAACTGAATCCACAAACACACGACTCTTGATCTCAAAGCAATTCTCTTTAGTATTAGCTTGAAAAATGGGGCCTACACAATAGTCTTTTACATTAAAGTGTATCTTACTATTAATACCAAAAATTAAATTCCTGCAACAATGTGATGTCTGACCATGTTTATAGAAGTGTATAATAGTTTTCTTCTTGTTAGTTTGAATGTACTATAACACTAGGCTAAATATATCTAAATATGTGAAGTATCACTCAAAAAGCAAAATCCAATATCCAATTTATGTTTGTAAAAGAAAATGGGATTACTCACTGAGGTAAAGGGTGAGGATCCTTTATTTCCCAGCCCTTGACAGCCCTTCAGGTGGTAGATTAGCTTTCTAGGGTCTGAATATGGTGGAAAAAAATCTGCACATGGGAAGGGTAACAAGAGCTCATCCACCTTCCTTTCTCAGATGTTAGTGCTTTCTCCTTTGATGAAATAAGTTGTTCTAAAGTAGGGTTAAGAACAAGGACTTTGAGACATGATGCCAAAAGAAACAAAAAAATTTAGAAAGAAAGGAAAAGGTAAGCTATTCACAAAATGTAGGCTGTCAAAGTTCTATCCTTAAAATATAACCCTAAACATTACACATGTGAGGGTAGGTCTCTCAGTTGCTGCTATACTCCCTTCATCAAAAATTAATCCATTTAGGGGGGCCTAGGTGGCTCAGTCATTAAGCGTCTGCCTTTGGCTCAGGTCATGATCCCAGGGTCCTGGGATCGAGCCCCGCATCGGGTTCTTTGCTCGGCGGGGAGCCTGCTTCTCCCTCTCTCACTCCCCCTGCTTGTGTTCCCTCTCTCGCTGTCTCTCTCTGTCAAATCAATAAAATCTTAAAAAAAAATTAATCCATTTATTCTAAGTTTTAAAGGAAAAATGTGAGTATTTTGCTGTCATCTTTTCAAAGTCCTATCCGAAAAGTTCTGAACAAAAAAATAACAAACTTCCCTGGATTGTCCTTCAAAGGGATCGAGCTCATCTGTGGCCTTCTCCATTAGCCGGTCATTACTATGTACACTGTCCAGCCTAGGAAAGCTGGCCACGGCCCAAAGATACAAACCTCCCGACGAACGACATTGGCAGTTCTCTCCAAGTGATCAGTTTTCCTTTTGGATTTCATTATGCTTTAATAGAAAGCAAAATTAGATTATTATGTGTTGTCCTCATAAAAATAATTAGTTTCCCCTATAATATCATGACTATTCAAAGTACACTCTAACATTATGGAGCCTAGGAAGTGGTCAGTGAAAATCTGCACATCTAACTCAAGGTTAATGGTCCCCGGTTGGCATGCCTATTTAAGCAAGACATTCTGATATGCCTTCAGGAGTCTGATGAGTCTCCCACGCCCATCAGCAGGTCAGGTCTGTGAATCACTTCAAATGACACTGAGGGCAGAAACCCACCTTGCTAGAGTCAAGTGGCGCAGAGCGCTGGCTGTCAGCCTCAGCGAGGCAGCCGGAGTGCAGACGGTCCCAGCAGAGCTTCGCAACAGCCCAGGAACCACAACAGCAGCACAGACCATGGTGCCTCCTGCGCAAACACAAAACTGAAGTTAAACTATTTTAAGAAAAGGCAGGGAAATATCGGACGATTTCAGGGGCCAATGAAGAAGAGTCTGGATTTTTGTTGGTAGCCATATGAGCTGCTCTAACAAAACAAAGCAATTAAAGGCCTAACTCCACCCTGACAAAATTTCTGCCACTATTTACAGCTGACTCACCAGACCCCCACAGTACATACCTACGTACTTAGTGGTGCCATCAAATATCCTTACCCTCTGTTAGTTTCCAAAATCACTAACCAAGCTCATGTGACTGATCTTACGCTATGAGAGGAGAGAAGAGATTTTATAACTGCCTAATAACTGTATTCTACCCAAAGAGCACCATGTAAGTCTTTAGTATTTCTTGCTAGATTAAGTGCAAGCAGCAAATTGTCCGAAGTTCACGGCCATGTGGATAAACCAACTGCAGCTGCATGCAGTCACACAGATGAGCATCACCAGTATCACACTGAATGAAAAGAGTGAAAGCCAGACTCAAAAAAAGTGTATATTGTATGAGTCCAGTCATAAAAAGTATAAAAACAGACGAAATTAATCTCTCAAGTTAGAAATCAAGTTAGCAGTTACCCTTGGGGAGGTAACAGTGGCAATGCTGTTTCTTAATCTGAAGGCTGATTGCATGGGTATTTTCATTTTGTAAAAATTCATCAAACCACAGAAGATTTTTAGGGTATTAAAGATACTCTGCATGATACCATAGTGATAGTGATAGATACATGTCATTATATATTTGTCTAAATCCACAGAACACGCCACACTAAGAGGGAAGTAAACTACAGATTCCGGGTGATTATGATGTGTCAGTGCAGCTCGTCAGGTGTAATGGATATTACCACGCTGGGGGGGGTCACCAATAATGGGGAAGCTACCCATGTGTGGAGGCAGGGAATACATGGAAAAACCTCTGTACTTACCCCTCAATTTCACTGTAAACTTAGAAATGCTCTAAAAAAAAAATTAAGTCTTAAAAAATTAACCAAGCTGTCCTCCAAGGATTTATGTACTTCTGTTTCAATAAAACGTTAAAAAAAAAAAGAAAAACCAGAAAGATTACCCAACATTTAAATTCTAAAACCTGGGCGCCTGGGTGGCTCAGTCGTTAAGCGTCTGCCTTCGGCTCAGGTCATGATCCCAGGGTCCTGGGATCGAGCCCCGCATCGGGTTCCCCGCTCAGCGGGAAGCCTGCTTCTCCCTCTCCCACTCCCCCTGCTTGGGTTCCCTCTCTCGCTGTGTCTCTCCCTGTCAAATAAATAAAATCTTTAAAAAATAAATTCTAAAACCTATAGGCTTATCAAAAAAAAGCACTGATGGCGAGTCAGATGATATATTTTTTTGGTTCCTACCATTCTGTTATCCTCTGCCAATTTTTGAATATTTCTCTCAGATGGTCACCTTTAACATATTATATTGCCATATATAGCTGTCCTTTATTAGTTAGAGAATAAATGATAATATATGAACACACCCTTTTTTCTGAACTCTTGGGAAGGAACTACATAAATTAATTGTAAGAAATTTCATGTTAGAAAAATTCAAGCTAAGAGTGCTTACATTCCTACTCCATATTTTTCATTTAGTCCTTCATCTGACAAATATTTAGTAAGAGTCCATTACGTTGCAGACACTGGGGATACAGACATAAACAAAACAAAGACCTTAGGGAGCTAACACTTTAGAAGATAGAGACAGAACACAAATAAAAGTAAATAATCAAGTGATGATACAAGTCAGTTATAACCAAGTCATATCAAAAAGCACTGCTTTCTAACTAAGAGATCTATTTCCTATCACAGTATGTCGTAGCATCATTGTGGGTAAACACGCTACTCACCATTTTTCTCTCTAGTAAATGAAAAAAACATGAGGCCTTTCAGCTCATGTACGACTACTAAATGTAGTTTCTCTCCTTTAAATGTACTAAACCAAAAATGGTACATTCATTGTTGAAAGAAGGAAGGCGAAACTTACTTTAGAAGTCCATGAGATCTTAGGAGTCATTAAGTATGTGGCTGGCTGACTGACTGACATGCAATACTTTGGTCCTGGTATAATAGGGAGACCTTTGGATAGACACCGGTTGGAACAAGGGCAGTGTTTCCATATACTGAAATTCTCACAAAGTTCCTGCAATGGCAGAGACGACATGTAAGAACCATGTTCTGGGAAACAGTGAAAAGGTACTCTCGGCTGCAAAAGGAAAGGCTCATTATAATCAGCAAGCATCACCTCACAGCAAGTCTACTCTTCACTACCTGTTTCCCATCAATTCTTCCCCCTTGTGTTTCCACTTGTCTCTTCTGATTGTTTCTCTTACTGCTTCCCTTTTTCAGCTTCCTTGGCCCGTCTTTAACTCTTGTTCCTTATGATACCCACCCCATGAAAGACCAGAGCAGGGGCACCTGAGTGGCTTAGTCGGTTAAGCGTCTGCCTTCTGCTCAGGTCATGATCCTTGGGTCCTGGATCAAGCCCCATGTTGGGCTCCCTGCTCAGCAGGGAGTCTGTTTCTCCCTCTGCCTCTGCCCATCCCCTCAGCTCCTGCTCTCTCTCTCAAATAAATAAAATCTTAAAAAAAAAAAAAAAAAAGACCAGACCAATGGCTGAAATGATATAGTTGCATGTCACTTAAGGCCAAGTTTCCTGACAAAATTGAACTGATATATATAGTTAATATGGTAACACTGTTCTGCTCAGCGTCTTAGACAACCACAGCTAAAAAAAATTGTCCTCAAATAAGATAGACTTTTTGGTGATTATGCTGTTTAAAGGGTCTACTGCTCGACTGAACTTGACAATAAATAAGTGTTGGGGCATCTGGGTAGTTCAGTCGTTAAGTGTCTGCCTTCAACTCAGGTCATGATCCCAGGGTCCTGGGATCTAGCCCTGCATTGGGCTCCCTGCTCAGCAGGGAGTCGGCTTCTCCCTCTCCCTCTGCCCCTCTCCGCCGTGTGCGCGTGTGCTCTCTCTCAAATAAATAAACAAAATCTTTAAAAAAAAGAAAAGAAAGAAATGTTAATTTTTAAAAGCTGTTCTCTTTAAAATTCTAAAATCTGGTTTTTGAATGCCAGTAACCATGACCAAGAGTGCCACCTACTGGTAAATAAAGGGTATTTTTATCAAATTGTGTTCAAAGGGCCCCCCAAAGCAGTAAGGTATTAAAAACAAAAATAAAAGACAAAAATCTACCCATTTCTTGAAATACATCCAATAGTTTCATATAGTCAATGTAAGCACTTGATTAGCTATAGAAAACACACATTAAGGATTTTCTAAAATGATACAAGAAAGAATATTCCATCAATGTTTCTATCCTCACAGGCTTAAATTCTCAAACTTAACCAAAAAATTCTTACTTAACTCTATTTCTGAAACAGAAAATTATCTTATGATAAATAAAACGTATCCACTTAAGCAGTAAAAAAAATTAGTGCCGGCAACAGATTAAGATTTAAAATGAACTATACTGGTTTCTGTTCAATAAGTACACTCAATTTAAGAATTGCTGGGGTGCCAGGCACTGTTTTAGGCTGTGGAGACACACTAAAGAAACAGACACAAAGCCGTTGTCATCATGAAGCTTTTATTACAGTGTGTCCAGCCAATGATAGTAAACAGATAATTAATGAGACAAACATAGATTACAATGAGTATGATAAAGGAAATGAGTGGGGGAATATCAGGAAAGGTCTCTCTCAAGAGATATCTGAGCTGTGAGACCTGAAGGATGAGGAGGGGGCAGCAAAGCAGACAGTTAGGACAGAGCCATCAGCAGAGGCCCAATCACAGAAACAAGCCTACTCTGTTACAGGAACCACAGCCAGTATGACTGGAGAGCGGGGAGCTAGGTGATAGTGACAAGCAGTAAGTCCAGCAGGTAGACAAGTGCCAGATCACATCAGACCATGGAAAGAGTATGGCCTTTATTGTAAGGGCAATGGGAAGCAACTGAGGGGTTTGAATAACACAGAAAAGGTTTACATTAAAGGGTCTAATTTACATTTGACCAAATGACCTAATTACGTTTACATTAAAGGAGCACTCAAGCTACTATGTAAAGAATGGATCACAGAGGGCAAGAGTCTCCAGTTAGAGGGTTCCAGTCTAAAAAGTAAAAAAATTAAAAAAATTTTAAAAAAGAAGGCTCCAGTCTAAGATGAGAGCAGGATAAAGCTATGAGATGACAGAAGTAGATGAACAGGGAGTATATTTTGGCATTAGAGCCTTATGATTTGCTAACAGACTGGATGAGTTGTGAGAATAGTTAAAAAAAAAAAAAAGAGAGAGGAGAGAGAAACCAAGAATGCCTCTAAGAACATTTATACACTGAAATAAAATAAATTCACAGAACTATCATGGCACCAGTTGATTTAGAACCCTAAGTGTCACTGAGGGAGGAAAGGGGCTCCCAGCATCTGGCATTTGGTAAGGGAACCCTAGTGGTACCAAAATTACAGAGTGCTTGACCTGAAATCGGTGGAACTGGGCTCAGGTCCGACTCCTTCCTACTTTTTCATCTTGGGCGAGTCACCTCTTAAAATGTTTAAATGTGAATGCCAATACCACTTCACTGAATTGCTGAGAGGAACAAATGTCTATGCAAGTGCCTGGCACGCAAGAGTGTTACTAAAAATCAAGTCAATCCCATTAACCCCTGCCTTCTGCTCCCTGCCGAACAACCTAGAGACGCAGTGGCTTGATGCTGCCAAAAACTCCCCTCAGCCTGATATGCAACAGCATTCACAAAACAGTTTCTATTCAGAATTACAAACTAATCCTAAATTCGATCACATGCTGAGAATTTTGGTCACTGTTACTTTCCAGATCAGCAGTGTTAACATTTTATGATAAAAATAAGAATTTTTTTTCTCTCATTAAACTTTTAGTGGGTCTCAAAATTCTGTGACAGATCTTTGGTTGTTTCCATTAAAAAGTACTGATTTTAAAAACTAATAACTTAAAACTGCCACATACACAAAAAACCACAAATAGTCGGCAAAACATTCTTCTTTCCTTCTGGAGGTTTTACGGATGCATCGTATCATTAACCATTTTACTATTAAACTTAAATGGCCAACTGATACAAATAGTTCTGAGGCCATTCTTCCACCACTGATTAAGACTGGGGTGACAGGTATTGGGGATACTATTCATTTAGCCTTCTGAGCTTTCTGGGCAGACCTGGTGACGTTGCCAGCTCCAGATGCCTTCTTGTCCACTGTTCTGATGACACCCACAGCAAGCGTCTGTCTCATGTCACGAATAGCAGAACAGCCCAGAGGAGGAATCAGAGAAGCTCTCAACACACATAGGCTTGCCAGGAACCATATCAAAGATAGCAGCATCACCAGATTTCAAGAACTTGGGACCATCTTCCAGCTTTTTTCCAGAATGACGATCTATCTTCTTCTGCTCAGCAAACTTGCAAGCTATGTAAGCCGTGTGACAATCCAGCACAGGTGCATATCCTGCACTGACTTGGCCTGGATGGTTCAGGATAATCATCTGAGCCCCTGAAGCCAGCTGCTTCCACGGGTGGGTCATTTTTGCTGTCACCAGCCACACTCCCATGCCGAACATCTTTGACAGATACGTTCTTGACATAGAAGCCCACACTGTCTCCAGGAAGAGCCTCACTCAAAGTCTCATGGTGCATTTCAACAGATTTGACTTCTTTTTGAATTTTAAGTTTGTGATTGTAAATGATCCTATAGCAACTAGTAAATCTGCTTTGGTCATACTCTCAAGGTCCAAAAATGGCTGTTACAAAACACTTCCATTCCCTTTTAGGAGTAAACGTAAGGTTTAGTAGTCATTGTAATGCTTTATTAAAAAATGTTGGGTGGAGTAATAAAAACCCTGCATTACATGTTTGATTATGGTTTTACTTTCTTCAGCACAGCATGAACTCAAACTGGGCAGAACCATACAGGGAATCACCTCTGGCACACAGAAGCAGGATGAAAGCAGTATGGAAAGCCAAGGAGACTCCCAAATCTAGGTTTCAAGGGCACCAGCACAGCTCTAGCAGCCAATCTCAGCAGTCTGCAGAGCTTCAGGGCTGTTATGTTTAATCTAGCTCTGCTTCAATACCATCATATCACAGATGACATCAAAGTTATTTAACAGCCTAAGTTCTGGCGTCTCACCGATCTGAGTTCTCACCACAATTTACTGCCACTTACCAGCTTTGCCTCCTTAGCTAAGTTCTTCAGCCCCTGGTTTCCCAATGTTGATGACGGGATTAATGATACCTATACCTCATTGGGCTGTTTTAATGACATCATGCATAGAAAACATTTGATAGAGTGCTGGACACACAGTGTCCATTACTATTAGTAAGTGGTTCACTAGTTTTTCTTTTTCCATTTTAGGTAATACATACTCCAAAAAAGTTGGAAAATTACAAAGAAATTATAAAAAAAATTTTTACCCAACAACTCCTGTAACTTCCAGGGCTATTAACCTCAAACTTTAAAATTCTCCAGCAAATTGTTTTTGCTAGGTCCAAACTGCTTTCTAAAACGTCTACCAATTCATAATTCCAAGAACCAAATATGAACGCACTCATTTCTATACGTTCAAAAATGGCTCATCTTTAATTTGTAGGTAGTTATGCTGAGAAGCATTGAAGAACTAAAGATGATTTCCAACCTCAAAATGATCACTAGGACTACAGAACAGACCTTGGAAGACTCTCCCTTGTCCTCCTGTCTCCAAGGGACTACCTGGGGAGTATCTGTGCCTACAGAGATACAAGGAGCAGCCATGGAGCTGGATGGGCTTTGCTGGGCTTTCTCCTCTGCCCAGTCACACTGGAAATCATCCTAGTTAAGCCTCAAAGTTTAACAAGTGTTTCCTAACTGCCAGGTAGGTCTTCAATGTGAGGCCTTTGCAATAACCTTCCACAAACTTCTTAAATGTAACTTCTTGATTTTCTCCCAAAGACTCCTCTCTGCCTTTAGGTTTTCAAGCCTCAAACCAGGTGGAGCTTTCAACTCAGTATGCACAAAATTGGTAGCTTCATGCAAACCTGAGTATGTGTACATAAATAAGCATAGGAATGTGTATACATGTAGGAATTACATGAAACATACCATGTAAATATAAAAGAAATATGGTATATATAATTGCAAACCCAGGAAATCTCATAATTTCCATGCAAAAGTTAGATCTGTATGTGATCTTGTGTATCATCTCTAATCCAACCCTTTTTAAGTTAGAAGAGAAAATAAGGCCCAAAGAATGTAAATATCCAGGGGCGCCTGGGTGGCTCAGTCGTTAAGCATCTGCCTTTGGTTCAGGTCATGATCCCAGGGTCCTGGGATCAAACTCCATGTTGGGGGGGTTCCCTGCTCAATGGGGAGCCTGCTTCTCCTGCTCACCCCTGCTAGTGCGTGCTCTCCCAAATAAATAAATATTTTTTTAAAGATTTTATTTATTCTGATAGCGAGAGAGGGAGTACAAGCAGGGGGAGTGGCAAAGGGAGAGGGAGAAACAGGCTTCCTGCTGAGCCAGGAGCCCGATATGGGGCTCAATCCCAGCACCCTGGGATCATGACCTGAGCCAAAGGCAGACACTTAACGACTGAGCCACCCAGGTGCCCCAAATAAATAAAATCTTTGGAAAAAAAATGTAAATATCCAGCTCACAGAGCTAGTTCCCAACACTCAGATTCTGACCCCAGATCTATTTCTCAAAAGTGTCTGTTTCAGTGCACTGCATTCCTTCTCTACCTAAATTTGAATAAATGCATGGTGATGGAGCAATATCCCCATGGAATCTGGTTGTACTAAAACAGGCACAGCATTGCTTTCAAGACAAACCACCTTTCATCTGCATTGTTTCAACGTATACCGAAGCCTCGTGGTAATATCTGCAGATGCCATTCCTTTTACAAAGAAGAAACCGTGGCTCAAATAAATTAAGCAATTTGTTTCGAGGCTTTGAGGACGGACAGGATCTTCACTTCCTAACTGGGTGATTTTAGTCAAGATACCCAACTCTCTGTATCTCAGTTTGGAGATTAATAATATGGAATAACATCTAAACTCCCAGGGTTGATGTAAGAATCATTCTTAGCGCAATACCTGGTACATAGCAAATACCCAATAATAAAAGGTGATGTTAATACTATTTTACAAATCACTGTCATTAATAATGGTATATGCTTGGCAAACATAGGACTAGAACTCAATCTGCCTTCACTCTCTTGGTCCTCTTGACAACAAAATTTAGGGTATTTGAAGATAACCCGGGGTGAGGAAGAGCCAGGGATGTACCTGAAGAGCCGAGTGCAGCCACAGACTACAAGGTAGGCGTCGCCCTGAGCTCAAGGTCACTCGGTGAATCAAAATTCCCCAAGCGAACTCGTCCGTCACCGGGGACGCAGGAAGGGAGGTCCAAGAGGCAGAGGTGCTCCGGCCGCCGCCTGAGACCAAGCAAAGGAGCACCCTCCTCTCCCCAAGGACGTCGAGGGCCGGGTCGATGCCACCGATTCCGCGGACCCAGCTCAAGGCCTCTCTAAGCTCCGCGGACTTGAGGACCGCGGCCAAAGAAAGGGGCCTCGGCTCCGCCGGCGCCGCGGGAACCTAAGCTAGCTGACCTGGCGGAACTCCGCCACCCTCGCCTGAGACCTTCCGGTGACGTGACGTCACAGCAGCGCGAGCTATCACCACATTTTATTGGTCGGTGCCTCCGACAGCCGGAGCCGGGAGCACAGTACAAAGCCGCGAGCCGCCACAGGCAGAGTTTCCGCCCCCTAAGCTCCGCCATCTCCATGGTGACCGCTACCCGGTCACCCATTTGGCCTCCGAGGCCGGAGTTGCGTCATTGTCTATGCGCCGGAAGCGATAGCCCCCGAGCCGGTGCGGGCTGACGACACGGGGCTGGCCCTAGTCCCCGCAAAGTTAGACCGTCCCGGGGCTGTGTCGGCTGGCGGGGGCGTCAGACCTCTGCTGGCCCCTGCGGCAATGGCGGTGTTTCACGACGAGGTGGAGATCGAGGACTTCCAATATGACGAAGACTCGGAGGCATATTTCTACCCCTGCCCGTGTGGGGATAACTTCTGCATTACCAAGGTAACTTCAGAGTCCCGCCCGGCGATTCGTCGGAGCAGGCGCGTTTTTGCTCTTCCTCGTTCCTTCCGCCTTTCCGTCACTTTGAGGCTCACACGCCCTCTTTATCCTGTCTCTGAGTCCCCATAAAGTTGATTCTTTGATCTGTCAGTGGGCACATCGTCCTGGCCTTTAGTCCGGCCTAGCGGTGGAGAGTGGGGGTGGGAAAGGTTGGATGGCGGGAGCTAAAGTCTTGCCATTCTTCCTCACTTAGGATCCCACTTCCTTTCCTGGGATGGTTTTTCGGAGGCAGGGACACGTTGTTGTCTTCTCAGGGGTTTTGAGGCGATGAACCTTGGGTAACCTTCCCGGGTCTGGTCTGGAGAGAGTAGGGGTGGGGGTAGGGGGTGTGGCAGAGGAGCAGAGGGAGGAGAGAGAGAATCTTAAACAGGCTCCAGGCCCAGCACGGAACTGGGGTGGGGCTCGATTTCAGGGCCCCGAGATCATGACCTGAGCTGAAATTTAAGAGTTGGATGCTTAACCGACTGAGCCACCAACGCGCCCCTCTTCCTGGGTATTTTTAAGTGCCGCTTGGCAGGGAAAATGGAGTTGGTATTTCTCTGGGCAGGCCTTTTTGGCCCTCGCATACCCTGTAGGGACGTGAGCTACAAAGGAGCTTGCCCATAGAGGTGGAAAGAGTTTGGAAGGAGATCGCAAAGGGAAGACAATACCAAACGGCTTTTGATTTTGTTGTAGGAAGATTTGGAGAATGGGGAAGACGTGGCAACGTGTCCTAGCTGCTCTCTCATTATAAAAGTGATTTATGACAAGGTAAGTAGTTGAATTTTAAAAGGTGTGGGGGAGGGTTGCAAGACAAGGACCTAGAGCAATCTGTTAAGTGCTGGAGAACGTTTCTTAATAGTATGTTAGGTAAGTGCTATGTTGTTTTTTTTAAGCAAATTTTATTCCCCCACTCCTAAAACTAATATTTAAAAGTATTAATGGGGCGCCTGGGTGGCTCAGTCGTTAAGCGTCTGCCTTCAGCTCAGGTCATGATCCCAGCGTCCTGGGATCGAGCCCTGCATGGGGCACCCCACTTAGCGGGAAGCTGCCTCCCCCTGCTAGTGTTCCCTCTCTCGCTGTGTCTCTAAATAAAATCTTTATTAAAAATAAATAAATAAAACTATTAATAAACAGCTGTATTGTAAATTGCAACTTTAAAAATCAAATTAATTAACTCATTTTAGCTTTTGAGAAGGCAAAAAAGAAAACTGCACTGTAATTAATGGAAATTATTGAAATAGAAAAATAATTATAAAGGTTATTTAATTGGCAGTCTGTATTCCTCCTTTATTTAATAAGTAATTAAAATTGTTCAGAGCTCCTAGACTTATTTTGGAGGAAACAGTTGTATAGTATTTCTTACTTAGTTTGTACAGATAGAACTCTGCATTATCTTGTTTTGAGATATCTCATAGCTGCGATTTTACAGTTTCATTTTGGTCTTTAATTTTCTTACTGTTTTTCACTCAAGGTTATTGACAATAGAAAACAAATGTTCTTATTGCCCACCTCTACCCCAACTTTTGGTCAGTACTTTGAATGGAGTCTTAAGTAAGAAACTTAACAGTATTTTTTCCTTTTTTTTTTTTTAAGATTTTATTTATTTATTTGACAGAGACAGAGCGAGAGAGGGAACACAAGCAGGGGGAGTGGGAGAGGGAGAAGCAGGCTTCCCGTGGAGCAGGGAGCCCGATGTGGGACTTAATCCCAGGACCCCAAGACCATGACCTGAGCCGAAGGCAGACGCTCAACGACTGAGCCTCCCAGGCGCCCACCTTTTTTTTTTTTTTTTTGAGTTATGATTGACATATAACAGAGCTTAACATTCTTGAGGATGAACTCTAAAATGAGTGTAGGGAAGGTAGCACCAGGCAGTTATTAGTCTCATGGGAGAAGCATGCTATAATTTAGAAGTTTACAGATTTATTCTTATATCAAAATGTGTTCTGGAACAAAAAGAGAACAGGGTAAGGGAGATTAGGAGCGCTGGTATGAGAAGAGGTTGCAATTTTAAAATAGGGTGATCAGGGCAGGCCTTACTGAGAAAGGCCCTATTGAGCAAAGATTGAAAGAGGTGAGGGAGTGAGCCTTAGGGGATAAAAAGCAGTCCAGCAAAGGGAACTTTCAGTGGACAGACCCTAAGGCAGGAACATGTCTGTTTTTATTGAGGAACAGCAAGTGTGACCAGAGCAGAGTGGATGAAGGTGAGGGAGTAGCCCAGGAGGAAAGTAGTGGAGTGGGGCGGATCACAAAGGTGTTTGTGGGTCACTTTAAAGACTGGCTTTTGCTGTGAATGACTTAGGGAACCATTGAAGGATTCTCAAGCAAAGGAGTGCTACAGTCCAACTTAAGTTATAACAGAGTGACTCGGGCTGCTGTGTTCAGAGTAGACTATGAGGAAGCAAGGGTAGGAATAAAGCAAGGGTAACAGTTAGGAGGAGGCCCTTAGACGAGCCAGAGGAGGAGATGGATGGCTGCGACCAAGCGGCAGCACTGGAGGTAGTGAGAAGTGGTTGGATTCTGGATGCACTTTAAAGGATAAGGATTGTTTTTACTGATTGAAAATAGGATATGAGAGGAATAAAAAATGATTTCAACATTCGTGGTCTTCATGACTGGAAGGATGCATTTACCATCACCTGACGGGGAGGTGTCTGCAGGTATAGGGGCAGGAGTTGGACACACTAAGTTCAGGAGGTCTGTTTTTGAATCAATTGGAGAGCAGGTGAGAAAGCAATATATACATAATATGCAAGTCTGGAGTTCAAAGAGCGAGATCGGCTGGTGCTGTACATTTGGGAATTGTCAGCAAATATATGTTTAACATTTAGAGCCATGAGATTGGATGAGATCACCAGGGCTGTGAATCTAGATAGAGATGGACAAAAGAAAGGACTGAGCTCAGCCACTCCCAATATTTAAAGGTCAGAGAGGGAAGTGAGGAATCAGCAAAGCTGGCCGAAAAGGAAGGAGGAGGAAACCACCAGTGCCATATCCTGGAAGCCAGACGAGAAAAAGAGGAGGAGGTGAACAGCCTTAATCAGATGCCACTGATAGATAACTGAAAATTAACCATTGCCTATAAT
Source organism: Callorhinus ursinus (assembly GCF_003265705.2). Lineage (NCBI taxonomy): Eukaryota > Metazoa > Chordata > Mammalia > Carnivora > Otariidae > Callorhinus > Callorhinus ursinus. The sequence goes on along the minus strand of NW_027397063.1, from coordinate 122,271,584 downwards.
GGGGAGGCCATTTGGATGGTGGTAAGAGCAGTTTTGATGAAGTAATAGAGACAGAGCCTGATTGGTGGAAAGCTTACTGGAGAGAACAAGAGAAGAATAGGAAGCAGCAAGCATAGACGTTTCTTTCAAGGAGTTTGCTGCAAAGGGGAGTAGAGACATGGGGCAGTAACTGGTGGTGATAGAGGATCAGGAGAGGGTTTAAGGTGGTAGACATTCAGCTACGTGGGTGAATATAGACACAAGAAGTTAGATTTAACCAGGGTTGTGGTTTTGTCAAGTAGGTAGGAGGGAGTAAGGGACAAGGGATTATGATAATTGACGATGGACTTTAAACTAGGTCCAGAAAACACAGAGAGGACCAGTGATGATACATGTCATGTCATAAGAGTCCAAGTTGGTGGGTTTCAGGGAGGGAAGGAGAACAGTGGCTGAAAGGAGCAACCAGCCCCTCCTCCAGTCTCTGTGGTACTGGCACTCTGAGAGAACACAGGACCACCACTTAGGAGGTTATAGGGAAATGGTATCCTTAAGGGATAGCCTGTTCTCAAACTCAGCATTATGGGCATTTGGGGCTTAATAACTCTTTGTTGTACAGGGCTGTCCAGTGCATTGTAGGGTGTTTAGTAGCATCCCTGACCTCTACCCATTAGACACCAGTAGCCCTTCCCCAGAATGTCTCCAGATATTGCCAAATGTCCCCTGGAGACAACATCAGCACGCCTCTCCCACCACCTCTTGAGAACCACTGGGTTAGAGTAAGAAGGCACAGGAATGTTTTAAAGAAGAGGTTGAGAATATGGAGCAGTGTACTGATCAACAGACCATAAATTCCAAAGAGGAAGTTGGGGTCAGGGAGGAAGCTCCAGGTGCTGGGTGGGTGTGAGAGTGTGGACACAATATGGGCTGACCCTGCTGGGGATCAGACCGCGCGAGATGAGGGGTAACCTGGAAGGCAGAGGTGTCTTGTGGTAGCAGACAGAAGCCAGGATACATAATCAAGAGATTGGATTTCATTTACAGCGTAGCTGACACTGCAGATTATCTGTGTAAGGAAACATAAAGAGCTATCCCTTTTAGTTGGAAAAAGTAATTACCTTGAAGAGGACAGGTATTCAAATGACTGAATATTGAAGTGGAGAAGTTTTAGTGTAGCAATTAATAACAGAAACTTAAAAGAGGTGTGATATATCTTTACAAATGTGATATTTGACAAGTGGATGCTTGTTTATAAGGTGCTTTAGGTGTGAATTCGGGACTAAAAACTGAAGCACTTTTAAGATTATAATTCTGGTGCCAACATTGACTCTTTGAACAAAGACGAAGTGATATAGCAATGAAAAACAAACAGAGCTGCGGGGCCCCTGGCTGGCTCAGTTGGAAGAGCATGAGACTTTTGATCTCGGGCTTGTGAGTTCGAGCCCTACGTTAGGTGTAGAGATTACTAAAAAACAAATAAACCCTGAAAAACAATTTTTTTTAAACCTTAACAGCTAGATTGATTCTGCAACAAAACTAAAGTCTAATATTGATGCATTTGTGACACACTCAATGATTCATATAATTTCTTATTCTGTCTTAGGATCAGTTTATGTGTGGAGAAGCAGTGCCAGCCCCTTCCACCCACAAAGAATTAGTTAAATGCTGAAGAGGACTTTAGGAATCCACATCCTGAACATTTGGGAATGAGCCAAGCTGGAAAAATCAAATGCAAAGTCACTGGCTTCCTTCATGGGGACAACCATTCCACAGTTGACTCTGCCATTACTGTGTGGCTCCTTACCATTGGCTGCTGAGTTCATCTCCAATTAAAGAAGCAAGTCCATGACGTGACATGCCTGGATTTTATGCTTAGAACTTTGAATTGGAAGTGTTCTCAATTTTCCGTGTGAATTTAAAGGAAGATCATTTCAAATCAGGGCTTTCTTTCTCTCAGTATCATTATTTTTATGTCTTACATCTGATTCTTCCTTATCTGATAACAGCATCATCTACCTCAAAGTCATTAGTATTCCTTAATAAAAAGGGGGATTATGTTTTGGCTTAGTTATTAAGATGATTAAAATTAGTCCTTTCTTTGAAATTGGACATCCACTTTGCTGTTCTAAACTTAAACAGATTTGTTGCTTTGTCCCCACTGTGCTTTCAGTTTCCATACCAAGCCAGTGTGCTCAGTCTCGGCGTTCATTAGAACTCAGTTCCCATTCTGTGTAGCATACCATTTCCATTATACTTCCTACACTGAGTTCTGGTCATGGTATTGCAGAGAAAATATACCGAGCTCACAAATTTTACAAAGCTAAAAGTTAGTAAGAAAGAAAGTCATGGGGCGCCTGGGTGGCTCAGTCGTTAAGCATCTGCCTTTGGTTCGGGTCCCAGGGTCCTGGGATCAAGCCCCGCATTGGGCTCCCTGCTCAGCGGGAAGCCTGCTTCTCCCTCTCCCACTCCCCCTGCTTGTGTTCCTCTCTCGCTGTGTCTCTGTACCTGTCAAATAAATAAAATCTTAAAAAAAAAGAAAGAAAAGTCAAAAGGTGAAATAGTCAAAGAATCAGTTCCCTTATCCATATTCTGCATGTTCCTTGAAAATTGGGACAAGATGAAAAGAAAAGCAGCCAAAGGAAGTGAAGTTGGAAGCAGAACAAGAGAAAAACTTGCCAACTTAGTAAATTGAATGAATGGCTTTGCCAGATCAGAGCGGATCAGATTTGTGTATGTGGGTCTTGTGTTTAGATAAGGCTAATGAAATGGCATTCGAGAAGAGGCTCCATGTCAAGGCTTCCTGGCTGGCAGCGGCACTCTCAGGGTTACCTCAGAATCGAGTCACCAGCCCTGAAAGGTAGAGCTGCTACAACTCTTGCTGAGGATGAACTTGAAGATGAGATGCCTGTTCTAAATAAATGTGTCCCTGGGGACACATCTAACCAGTGTTTATAAGCTGTAACTGAACCAGACGTGCACTCTTACAGAGAGATGTTGCCCTGGAGAAAAAGAAATTCATAAAGATAAGCTATCGGTCTCACATCAGGGTCTTTCAGATATGACTGGAGTTCTGTGTAATATTCTGTGCCTTGTGTACCTTACCAGACATTTCAGACCACCTCTAGAGAACTGATCTGTAATCCAGGCTCTGTCTCTTACTAGCTTTGTAGTCTTTGGCAAGGCCAGTGGATTCATCACCTCTGCAATTAGGAGACCAGATCAGGAGATTTTTTTAAACTGTCGGTATTATAATTTCAGGCTTTATAACTTGCAGGAGCTGAAATGGTAATTGAAACCTTTATAGACTCAAAACTAAATCATGAACTAGTAAGAGAAAGAATGCGTCTTTAGTAACTTGATGTTACCACACTTCTGAGTTGGAAAATAAAGTCAACTATTTAAAGGAATTCTGCTAATGATTTAGTGTACACATTCAGAAGCAGTTTTCCTGGGAAGCACCCAACATTTTTGATTGCTGTACATGCTAATTTATTACCAGAATAAATTATTGACATACTAAATAAAGTCATAATTCAAATCAGTTTGTTTTCATGTAGTTTTATTCCCCTAAATACCAACATTTTTTTTTTAAGATTTTATTTATTTATTTGACAGAGCGAGAGCAGGAACACAAGCAGGGGGAGTGGGAGAGGGAGAAGCAGGCTTCCCGCCAAGCAGAGAGCCCGATGCGGGACTCGATCCCAGGACCCTGGGATCATGACCTGAGCCGAAGGCAGACGCTTAACGACTGAGCCACCCAGGCGCCCAATACCAACATTTTTGTATTAAAAAGTTTTGATGTGATTTTATATGAGGTAGAAGCCTTTAACCTGTTTTGGAAAATTGTCAGTAGGTTTCTGGTATGAACAGGAGAGTTTTGAAATGGTAAAGAAATTGCTACTCTTTCTACAGTTTGGCCACATGGGTTTTGATTCTGTGTATTTTTATTTTTCCTGGGAAAAAAGCTTTGAGTCAAGTGGCAGTAAGGCAAAAAGATAGTTGACATTCTTAGGTGAGTAATTCGGTTTTTGCTGAGAAAGAAGGCTGCTGTTTTATTTAAGGCTGATGCAATTCTTGCATTGGTTTGAGAGCCCAGCTATGGTCAGGACACAGTTTAAACCTCAGTTCCTCCACTATGATCTCGAACAAGTTACTGAATCTTTTTGTATCTCTCTGTCCTGGTATGTGAAATACAGACCATCATAGTACCCCTCCCATGGTTGCTCTGTGGATTCATTCAATCAAGAAGTGCTTGTGGAGTCCCTGCCACATGTTGGGCACTGGGTAGGGTCTCTGCATGCAAGTGGAAGAGGAAATAAGATTACACACTACAGTTAGGGCCCAGGAAGAAACACACCAGGTGATGGGGGGTGCAGCAGGTACATGATAAAGGGCAGGCAGAAGGCATCTCAGGTCCGGTACTTTTTCTGAGAACTGAAGGGTAAGAAGTCTTGTGAAAATAAGATTAAGTGAGCTAATGATTAAAACATTTAGCACAATGACTGTCATATGTGTAGAACAAAAGTTAACTCTTCTAATTCCAAAAGGAATTCAACATGGTTTTGAGCATTGACAGCATTCTTAGAATAAATATGAGAAGTGCAAATTATTGGACACCCTTCCCCTACACTCACTGAATCTGGAGGTGGGTTTTAACAAGCACTGCAAGTGATTTTAATGCTGCTAACATTTGAGAACCGTTGGTCGAGAACTGGTGTTCAAACTTGGCGGCACATTGGAATCATCTGAGGAACTTTAAAACTGGTGCCTTAGAGAAACGGACTTAATTGGTCTGGGTGCAGCTTGGACATGATTTTTAAAGAGTCTCTGTGTTGATTCTAATGTGCAGTCAAAGCTGAGAACCACTGGACTAGAAAAAATTCATGATCACAAAGTACAGAGGATCCAATTTTTTTTAAGTGGTCACACCTGCTTTGCCTGTGGACCAGGACTGTAGGCTCCGTTGACCCCACACCTCGTATTCAAGCATGCAGTGAGCCTGAGCAAGTGACCTGAGAGCCCAGGCTGGGCTAATGAACACAGTGGGAGAGCCCCACTCTGGGCAGTCTCTGGGCTGCACTCTGTTTAAACAATCACATGTTTTCCAGCACACACTCTGGCTGCTAATTACACACCTTCCAAAAGTGACAGCTTCTGCCGATGTAAGTAATTAGGATTACTCTAACTCCATTTGAGGATGCCTGCCATTCCCTACTTCCTACAAAGCAAATTGCTCATGATTACATATTTGACTGGGAAGCCATTTTACACATTATTCCTTGTTAAGGGTTTAAAACAGAGGACATATGAACAAGAAATCACAGTTAAAAATACTATTCCCTAGCTCACAAAATGCTTAAAAAGTGGGAGGGGTATCTAAGGAAGACACATGAGGGGCATTTGATGGGGGAAGGTGTTCAATATAAAGTGGCTCCCAAATAGAGGTAAATGTCGAGTAAGGGATCAAGCGTCCCAGTAAGTGGCACTGAGGCCACAGAGGCCACTTCGGTGGGTCAGCACTTGGGACCCAGGCAAGTAGTTCCCATCTGAGACCTGATCATGGTAGCAGGGTCCAGTCACTAAGCAAAGATTTGGGGGCCGACTTCATTCTTAGAGGGGGAACTTTCCAACTTTTCCAAGTTCCATTGGAACTTTCCAATGCTTATCCAACATTCTTGGATAGGGGCAAATGTTGAACCTTTGGACAAAGATTAATGCCAAGATTGAGGGTGGAGAAGAGGGGGAAATAAACCCTTTAACCCAAACCCACACCCGTGTTCCAGGCTCTTTCTGTGAGGGCTGCACACGCCATCCAGGGTCACCCCAGAGGACACTGGGTCCCAGTCTGCAATCCCCAATGGAAGAACTTGGGAATATTACTGTAGCTAGCAGATATCTCTGAACTACCAGGTGGTGATAATGGCAAGAGTGAACCAGCCTGGATGAGGGATGTGGACCACTTAATGAGAGGAAATGAAACAATACATTAAAGTAGTTAGCAGAGTGCACATAGTAAGGGCTCAATAAATGGTTTAATTGTAAATATTTCTTGCTCTATTGGAAGTGAGTTTTGAGTCACTTGCCTGAATTTACATGTTAAGACAACAGTGGACTCAGCCATGATGTATCCGGAGTCCGTCCAGAGAAACAAAACTGTGAGTGATAGGGAATGAGGGATTTGTTAAAGGATTAGACTTTACCTACCTGTGAGAGCTGGTGGAGACATCAAGGCAGGACTGTTACCTCTGTGTCTGACGTGGAGCCTAAAGTAGCTATAGGTCAGCTAACCTGGTAGTTGGAAAAGAAAGCTTGATAGGAACAAGAGAAAATGCAACCTGGAACCCACGTCTGTCTTTCACCGCCTCCAAACTTGACACTGTGGGTGACTTCCAGGGGAAGTCCCTTCCCTGTGGAGTTGCGTGCGTATAATCAGCCTAGAACAAGGCAAGCTAGTAGATCAACAACAATGTGTGTGAGCACCCACTGTTCCTGGTCCCCTGCTCCAACCTTCAGAGCATAAAAAATGTGTGCTGATTCACAAATCTTTCTCTGGTGGTCACTGCTAACTTAGGACCATACCGGGAAGGGAATTCTGGGAAGGTAGTCCTGTAGTCCCTGTTTAGCTAAATTGTAAGCACATACACTGTTAGGGAAGCCAAGGAAAGAGTGGGGCACTTGTTCTTAAGCAGGGAAAGTGATAATAGCAGGATGTCATTTAGATTACATTGTGATTTTGATTTCATTATCCCTGTGTTAGCTGAAACCAAGTCTTTATTAATAAACAGTAGCCTGCTACTCTCTCTTAGGTGTCTAGGGGTCAGCTGGGGTTGGCTGATCCTGGCTGGGTTTGGCTGGGTGGCTGTAAACAGCAGGCTGGGTCTGGATCTGGTCCCATGCCACCCTTCCTCAGACCAACAGACTAGCCAGGACAGAGGTGTAAGGGCCATGCCTGCCAATTTCCCCTTGCCCAAAACAAGTCACGTGGCCGAGCCCAAAGTCAAGGAGGCAGGGAAATACAATTCTCCGGGGGAGGTGGTGGGAAGGGAAGGAGCGACTATTTTCAGGAAGTAATCTAATCGGCCACAGTCATTAAGTGTCAGGCTTGGCATTTCAATCCAATATTTTTGACTCCAAATTGCATGTTCTTTCTTCTGTGGCAGCGTTGGAATAGCTGAAAAACTTCCCAAGTGATAAAATGGAAGTGGTTTGAAACATTAAAACAAGTCAGCCACTCTCATGATGTTGCTGGCCAGACAGCAGACAGCAAGCCCAGGGGACTAGTCTTTGCTACATATGCGTTTTGAGATGAGCAAGGCTTTGGCTGTGTTTTCCATATTCAAATTCAGAGCAATATAACTCTAGTCACAACTGATCAATATTTCCAAAGTCTGCCATACTATCCAGTTGAAGATATTTATTAGCTCTAATTATGGAGAGAAATGGGACTTCGGCTCATATGATGTCATTAAAAGTGAGATGTAATACCCATGGGAACCCACACTACCCACCTTCCTGATGTGTCTGTTTCCTGGTTGCTAGAACTTTGGGATGATCATTTTGAATGTTTCTATGACAGCTAATTCCCTGAGGCATATCAGCAGTGCCCAACAGTTTGCTATCCAGAATTTTTCAAATCAGGTGAGCAATGCTCACTTCAAGTCTCAGATGACTGGTGTTGCCATGTCTGAAACCTTGAGCTTTGGACACTGGACAAAGTCTGCCAGCTATAGCTTATATGTTTCTAGCCAAATGTGGCCTACTCATGACTTGTCCATCTGGCATGGCTAAGCACTCATCACTCTATGCTGAGTTGGGGGAAAAAATCAGTGAAGTTAGACATGAAGCAGGACTTTCTGCTTATAAAAGTGTTAAGATTGTTAGTAATTAACCCCAAAATGGATAAGTAGTGTCATTCAATCAGTAAATATGCTTCAAGCATTTTGTTTTGTTTTGTTTATGAGAGTTGAGCCTAATCGGTGCAAGGGGAAATTCAAAAAATAGAAGTATATTATAGAGAATCTTTAAGAACAGGATGGAAATGTTTTTCACCTGTAAATGACCCAAATGCATGTGGTGGTAGTTAAAGGATTGGAAACTTGGTGCTCTTTGCCAAACTTACCCTTTATGCATCATCACTATTTTTCTAAAGATTTTACTTATTTCTTTGAGAGAGAGAAAAAGAGAGAGGGAGGGAGCATGAGCCGGGGGCGGGAGGCAGAAGGAGAGAGAGAATCAGCCTCCCTGACTCAGGGCTCGATCCCAGGACCCCAGGATCACAACCTGAGCCAAAGGCAGGTGCTTAACTGACTGAGCCACCCAGAGGTCCATCATCACTTTTAAGGGAATCACTGCACATATGTAACTAGGCAGGAAGAATGCCTGTGGCCAGATGGCTCCAGTTTTCTTGCTTGTTCCTGCACCATCTGTGAGCTCAGTGGGTCAGGGCCCTGGGCAAAGAGGCCAAGGACATTACTGGTCACCTCTCCAGGCCTTGGTCTCTCAACTGTAAAACCAGGGGGGTGTGAAGAAATAATTCTGAAGGTCTCTCTCAGCTCTGTTGTGATGTGACTTTTGTGCAGGTGAATGATTATTTCTGTTCTCTGATGAAGTTGTCCCGATTTGCCTGCAGGAGCAACCGAGGGACGAGTGCTGTGCGCTGGGCAGGGGGAGGGGCGAAGGAAGAGAAGGAGTGGAGAGCTGACAGGGGCCAGGGCCTGTGGAAGGAGCCAGAGCCCCACTGGACAGGAGTGTTGACATCCCAAGCCCATGCCAGCATCCGAAAACTCCTGGGCCCACATGTTCTCCTTCCTAAGGGGCAGCCTACTTAGTGTGAATGACATCTGTGGGAGCTTCACTCCGAGGTCTGAAGCAAACACAGCCCACTGGTTACCGGCCGAGGTGACATCTTGAGACTACCCACCTAGCCGGGCTTTTGCATTCTGGAGCTGCCCTGTCCAAGATGGTAGCCACTGGCTACATGTGTTTGTTTGTTTGTTTGTTTTTAAATTTACATTTCAATTCAGATGAAATAAAATTAAGAAGTCAGTTCTTAATTTTGAGTACCCGTGTACACAGGTAGCTTTGGCTTGTGGCTACCATATTGGATGATTCAAGCAAAGAATATTTCCATCAACACAGAAAGTTCTATTGAATGTCTCTGTTCCAGAATGCCACAGAGTGCTCAAACACTGAAGAAATATAAAATGCCTCTCCCGACTTCCTCTTCTTATATTACCTTTCTTTCTTTACTTGCATTAGAATGGCCTAGCAATATATTCCTCAGAGGCTGAAAAAGATAAGATGTTTGTTATCAAAGACCTGGGTTCACATCTCAGCTCCCCCACGTCAAGTTTACAAGAGTCACTTCGTCTGTTTCTGTGTCAGTAAAATGAGGATAATAAACCACCTCCCCAGGTTGTGAAGATCAGATGGGATAATAAACATGAAGTTATTGATAAGTCCTATGCACTGTACAAATTCTCACTAAATGATGCACAAAGAGTAGAAGGAGGGGAGATTGTCATTAGAGTTCTGTCAAAAAAGGGGTGGGTTTTGGAATAATACTGGTGGCTTTTCAGAGGGGACTGTAAAGGTAAAATCAGGACACTTTCCTTGAGGGGGGAAAGCACCTACCTCCCACTCCCCGCTCCTTAGCGGGTCTTCATGCAAACATAATAGGCCTAGAAGAGGCATGACCTTTTGATTTTATAATGCAAGGTCGAGGGCCTTCTGAGCCCTGGAATGTAAACACACACTGTGAACATGAACTCAGGAGTCTCTGGAGGTACTCAGGAGATTATCACAAGGCTCACCATTTGTCTTTCAAGGAGATGAAAGATGAGAGAAGTTTTCCTTCTTCCTTCTTCCACCTTACTGCATAAATTCATATGAAATTGTGTCCCAACTCCAATCACTTTTGAGTCACCTTCCATGTGAGTCTGTTGGTTTTTACCTAACAATAAACTGTGTTTGCTCTCTTTTGTATGGGTATGAAGGCGTCTTTTTGTTGGCAAGATTGTTTTCTTTCCCCAGAAGGACCAGAAAATACTTGGATTTCCGATGTAGAATGGAGGTACCAAAGGGAAAGCACCCTTCTGGAGGGATGGGCTCAGAGGAAGGAAGGGCTGGGTTTCTGGCTGACTTTCACACCCGGGAGGCCGCATATGAGACCCAGGCCAGAGGAGAGCAGCAGCTCTGGTAGTCCGAGGCCCAGCAATGACACAGCCCAGGAAGGGAAAGGAGTGAGTACTATAGGCCAATCCTCAGACTGCCTGGCCTTATGCCTCTGGCATGGCAGACTCACTGATAACTCTAAAAATGTTACCTCTGGAAAAGTCCTTGAAATGAAATTTCTCTCTTTTTTTAAAGATTTTATTTATTTGTTTTTTTGTTTGTTTATTTAAAGAGTGAGCTGGGGGAGGGGCAGAGGGAGAAGGAGAGAGAGAGAATCTCAAGCAGACACCATGCTGAGCACAGAGCCCCACGAGGGACTCGATCTCATGACCCTGAGGTGATGACCTGAGCCAAAATCAAGAGTCAAATGTATAACCTACTGAGCCACCCAGGTGCCCCTGAAATTTCTGTTTTAAGTGCTACAGGGCTTTGCCTTACATGGGATTTCAAATCGCTAAGCTTTCAGCAACAACAGAAGTCCTCACGGTTTCCTAGAAGCTGGGAAGGAGCCCCAGGTCATCCTATGAATTAGTGGTGGAAGCAGGTGGCAGATTTTGAGCCCGTGTGCCCTTTGTGAAAGGGTGATGGGTGATCACACACACATAAGTACAGTGCGACACAGGGGCAGGGCGCAGGGTGCAGGTGCAGGTTCTAAGAACTGACATCCCAGGCGCCCAATGGTTCTAAGAACTAAGACGGCTGAGGGACAAATGAAGGAGGCAACCACCTCTTCTCACCAAACCTGGACCTTACACTTGGGTCCAAAAAGCAAGTGAGCTGGCAATTTCTAAGAAGAATTTGGCCAAAACAACTATATACGTATATGCCACTCAATATTCTTTCCAATATTCCTAATTTTATTACACCATGGGATAGCGCACAACTGCTTTACACATGTGTACACTTTTGGGGAACTTCTCCCTCACCGCATCTCCTCAGGTAGGCATTTTGTCAGGTCATGTCATCACAAAAACAAGGAGGGCGAGGACAGTACAATGAGACATTCTGAGCGAGAGAGACCACATTCACATAAATTTTTTTACAGTATATTGTTAAAACTGCCCCATTTTTTATTAGTTATTGTTGTTACTCTCTTCCTGTGCATAATTTACAAATGAAACTTGAGCATAGGTAGGTATGTATAAGGAAAAAACAGTATATATAGGGTTCAGTATTTCTGGCAGGTTCAGGCATCCACTGGGGGTGTTGGAACGCATCCCCGAGGGTGAGGGTGGGGGGCTGCTGTAGTGAAAACAGTGAAGATAGGCCTGCAACAGAGTGGGGAATGGAGCAGTGGGTGGGCAGACGGTGAATGACTAGGATGGAGAGCTCTAATCACCCAAATAACCCCGGCTGTCCACAGAGGAGCTGGAGGCCTCAGTACTATGTGCAGAAGCCTACCAAGAAGCCACTTGGTTCCCAGGAGCACCGTGTGCTGTGGGAGGGGTTGCCAACAAGCTGGGCCTTGTGAGCACAAAGTAGATCTTCCGTATTAAAATAGGATGGAAGGCAGCAGATTGGGGTCAAGGGAAGCCTTGGAAATTTGGAGGGGCCGGGGAAAGGTAAGGGGGCTTTTATATTTCTAGGGTAGCAGAAACAAATTTGTATTTCAATAGAAAATTCTGCTTGGTCTAGAGGACACTCCTGCAGGTTTTCTGAGTCCAGCTTCTCATTGTCTTTGAGCTATTTTGCAACTCCGGAATTGTAGGCAATCCCAACACCACCACTAGATCATTCTTGCCTGCACGTTCTGTACTGTCCAGTAAAGGTTCAATTGTCTGCCCTCCCACCATGTGAAAAGCCAGATTGTGCCTCCATCTGCATATTCATTTCAATATTCCTCATCCATATATGTGTCTGTTCCTTGGATCCTCTTTTGAACTGGTTATAACATCTCCTGGTCTCTCCTTAGTTAAATAAAATGGTTCCCCCACTAGTTAAATAAAATCTTCAACATGTTCCTTTTTGTATCTGTATGAGGGTCATGGTTTTTACCATTGGTTGAGAATTATCTTTTAACGGTTTTCCCAGGATTGTGGAGACAGCAGCTCGAAGTAGGTGAGGCTGGGGAACGAGCTATACACCCCTGGGCGAGTCGGGAAGTCGGTGACCGGGCACCAGATGTGTGTGGAGGGGCAGAGTATAAGGGAGGGACGGAGAACAGCCCTGGGCGGGGAGAGGAGCTGGGGGGGGGCACTCCTGGGAGTCTGCAAGGGCTGGATATCTGTGAGCCCCAGGGAACCCACAGCCCTGTGTGAGGGAGAAGAGCTCTATACAGGACTCCCCCTAGCACAGTGCCTATTCTCTGGTGACAAATTTTCTTATCCTTGAATTTCTCATCTACAGAACTAAGGGTCTTAGGTGCTTTCTGAGAATCGCTGCAGGATGAGGATTCCACGTTGTTCTGGAAACATCTCAGGACTAGGCCAATGATTGTGCTAAGAAATCCTCTAAAACCTGTAAATAAAGCAAAAAGATGGCTGTATGTCCTTCCAATATCATGCTGGGGTGTTATCCAACAGGACTTACCTAAGGATGATCTAAATCTCTATAGAAACATGAATCTGGCTTACAATTGATTATTGATTAGGGCTCAACTCACGAGACTAGATGTTAATTTGTGGAAGAGTGGACAGTTCTAAGTGATTTGATCCTGGTACAGAAGCAAATGATTTCTATCCACCAGAAAATATAACTCCCAGAAGTTTTATTGTCCTGTGAGGCATTACCTAATTTCACATCTTATTTCAACATTCTTTCTTCCTCTAAGTGATTATGCCAGTCTCTCCTATTCTTCTTTGAACCAACTTTATCATTCTGCTGTGAGTTAAATAAATCTTTGACACATTCCCACTATAATTTGAATGAGGGTGATTTTTTTTTAACCTTTTGAAATTTACCATATCAACAGTGTGGTTGCCAGCTTGTGGTAGACTCTGCATGATACTGCCCGAGGTCTCCCCAAAGAGCAGTGTAATCTGCACTCTCCCATTATTCACCCAGTGCCTACCTTGTGCCTAGCACCATGCTAGGTGCTGAAGTTGTGGGGGGTGGGTTGAGGAAGAAACAGACACTGATCTCAGAGAAGTCACACTTGGGTCCAGAGAAAAGTTGTTTCTTAAATCGACAATTACAATGAAATGTGAGTCCCATAATAGAGGTTTCCGAGTTAAAGCTTAGATACTTGCAACAACCCCCCGCTGACGCCTGTGTTCATGTCGTCTTTCATATAATGGGCATTTAAAATGGATGTTGGAGATGGTAGCTGGACACACAAAAAAATGAAAGCTTGCCATTTGCAACTACGTGGATGGAACTAGAGACTATAATGCTAAGTGAAATAAGTCAGTCCGAGGAAGACAGATACCATATGATTTCACTCATATGTGGAATTTAAGAAATAAACAAAGAAAAAAGAGACAACCCCCCAAACAGACTCTTAAACTATAGAGAACAAACTAATGGTTACCAGAGGGGAGGGGGGAATGGAAGGATGGGTGAAAACAGGTGATGGGATTAAGAGTAACAAAAAGGAAGGAAGGAAGGAAGGAAGGAAGGAGGGAAGGAAGGAAGGAGGGAAGGAAGGAAGGAGGGAAGGAAGGAAGGAGGGAAGGAAGGAAGGAGAAGAAAAGAAAGAAAGAGAAAGAAGAAAAAGAAAGAAAGAAAGAAAGAAAGAAAGAAAGAAAGAAAGAAAGAAAGAAAGAAAGAAAGAAAGAAAGAAAGAAAGAAAGAAAGAGAAGGAAAGGGAAGAAACGAAAAGAAAAATGAACCGATAAAATGGTAGCTGAAATCTTCAGTGGCTGAACTGCTTTTGAGCTACTCAAAAGTGTGGTGATGTTTAAAAGGAAACAGGAGTTTCCTCTCTCTGAATCACTTCACCCCATCAAGACATGCCCACCAGCCCAGCGGTTTTGAACTTTCCTGAAATCTCCTGGCACTATTTATTCTTCTTTTGCATTATGGTGGCATTAGCTTTTGTTGACTTTTTTTGGTCATGGTGTTGAGGTGAGGGCGGGACACAGACGAGCCCGTTTGTTTTTCCGCGTTTCACAAACCTTTTAGGGGCTTGGAGATTGTGGCTTTAATAGTGTGATGCGCGGTGACCTGGTGCCTATTCTAATTGTGCCAGTAGATGGCGCAAGTTCACCTGTCAGGGCCGCCGCAGTGCCACACGGAAGACAAGAGCATTGAGATCTGGTGCTTCTGAATTTGAATCCTTTGTTAGTTCTGTGACCTTGGGCAAGCCAGTTTCTCCCTCTGTAAACTTGGGATGATGAAAATCAGCAGCCAGTGCTGCTGGCTAGGGCTTCGTGGGCCAGTGTGCCCTGAGTGAGGGTGTGTGAGAGAGAGGTGGTGAGGGCTGGGCTGTGGATGAATTGCATGGAACATTAAGCGAGTGGGGTTTTTGTCCTAGGCAATGGGGAGCCACAGCAGCCTTCTGAGCAGAGGAATGATGGGATGGTATCACCTGTCATGACCCCTGGAAAGAGCAGGGACTGTCCAAAGCTGGGGACTAGATAATTTCATCCTCATTTCCTCCCCAAACTTCCTTCCTTCACCTACCTCCTGTCTTTCTCACCTTCTCCTCCTTCGTTCATTCATTCATTGATTCATCCATTCAACAAATATCTATTAACCGTATCCCATACCTGAAGATATGTTTTAGGTACTTGAGTTAATCAGTGAACAGCAGTGACAAGCTTCTTCCTGGAGCTTACAGAAACCCATTCACATTACTATATTTGTAGATTCATTTGTCTTCTTTAATATGGGCCTCCTGAGCTGTTTGGGGTCACCTTCCTCTCCAGGTAAAGAAGCTGTGTCATGCTACTCCGGGTTGCCCAGCCCTTCCTTCAATTATATGAGATACTTCAGTATTCTCCTCTTAATCTCCCTTCCTCTGTAGGACTAAGCTCACTTAAGTGCATGTCTGCCACATGCTACCAAAAGTTGCCTGTTAGAAAGGCTGCCACATCAAAGAAAACTGAAAAGGACTTCTTTATTATGTTAGGATGCAGGACCAGCCCTATAGTGGGGCCTAGGGTCTGTGGCGGGATTCTCAGAGGCATCTGGATGTCTGGGCCCTGTTCTAATTCTGCAGCCCTAGGTTGGAGAAGGAAGGTACTAGGAGAAGGAATGGGTTAGCCTGGAAAGCTGATGTAATAAAGGAAGACTGTGTTCATGTGTGTTTTCATTTGGATTCTTCTGAAAGCAGAGCCTGGGGCAAGGATTGGGTGCAGACGGTTGATGTGGGAGATGAGCCTGGGAAGTAGGACTGTGGGAGTGAGGAAGTGAGATGGGAGAGAAGGAAAAGCCAATATAAGGGCACATTCTCAGAGTTGCAGCTTGATTCTGCTAGACCCTTTGAGAAGGATACAGAATGCCTCTTAGAATTATCCAGCTAAACCATGGAGACGGGAGCTTCCCTGCACGGGTTTCCAGCCCCACAGTGATTAAGAGTTGCCTTGGGAGTGTTAACTTTCCCAGTAAGCCAAGATGCTTGTTCCCTGGCTCTGTGAACACCTCTGTTTTCAGAGAAGACCCTTAGCATGGGGCTAAGGGAATCAGGGCCACACAGAGCCGTCCAGGAGCTGTGGCTGGAAGCAGAAGTGGCCTGACGGCATGTGATGCAGGTGCCAGAGCTGTCTCCGCTGGCGCCTTACTGAGCTTTGTAGTCATAGTACGTTGTATAACCCCAGGTTGGGTGAGGTGCTGCTGGCCAGATGAGGTCGTCTCCGGCTTATACCCAGAATACTAGCCTCTGTGCATAATCCCGGTCTTAAATATGACGAGAAAATGTTGGGCTTCCAGAAATTCTGATGGGATCCTTCTTTAAGTGGCAAAGGTGAGGCTGATTTGGGGACCAAGGAGTGTGAACCTCCTTTGGAACTCGTAATTTTCTCTACCATGTACCCCAACTGTGCTGACTTCCTTAAACCTTTGATTTGTCCAATACCATTAAAATGCCTGACTGTCCTCCAGCCTGGGCCACTATAGGCATTGGTCACCATAGTGGCCAGGCACAAACCCTGATTCAGAAACTGCTCTACAGGCTCCAAGTCCCATTTAAAGTTCTTCTGTGATGGTTGCAGCCAGCCGCAGAGTCTGCAACATGTGGAATGCCTGTCACTTTCCCCCCTGAAAGCCTGGCTCCATTTGATTGAAGTATTTTGGGGCTGGGAAGGTTATCTGAGCTGTCGCCATCATGCTTTGTCACCTGCAAACAAATGGCAGGAAATGAATCGGTGAGCCCTGCCAGTTTCCGAGGTTGGGCCGTGAATATTGTGGTTGTGAGTCACTGAGGAGATAGAGAGAATCTACTCATATGTCTCCAGCCACACTTAGAGTTTTTCGAGAGACAGAAGAGCCCTCCTGATCCGTGCCTATTCTTCTGCTCCTTGCATTTCATGAGTTGATTTGGCTTAGAGCCATGCAGCTGGGCTAAAGAGGGAACCTGTCACTCACAAGGGCAGAGCCTGTATCATATGAGGCCCGAGAAAGAAAAAGACAGCAGCCATTAAGCCTGGCACCCACACCTGGGCTGCAGAGTTCCCTCCCTGCTTAACACACAATTTCACGAACACCAGCATTGGACAAGGTCACTCTGTGACCACGATGAAGTGAAGCAGAACAAGGCCAAGCTGTCATCATGGGTGAGCAAAGACAAAAGCAAGAACACTGAGCAAACTACAAAAATGACCCAATAGCCTTCTCTCGCTAGAGCACATAAATGGTTGTTGATCAACCACACTTTAGCCCCGCTCTATTCCTCCCATTGCCTTCTCTATAAAATTACTAAGATGCCCAATCATAAAATGGCCCCATTTTCTGACAGCCTCCAGGCTAGAGCAAGACCATACTTTCTGGAACTCTTCCCCAAATCACCTAACCCGAGCTCTGATCTCGTAAGCCTCTTTCAACAGCCTCCTACATGGTTCTTCATGGTATGTGGTGTCTCTCATTGCAACAAGTGCCAAAGAACCCGACTTGGATTGGCCGCAGGTGTGTTCTGGTGGTATTGACTAGAGCCGGTGACAAGCCCAAAGGGAAGATGGCCTGCCCTGATCCGCTGCACGGGAGGGGCCCCCTGGATACCCACCACATCAAATGCAGAAGTGCTCCCCAAAACCGTCTGGCAAGGTGATTTGGGCTCTGACCCTGCAGGAGACATTGGTTGGTTGGCTCGTATGGCAGGTGTTTTTGGTACCTAGAGTCACATCCCGGGCCCTCTTTGGATTTCAGCATCAGCTCTGGGAACACATGTCCATACAGGCTAGACTCATCTTACACCATATGAAGGTGTAAGCCCATGTCTTCCCACTTTTCTGCCTTGGGGTCTTCTCGGAAGCCTTGGGAGCCTGCTTTGCTTCTGCAAGTGCAGTTTGCAAGGTGCATTGGAGATGCCTCCAGGGGAGCCTCCAACCTAAGGGGAGGGAACTGGTGAAAAAATGTCCCAGAGTAGGAAGAATCAAGCCTCAATGCTCACAAGATTCTTATATTGGCTTTTCCTCCCTCCCTGTCTCATTCCCATTACTCCCTCACTCGTGCTCCCTGGAGTTACCTCCTAAATAACCCACCTGCATCCAAGACCTTATTCAGGTCTGCTCCTTAGATTACCCCAAATTAACATCCCTGCCCAGGATCCACCCACCACCATTCCCTCCCTATAGGATTTCTTAGCCATAATATTGGCTGGGATTGTTTCTAGCCCCCAGCTCCAATCAAAATTTCCCAAGCTCCCAATCAAACTTTCACGGAGATTGGCTCAGGGGCAGGTGCATTCCTCGAGCCAGTTTAATCACAGTGAACCTCAGAGCTTTTGCTGGGGTTTCTGGGACATAGACTCGGTCTTTGCCACTGGGCCTGTAGGGGTGGTGGTTTAAAGATGCCCATACATTTTTTTTGTTACTCTTCCCTTTGATAGGTGGGGTTTGTTTCCCCCTCCTCTTGAATCTGAGGTGATGTGTGATTGCTCTGAGCAATGGAGAACAGGGGAAAGGGTGCTATATCCATTCCAGGTCTGAGCTTTAAGAGGACTGGCAGCTCCTGTATTGGTCTCTGGGTGTGCTGAGCGACTATATAAGAGACCTGCTGCAGAGACCATGCCAGAGGCCCTGAGACCACATGGAGAGGGGAGTGCCCAGCTGATCCTAGCCTGCCAGCCACCCTTGCTGAAGGGCCCAGCATGTGAGTGCAATCTTTTGGGCCCTCTAGAGTAGACCAGCCACAGTCAAATGCCACCAAGTGACACCAGTCGGAGCCACATGAAGCAGAGAAACTGACCGGTTGAGCCATTCCCAAACACCTAACCCACAAATTTGTGAGCTATAATAGAAACAGTTGTTTTAAGCGGTTAAGCTTAGGGATAATTTGTTATGCAGCAAGAGAGCACTAGTGCAGTGTAGTGAGGAGGGTGTGAGGTCTGGAATGATTGCAGCCAGAAGAGGAGTTTAAAGCCATCAGGTGGCCATCTTGGGGAACCAGGTAATAGAGCTAAGCCAGAGGGGAAACCAGAGCAAGTGATGGATCCTTGTGATCCCTTTTGAGTTCTGGATCAAGCCAGACCTGCAGGTAAAACTATCCCAGACTTGCCAATTACCTGAGTTTATTATTTCCTCCTTTTGCTTAAACCAGTTTGGGTCAGGTCTCCTTTTGCTTGTAAACCAACATACCCCGAACGATCCTGCCCCCCAGTTTTCCTTTATGTTGTGAAGAATATAAAGTTTAGTTTTGTTCTGGCATCTGCAATTATTGAAGGGCAGTTACCTGATAAGGGTACATTTCAAGGACATCAGAAATCCCTGAACCTGGCTACATGTCAGAATCATCTAGCGATCTTTTAAAAATATGGACACCCAGGCCTCACCTGGTCTGTAGCATTTACTGCCTCAGGGGAAAAACAAAAATTCAAAGAAAAGGTTTGAGAGTGTTGTGAAAACCTAGGTTCTGAGGGGAAGGGAGGGTATACCCCCATATCCTGAAGCTCTCCTGAGGAGCCAGAGCGGAACTTCCATACAAGCCCCCACCTCATGGTCTGAGAGATTGGACGTGCCTAGGTGGAGCCCAGCAGACCTGGGAGAACAGTGTGGGGGTAAATGCTGATATGTGCCTTGGAAAGGGCGCTAGGCCAGTGCCCGCCCCACACTGCAGTCAGGGAGCTGTCAAGGGCAGGGCGCATCTGCGGCTTTGCAGGAGGACCCCACCTCCCTGGTTTGCTCTGAAACTCACAGACTCCAGGTAGAATGCCAAACCTTCCGTTGGGGAGGTGGGTGCTTACTTCCCACCCTCAGCACTGCTATCTTTTCTGTGTACCACTTCCAGGCCCTTTAAATCTTTTCTCCTTAGTCTCCTTGGTTAGAACAATGAGTTGTGCTCAGTCCATTTCTACTCAGCTCACTCTTGGCTTTCCTGATTTGTGCTCTTTTGTGCACTATTTGGGGGGAAAAAAAAGACAATTCTACTTTGCAAAAAGATTCCTTTTAATCTCAGTGAACTAGATTTGTGCATTCTTCGAAGAAAATCTTTTCCCTACTTATTGAGCATCTTTGTCTCCTAGTCCATAGACTCTGGAAGACTGAAAAGTGATCAAGACAAAATCTTCTGAAGTTTGACCTCACATAAGAGCTCTTGGGTGACTGCATTTAAGTTCTACAACTTTTCCTCTCTTGCTTTTACTCCACCTGACTCTGGGTACACACACACACAGAAGATGCCATTACCACTTCAGTTCAGGTTCAATAAACATGTGTTATGTATCTAACAAAAGTCAGAAAGTGTGCGGAGGACTCTGGCCAAAAAGATGTGCAAATTGTGTTGAGTCTAGTGGAGGAAACGTGTGTGGTTATTGTAATACAGAGTGGTCTGTGTTTAGGCAGAGCCAAGTACACAGCAGCCCAGAAGAGGCACACTGAGCCCAGCCTGGGAGTTTAGAGGAATGATGGATGAACAAGTCTTGCACGATGGACAAGAACAAGCTGGTGAAAGGAGAGAAGGACGCTCTGGGCACAGGGAACAGTGTGGAAAAGTAGAGACAAGTAAGTGTTGTATTGGGGACTATGTGTTAAGAAATGGTGCAGTGAGTCCAGAGGGTCAAGGCCAGGCTAGGAAGGACCTTGTGGGCAGGTTGTGTTGGGAAGGCAGGGCATCGTTTTGAAGGTGATGGTGAGCCATGGAAGGATTTCCGGCAGGAGAGCCCTTAAGCTACATCACTTGGGCTCTAGTGTCAATTGAAGGTGCTTGGATGAGTGGGTCTGAGGCTCCAGAGGAGTCAAAGCTGGAAAAATACCTGGAAATGATCTTAACATAGCTGGATTATATTTTAAGGATCACTGAATGCTGGGCATATCTTCATAACAAATTTGGAAAAATAATTGTTATTTACAAATTTAGGTCTATTTTGTGTCCCACTTGGCAAATGTATCAAAAGGCACATTTGCTTCCTTTCCTGGAATTGTTTTTGAAATATCTCTGCCTTCCCAGAAACTGAAGAGTACATATCCAACTCTGAGTCTGTTCTGACATAATATGCAGTGAAGATGATATTTTGCAACTTTTCTGATTCACGGGTGACTCATCAAGATCATCAGAGCTAACAGTTCAGAAAACACATGGGACAAGGACCTGGAAATGTTTTTGGTACATAGTAGATATTCAAGGAATATACTTAGTTTTTTAGTTTGGAAAGTGACCCTAAATGTCTAGAATTCACTCTGGAAAGAGCATTATAATCTGGGTTTATAGTAGTAAACGTATCACTCAGATGCTTAACTTTGCGCTTTGTAAACCTAAAGCCAAGCCATTGAAATTTCTGGGCTTTTCACTGCATTGCTTTGCTTTCAGAGCACAGAAAGATTTGAACTTTTCCAACTCAGCACTCATGGGTATCAGCCAGATGCTCTTACCTTCTGTGGTTACTGACTGGATTAAGAGGGAGAAGATTAGAACCAAAGGGTTGGGGGATTTTGTGTTAAGCCCTTGCCTTATGGAAAAGCCTTGAGAAAATCCAGAGGCCCCTTGACATGATCACATAATAGATTTCCTGCTCGTGGGAAACAGATGGGGTTCACAGGCTGTAACTCGTTTTAAGCAAAATTCCCAAGCATTTCCTGATCATATACTCCCATATGATATGCAATAAGGAAGAAAACCACAATAAGTCCCATGGGAAGATTCCCCCTCTCATTTTTATAAGCCATGCTTACTTGCTTTTGATGTTTCTTTTATAAAGCAAATAGAAACCTGACTCTCGGAGACAGAAATAAAGGAAAAGGGCTTTTTTGGATGGAACTTTGGGGCCCCAGTTTTTTTTCAAAAAGGTGTGTCATAAAAGAGATTGAAACACTTTTGCTTCATAGAATATCTGACCAATTGTGATGGTGGAGGGTAATGTCCAGATGGTAGGCACCCTTATGCCTTCCTCATACCCCAGCACGAGTAAACTGAGCTGGGTCTGGGGAAATTGAAGATTCCTACTTTGGGCAGGGGGCAAGAGTTGATCAGATAATACCTTGGGGTTGGGAGCACAGAACTTTATAGGTCTTTGTCTCAGCATCCTGTCATTTTCATCTCATAATGATAAAAAAAAAAGAAAGAAAGGAAACAGAGCCCACTCTTGCTTGAGAGAGAGGAGTCATCCCCCAAATACAGACACTGTTCCTGGCTATCCATCAAGCAACTTCCCAACTTCTTTGCTTGCAGACCCCAGTTAGGTTCCAGGTGGCACTGTTCCTGGCCTGTTCCCACTTTGCTGAGATACCATCCTCGTCATGTTCCCAGCCTCCTGTGCTGCCAAAGGTGACCATATGTCAAAGTTCTGACCAATGAGACAGAAGGAGAAGTCCACTGGGAAGCGGGGGTACCTCTGGGGAAGAATAGAAATAAAGACATTAGAAAGTTAAAAATAAAGAATAGAAATAAAGACGTTCCTTCTGCTGCCTCTCTTCCTTCCTATTTGGGATATTGGAGCAAGGATGTTTGGTGTTGTGGTGTTTGGTGTGTGGTGGCCATCTTGTAATGACAAAGAGATAAATATCAGAATCAAAAGCCATGGGGAAGAAAAAAAAAAGCCATGGGGAATGGTAAATGGAAAGTTAAGAAGAGCCTGGGTCCTAGATGATGTCTGTGAGTCATTGCACCAAATATGGAACTAACTACCTTTGAATTGGTCATGCGAGATGACTAAAGATCTTTATTTCTTCAGCCCCTGGGGGGTTGGTTATTGGGTTACTTGCACCTGTACTCATCCAGACTGAAACATCTAATTTTGGCAGGTCCCAAAACACCTTGGCCCTTATTTTCACCTCTTTATTTTCTTTACTCACAAATACTGGGAGGCAGTAAAATGTGTAGGTCAAAAGCAAAGTCTTTTGTGTCCAGTTGCATCACTTTCTGGTTGTATGGCCTTGGGAAAATTAACTATGTAAGCCTCACTTTTCTCAACTATAGAATGGAATAATGTAAAATAGGATAATAATGGTACCCAAATCACTGGCCTATTTTGAATATAAGAAGAAATAATGCAAATAAAGTGCTTAGCACAGGCTTAACATTTGTGGTTATTACCATTATTTCTTTTTTTATTATGTTATGTTAATCCCCATACATTACATCATTAGTTTTTGATGTAGTGTTCCATGATTCATTGTTTGTGCATAACACCCAGGGCTCCATGCAGAACATGCCCTCTTTAATACCCATCACCAGGCCAACCCATCCCCCTACCCTCCTCCCCCCTAGAACCCTCAGTTTGTTTCTCAGAGTCCATAGTCTCTCATGGATCGTCTCCCCCTCCGATTTCCCCCCCTTCATTCTTCCCCTCCTGCTATCTTCTTCTTCTTCTTCTTTTTTATTATTACCATTATTTCTGATGATGGGTCTGTCTATTGCCCATTTGGTATCCAGAGTTTTTTATACCTGATTTTTCTCCCAACTCTTGAAATTTCATTCTTCTGTATCCCAACTCCTGGATTTTCTTTCTCCATAATATAATCCATGGAGTCAAGAATCCTGCCCTGTGGTAATGGTAAGGGGGAGAAACAAAGAAGTATGGATCATGGCTCTTTGCTTTAAAAAAATGCCTATTGCTTAGTTTGGCATATAATTCCACCATGAGCCATATTGAATAACAACATAGGACAGGAATCATCTTAAGGCAACTTGTATCAGGTTTCCATCAGGATTCCACCTACAGCGTTAGGGCCAGCTGGGTAGGGAAGCTATGCAAGGAAGTGGCAGATGGCTTGGAGAAAGGTGCTGGAGACCTACCTGACCAGCTGGGAGGGCCACTGCCCAAACAAACATGTTAAGGGATGTCATTGCTGGGCACAGAGCTGGAACCTTAGGGAGACAGTGGTGGCTCTGCCACCATGAAAACCAACCCACCTCCTAGAGCTATGTGTGAAGGCCTCCTTTGGAGAGTGGTCAAGGATATTCTCAAAGAGTTGACTGAAGAAGAAAATGATGTTCCCAATGAATAGTAAGAACAGGGGCTTTTCATCCTCCCATTACTTTAAGCATCTAACCAATATGGGGGAAAAAAATGGGATCTCTCCAAAATAGAAGTCAACAGGCCTCCACTGTGGCTTCCATCTGGGTAACCCGAGCTATGGAGCTATCTGTCCCTTGTGCATGGTGAAGCCTCACTGGGCAATGACAGGTGGGATCAACTGAGCAGAGAGTAGAGCAATAGTTTGCAAGGTAGAGATGGGGTTGGACAGCTCTGACCCTATCCGTCAGGGGGAGAAGAAGTCCGTGGAGAGGAGAAGGCACTCCAGGCTTTTTTTTTTTTAATCTGGAGCCAGGCTTGGCTGTGCCAATGCTGACACTTGAAGGGGCATGATGGGCCAGCAGCCCCAAACATCGATTATAACAGGCAGAAGGCACGCCTGGGTCTGGCCTTTAAGCATGTCTTATGGGCCTGTCCTGGCTTAGGAGCACAAGGAGTGAGGTTTGTTGGCCTGGTACACCCCTGGTCTCAAGCCAAGCTTTTGGAAATCCCTTTGCTCCACTTGACTTTTTGCTGTTTGTGTTTTGAAGCCTGGTGGACTTGGATGTCAGGGATGAGAGTTTATATAAATACACAGGGGTTATTGCTTTTGTCCACATAAGAGCTGGTGTCTGATTGTCTTCAAATCCCAATCGCAAGAGAATTGTGGCAGGAAAGGGAGGGAGTGTGTGTGTGTTGCCCTTTGTGAGTGTCTTCACCACAATAACGAAAACTACAGTGACAAATTTTATCTGTTAGCACCATTTAATCCCACCAGCTTGGCTAAAATGCTTCTTAGCAGCCCTCCCTCCCACGTTGCTGTTCTTACTGCAGCCTGTGGTCTCACTAAGGAGGCTTGTTCTGCCTAACCTCCAGTGACAACAAAGGCCTCTGGAAACTGTATATCCCCAAAGGAAAGAAGGCTGTGGGCTGAGTGTCAATGTTTTATATTTTGATTAAGAAAAAGATTTATTTGTTTATTCCTATTTCTTCCTAAAAAGGATTGAAGTCCGCTTACACTGGGAATATGCTATATATTGTTTCCCCATGTAGCATGAGAACATGCTATATATTGTTTTGTTTTTCTTTGTTTTTTTGTTATTTATAGTATACAGAAATACTTTACTTTTATATTTTTCAAGCATTCTTACAATTTCTTTGGTAATGTTTTTCTGTTTTTTAAAATCTGTAATTTATCTCCTTCTGCAGCTGGGTCAAAAACGCTGTTCCTGGGGGTGGCAAACTAGGGTTGTGGGCCAACTCTGTTTTTGAAAATAAAGTTTGATTGGAACACAGCCATCCTCATTTGTTTATTATTGTCCATGGCTGCTTATGTGTTGCAGTGGCAGATGTGTATAGTTGTGACAGAGACCATAGGACCCACAAAGCCAAAAGTATGTACTGTCTCGCCCTGTATAGAAAGTTTGCTGACCCCTGCTCTAGCCCATAGTTTAATATAATTTTAACATATGATCATGCCTCAGTGAATTTATCCTTATTGACATGATGTGGCAGCAAGTGTCAGTTCTTCTCTACACCAATGTTGTCCTTCTTCCCCTGAATGCCTAGTCTCACTGGCATCTACCCAAACTGCAAAGGCTTTCTCTTCCCTCTTTGTGCTGGACAGGGAGCTCAGCCCTGTTCCTTGATTTCCACCCTCCAGCACAGCACACAAGTCAGTATGTAAGTCGTGGCCAAAAGTTTTGGGTGAAAATAAGGAAACACCTTTGTAGTGAGGACTAGTCACCTATCTCTGAAAATCCCTCTGGCAACCCCTCCTGCCCCCACTGGAAAGACCTCCTGGATAATCTTGCTCTTCAGGACTTTGCCATATTGTCTGGCCCATCTCTTCCTCAATATCCACCTTATATCTGAATCCCCCTCACTTGATCATGGAGAACAATCATGTTCTCCACTCCCAACTTACATGGTATACCTGCACATTCTCTTACACCTGTATGTACCAGTTATTGGACAATAACTAGAAAGGGAAACACTCTGTGCGTGTGTGTATGTGTGTGTGTGTGAGAGAGAGAGAGAGAGAGAGAGAGAGAGAGATTCGGGGGGAACCTAGGCTTCCCTAGGCTTCAGGTTTCTACAAGGAGAGATATCAGTTTGTGGAATACTTATGACCTCTCTCTAACCCCTCACTCATTCTTCCCCAGGGAGAAAGGATGTCTAATATTATTGATATATTTGGGGTAAGGACTGTGCATGTTGCTCCTTCCTCAGTCTCTTCCTTCTTGAGACACAGCTGCCTAGAGCTTCATATTATGGTCTTGAAGTTCAGTGGAATAAGTTCAGCTCAGGGGAGTGGGGCATCTGGTCCATGGGGTAGGACTACTGATCAAGGGTGGCATTTGACAAGCAGAATAACTCCCATAGGTGGAAGCTTTTGGAGGGCCAGGCCATGTATCTGAAGGTGGGTTTCCCATTAGGAGACACTGAAATAAGGATCTGAATGTAAGTGGTTTACCTGGAAGGTGAGTTTGGGAAGCACCAAGTAAGAGGGGGTGGGAAGGGAATGTAGCCAATTAAAGATGTATTATCAAGCCAGCCAGCACTGTGGATGATTAGAATGTAATCCCACAGTAGGCTCTGGAAAATGGTGTGGAATTTGCACCTCAGCATGATCCTACTGGAGCAGTGAGGGAACTGAGGTATCTATACTCTTGGCAGTCATTGACTGAGGGCTGCTCCTTGAGGGGGTGAATTTCTGGCCTACCCCACATCATAAAGTAACCTTCTTCAGCTTTAGGAAAAAACATCAGGCAAAGAAATGCAGATACAGTTGGAAGTTCTTCAGGAGCTCCCTGAAGCTGTAAGACCAGAGGGAGGTGGATGGGGCTAGAATACTCACTAGCAGAGACTCGGATGTCAAAGGGTGAATTTGGCATCTCCTTCTTAGTTGTGCTTTACTCTTATTGTGTGACTTAAGGATTGAGAGAATCAAATTTTGGGCTTTGGCAGGATTTGTGTTCTGATCATCTAATCTTATACCTAGCTATTAGATGTGGCTATTTTCAGAGGTCATGGGTCCTGGCCCATCTCCCAAGGGTCCCCTACAGCTTCCTCTCTGTAGGTCCTCTGTATAGGGCTACCTGCCTGCCAGACCCCAGCTGCCTCTTCAAGAAAGGGCTGAATTCCCATGACCAGCAGTAGCACCTTTAGTAGCCCAACCATCTCATGTCCATGTGAAATGGCATTTCTACTCCTTCTTACTTTGGATTCTTATAGGAGAGAAGCTAAGGCTAAGAACTAAAAAAATCCAGCAATTAATTGGTGTGCTCAGTGGTCCAAAAATCCTTTGGAGAAACAGATGGTGTTAATTCCATCAAAATTGGTCAGTTGGACTTGGTGATGGAAGGGCATAGAGGGCCCAAGGGAGGAAAGGGAGAGGGAGGGAAAAGCTGTCACAAGACCATGGATGCTAGAAAAGCAGCTTTGATCAGAAGTGAGAAAAAGAGGGAAGCTGAGGACAAGATAAGAAAAGTGAGGAGATCACAACATAACCATAGGCCAAGCAGCAAAAACAACAAAAAAGGTAAAGAACTCTCCTGGTCAAAAGAGTAGAACTAGAAGACAGAATGAGAAAGAGGAAAAGAGTTGATGGAAGAGAGGAAAAGGAATTACACTGAACAAGGTGTGTTCTCCTACATCATACAGGATCAAACCATCCGGCCATGTGGATTCAAACAGAGGTCTGTGAGAAGCAAAGAACAGTCCAAGAACTGGTCCAGTGGGCACTCTCCTAGTTCCAAGTAACAACAGAAGACTTCTAGAATAGTTTAAATGTTTGCTACTCAAAGAGTGGTCCACGGACCAGCATCAAGCATCCCCTGGGAGCTCATTAGGAATGCAGAATCTCAGGTCCCACCCCAGACCTACCAAATTAGACTCTGCATCTTAACACAATCCCCATATGATCTGTGAGTATAGTGAAATTTGAGGAGCACTGGATTAAACCAAAATATTATGGGATGTCTCATGGACTCTGAGGACAGGGATCTAGCAAGACCTCAAGAACAAACTAGAACCAACAACCTGAATACTATCAAGATGTTCCATCTATCTCTTGCCTCTACTTCTGAACAGTAAAGTCGAATCATAAAAGTGAAGATCAAACTCTTGGGAATCAAATCTTTCAACTGCCAGGTTTCTGTACTTTTAAAATGATCATTGTGGATAAAATCAAAGCAGAGTCCATAGAGAACAGAATTTGCACACTTGGTTACACTATGAGGAGAAGGTTGAATTTCTTTTAGAACTAAATGGAGACATCTGTTTTGTTTAAATTAAGGATCTGTAAGTACCAGCTAGGGACTGAGTTGACAGCCATTTCTATAATAAAGTAATAAATCATGGGGATGGTTAAGGAAGCAAGGAACCCCACATTCTTGCTTTGTTCAACCAATTAAGCAATAAGCCATCTGGGTCCTTTTGTTAATTACTGTCAAACACAACTTACACAATTGAATTCAGCCTTTTATTTAATTATATTAATTTATTCCAGCAACTTCAAATACTCACAATGCCAATAATTAAGTTCATTTAAAAAAATAGAAGTCTTGTTTAATTTTAGTTTGCAACTATTAATACCATTTACAAGGTTGCCATCTGAGAATTTTTAGCTCCATCTCAGCCTCAGGATGTTAGGGGAATCTGTTTTAAATATAGACATGTCAGAAGGAAGAAGACAGTGGCTAAAATCTCTTCTCTCAATGGGATGATGAATCTATCCAGATCAGCTCTGCCCAACAGAACTATTTGCAATGATAGAATGTTCTATATCTGTGCTCTCCAATACAGTAGCCACTAGGCATGGGCAGCTATTAAGCACTAGAAATGTGAACAGTACAACTGAAGAACTGAGTTTTAATTTTTTTTTAAATTTTAATGAATTTACATTCCAATAGCCACATGCGGCTAATGCCTACCATAGACAGCACAAGTCTGGAGTGTATTCTGAGGAAGGAGAAATGCAGTTGGCCATTGACTTAAGCTGGTGGAAAAAAAAAAACATAATTATGATAGGCATTGTTTAGAAGCCCTCACTTCCTACCTAGTTTTTCTTATTTGAAACACACTGAATTCTGAGATAGCCCAGAGGAGATCAGTATCTTTGAAGGGAGGTTTCTAAGCTGACCATATGGAGAGTGAACTCCACTTGGAGGAGAAATAGGCATAAATGGTGTCTTCTTAACAGCAGAACCAACCCCACTCAACACTTCCTTATGACTGAACTAGGTAGGCCAGCACAGCAAGGAGAGCCATTTAGCTCTTGCTAGCACTGGCTCAGCTCTAGTGGAAGCACGTTCCTCCCCCAGTTGTGAACATTCAACCTGCAGGCACATTTGGGGGTCCCAGGCTCAGAGACGGCCACGTCAGTCCTAATGGGACATTAAGACCCAACTCTGGTTCCTTTCATATGAATTTTGGCTCAAATGCAGGCATTTCCCTTCTGGGAGGCTTACCTCTTTGTGGAGGTTGCTCTTTCTGATCCAGTCAATGCAAACCTTATAACAAGGCATCAGCAGAGTTTCTCAACTGTATACACTTTGTTATTGGGAACGCTCAGTCTGAGCTGACCCTTCCAATAGCAACGACTAAAGAGAAATACATTGCATGAGATTCTGGTTGGGGTTATCCAAGGTAGAGAAGGGCTAGGGCAGGGTGAATGGAGGTAGAAAGTATGGAGGAAATTCTCATTTACATGAAAACATCCTATTCCAGGTCTGCTGGCTCTTGCCAGCTGCCAGGTTGAGCCAGGCTCTTCGTCTCTCTTCAACCCAACTCTTTGCTCAGTTACCTCTCTTCCTTCTTCCGAGCTATGGCTCAGCCAATGAACATGGAATTTGTCCTAATGAGCTTAATCCAAAGTTTTGGAGATTTCAGGCCTTCACAACCTCTTCACACTTTAATTTTCATGGTTGGCTACACAGATGATCCACGGTAGGGCCATTTGCAAAAAATTTATTGATTGGATTTATGTATCCTTGGAGGTGTTGCCCGAGACTGGCCATACCTCTTTCCTTTATCAGCGATAAAAGCAATTATCAAGTGCTCGGTGGAAAAAAAACAAAACAAAACAATCTTCTGTACTACGTACTGACCATCTATCAGTGATGAAGACAATGAGACAATGTTTCCCTTTTTTTTTCTTTTTCTAAAACGTCCAGAAGTCAATGCAAAAAGGTACAAGAAGGAAAGACTTTCTATATTCATTCACAGAGTTTTCTTCTCTACTATCACCAGGAATACAAACACAAAAGGATCTGCTTCATGAAATATACATGCTCTTTTAGTTCTCTTGGGGCTGACTTGCGATGACTAAACTTCTCTCTTCCCTCTGACACTGGCATTCATCATTTATCCACACTGCTGATGTTGTCAAATCGCCACAGCTGGCTGGCTTTTCCATCACACTGGCGCAAGTACAAATCTTTACTGTTTTCCTGCACCACAGCTTCCATGCATTTCCCAGAAAGAACGTGGACAATCATTCCATTCTGAAAAGAGAAAAAAAAGGAAAAGGAAAAAAAAAGAAAGAAAGAAAAAGAAATGAAAATCAGTCAGTTCCCTGCAATCAGTAAGCAAAGAAGGATATTTCTAAGCTTTGTGCTAATCATTATGAGAATTATAGAGGTGGTGTGAACTGGCCTGGTAAGGAATTGTAGTATGTTGGTTAATATAAAATATAACTTAGGTAGCCCTAAATATAAATATTGTTTGGAAACTTGAGGACATTAATTAAATTATCTTTATTGAGATTGTATAATTGTGCTATTTCTTAGAGAGTTCTGGTTAGTAGCATGCCAGTGTATAGAGCATGTTCAGTCTTTATACCATACTGGTGACATTCACTGTTACCACTGTATTTGTACATTTTTGCTTTCAAAAAGATTTAGTTTGATCTCTGCTCCCTGTGAATCCTGCAATTTAGGACTTCTGCCACCAGGCTGCTGTAGAGAATAAAAGCTCAAGGATACACAGAGAGCCCAAGTCAGTCATGTTTAGAGGATGATAGCTGTTTCCTGCTCAAAATCCACCAGATTTAATATTGAATCTAGCCATCCCTTTTTCAACAAAAAATTGATTTATTTTTGAAAAGCTAAACATTTTCACCAACAAGGCTGATAATGTCCATTTGTTTATTTTTTGAGATAAAATTCATACCATAATATTCACTCTTTAAAAGTATACAACTTTTGTCTTTTAATATATTCACAGGGTGTATGCAAACCTCACGGTAAAAAGAAACCCACTACCCATTAACAATCACTTCCTGTGCCTCCCTCTTTCTAGCTCCTGGAAATCACTAATTTGCTTTCTGATTAATGGATTTGTCTATTCTGGACATTTCCTATAAATGAAGTCATATAAGATATGGCTTTCTGTGACTGGCTTCTTTCACTTTGCATGATATCTTCAAGGGTCATCCATGTTGTAGCATAAATAGTAGCTAATTTCTTTTTTTTTCTTTTCATTGTGGTAAAAACAGATAACATAAAAGTTACCATCTTAACCATTTTTAAGGGTAAAGTTTAGTAGTGTTAAGTATGTTCACATTGTTGTGAAACAGATATTCAGAACTTTTTCATCTTTCAAAACTGAAACTCTGTACTTATTAAACAACTCTCCCCTCCTGCCCAGCCCCTGGTAACCACTATTTTCCTTTCTGTTTCTATGAATTTGTCTAATTTAGATACCTTATATAGTTGGAATTGTACAGTATTTGTCCTTTTGTGACACATTTATTTCACTTAGTGTGATGTCCTCCAGGTTCATCCATGCTGTAGCACGTGACAGAATTTCCTTTCCTTTTAAGGCTGAATAGTATTCCATTATATACATATATATATGTATATATATATATATACATATATGTGTGTATATATATATACATATATATGTGTGTATATATATATATACACACACATACATACACACACAACATTTTGTTTATCCATTCATCCATCTTTGAATGCTTGGTTTGCTTCTACCTCTTGGCTATTGTAAATAGTGCTACTATGAACAGTACTTCATTGCTTTTTATGGCTGAACGATAATACTTAAATTTTAAAGTCTTAGTTTTTAATGCTTGAATTATACTGGGTGAATCTTACTAATCTTTCCCTTACTATTTTTAAAATGTATCTTGTAACCATAGGACTTGGTTAGAATGATCCTTTATGATCATTCATAAAGGTCCTTAACTTGGTTTCCAAGATGTCTTTGAGCATGTGTGAGCCCCAAGTCTTAGGGTCACTTGTCACGAAGTAGAGAAGGAAGAGCCTTTCTACTGCTCCTAAAACCACATCACTGAGGTAGTTGGCTGCTTCTGTCACATGCTCCATGGTCTTACTGGTGACCTGAGCTAATAAACTTCAAAAAGGGACTGTCTCCTCTCTCTGCCATGGTCACCATCAGAGCTTTACAGAGATGTGGCAAATCAGTACACTTCAAGATGCTGGCGGTCCAACTTTGCTGCAAGGTTGGCTTTACTTCCTCCTGAGGCTTTGATGCCAAGTCACCAAGTTCAACAGCAGGGGCACTGGCCTGTATGGTAATACTTGAGCTCTTGGAAGACCCTGGGACACTGTCCCAGCTGGAGGCACTGCTGAATGCTTCCTGAACAGATTACTTACCTCTTGGAAGTCCCAGTGCTGTTGATGGATGGCAGAGCCTTCTTCTATGCACTTCTGAAGAATCACCTGCTCTTGCCTGACATCAAAGCACAGGTGCTGTGGGCTGCCAAAGTGGATCTCCTTCCTGCTAGTGTGCTTCAGGTGCTGGGACAGGGGGAATGGTTGTTAGCATAGCTAGAAGGAGATCTTCTCCGAAGCTGGAGATGAAGGAAGGAGAGCTCACAATAGGGCTGATGTCTAGGGCCAATCTTTAGATTCTATGAGGGTCAGCAATACCATATCTCATAGTCAAATCTACATATACAATGCTAGACTAGACCTAGCCCCTGAAATCTCCACATGCCGCCCGCTGTTGCATTCATATTTATACGTTCTGGCATGTGTCTCTATTATTCTATTTACTGCATCATAGGTGAGGCCATAAAGAATGCTGTGTGTTGTGTGAGTGCACTGGAAGAGGAGCAGATGAGGAACACTCTTGAGGCCCAAGGTGATCTCTTTCTGGAGAGATCTGACCTGGCCTGTAACTAATTCTCCTGCTGTCTGTTGCAACTCCTGACTCTCGCTCATGGTCATTTTTTCCTCCCATGTTTTGTAGTATTGGATGTGTGCATCTTTGCAGAGGGGCTTTAACTTTAGGAAGGCTGTGTGGCCCGGCTGGAGAGCACTTTCCGACAAAACCATTTTCTGTTCTTGCCAGGTACAGCCTGAACGAATTTTTATATTAATTTTGTGGTTGGGAGACAAAGTTGGCTTCATGGACATGTGATCTGTGCATTCACGTGGGGCCTCATGCCTAGAACGGCTTAATGTTTTTGGTTTAATATACTTGGTTTAATGCTCTATTGTTACTATCTTGAAGTTTTTAATAAATGAATGATGGACCCCACATTTTCATTTTGCACTGGGCCCCACAAATTAGGTAGCCAGTCCTCCTTGAGGATTCCCACACCACACATAAATCTGAAACCTAAACCCATATGAGATGCAGGCTTATGGTTAAAAAACTTTTTTTGAAGTAACTTTCTCCTATACAAAGACCCTGTGGAGGCAGACAAGTTTCCTTGTCATCTTCCTGTGCCACGGGTGGATTTTTCTAGTCAAACTTTTGGCAGATAGGTTACTCTTTGAAGGTCAAAGTTGGCTTTATATGATGTCTCACTTCCAACTTCTCACCTGTTACAGGCTATAGGCTCTCATTAACCACTCTTGCATGTAGCTAATGCCTCTGGATTCCCCAGGTTCCCTCATTTCCGGCAGGATAGCTTGGCCAATGCCCTATGGCTCTATTTTAAGTTGCTTCTTGATTTTTGGCCCCTGGAGATTTCCCTCTGTTACAAACTCAGTTAGTTACGTGTTTCTTCTTAATTTTTATATGGCATATCTAGGTGCTTTTAGGAGAAGTACTTTCAGCTTATCTAGTTCATGATTTTGCTACATATACAAGTCCTTGCTAGTCCCCTCCTCCCCACCAAGAATCAGAAAACCCACAAAAGCTAACATTCTGTTGGCATGCAGGAAACTGCATGATTCCCAGCTGCAGAGGAGGAAACCAAGACTCGGAGGGATTAAGAAGGCTTCTGATGTCATATAGCTAGAAAGTGGTGAGCTGTTTCTACCACGTTACATGGCTTCCTCACTTAGCACTTTGTATCTATGTCCTCCTCCCCTGTGCCAGGTGTGAATGCCTTTTGGTGTGTTCTGGAACACTGGGAAAGGCCAAAACTGAAAGAGGCCACATGGATCCTGAGCACATGGGGAACCATGTGCCCTCCAGGTGTAGACCTTCCTCTGGGATCCCAGAGCCCGCATGGCCAAGCCTGGCCTCACAGGTCCTCCCTGCAGGGCTGGACTCCAGACCCTCCAAGACATGTTCTGGAGTTTGCTCTCAGGCTCTTGGGGCCTTACTTGACTCATTTGATCAATATCTCCAGCAACTTGCACTTTGTTATTTATTTTTAATAGAGGCCTTAACGCAAAGGCCCCTGTCACAGGCTGAAAGAGATTTGGGGGCAGGCTAGGCTTTCCAGGTTCATCCAAGTTGTGAAAAGAGTGGACCCACCAACCCTCAGCCAGCATCACTGAGGCTTCCCACCGCCTTGGGAACTTATTGCATGATGGAAATTTTGAAGAAAATCTATACCTTAAGATACAAAGAGACCTTCCTGATAATCAAGGGGCCTACATGGGTACTGGAATGACCCTGCAGCATCTAGAGCCCTTCCCTGACTCAGTTACCTTCTTCTCTCCTCAGACAATAGAGGGCATGAAGTTTACCAACCCCTGGGGTGCTGCAGGAGGAGACGTGGTTCTACTCTTTGACTCTTTCCTTTAGCTTCTGGGAATTATGAACCAGGGGTTTTAGAGCCCCATGGACCATAGGGGGCTTCAAGGGATCCATGAACCCTGGAAATTGTTAAAATTTTGTCCAGATGTGCTTATGTGTGTTTTTTTCTGGGAAATTGTCCTTAGAATTCATCACCTTCTTAAAGGAACCATGTGACTTGTAATAAAGAGTCTGACTCCATGTCTGATGTCTGACCTCTGAGCTTTCAAGCTCCACCTGCTTCACCTTATCCCCTTGCTGCACTTTGGGGCAAGCTCGTAAGAAGCCAAGTGCTTTCCTCTTTGGTGCTGGCAGGAAGTTCAAACCAGGTAAGAGCAGCCGGAGTTTGGGAATACTCACCTGGCCCATCCCCCGACCACATAAGAGCCAAAGCCAGTTGCTGGCCTGCCTGGAAGCCTGCCCTGCTCGCCCCCAGAAAGTCTCATTGTGTGAATCATGCTTTCCATTCTCTCTTGTTACATGTCCTGTTACAGTCTCCAGATCTGAACCAGATTTGGGGTCAAGGTTGATCCTGTCCCCACGGGGCAACCACCAGATATAACCTAAAAAGGTTAAGAACCACAGGCAGGGAATGGACGAGCCACTGGACTGACCCATCCTTATTAGACCTAGATTTTAACCAGGCGCTACCTGGATTTCTCAGTGTTGATTTCACATTGTCTGCCCTGTGGTGAGCCATCTATATCCAAGAATAGGAACTCCAGCTCTGGGAGGGGCCTGTCCCTGTGGGCAGGGTGACCGCTGGGCACGTTCAGCATCTCTCTATGCTGCCCTAGGGCCATAAGCTTTTCCTGTCACCAGGGCAGACCCATCCTTGTCAGGTCCTATCAGGTCCAACCGTTCTGCAGAGTGGGGCCTCAGGGGAAAGCCGTGCAGTTTGTCTTCCTTGCTGCCTCTTGGTCCCTCCCCAAGCAAGTCATCAGAGCACTGTATTCGGGGGAGAGGCCCCACCAGGCCTGGCATCCCAGGAGAGCTTCTGTGCTATGCCCCTCTGCTCCCAAGGGGCATTTGTGCTCTCTGCTTTCCTTCTGACCATGGAGGAAAAGGCTTCCTCCCTGTGGTAGGCATTTCACAGACCAAATTGCTCTGTGCATGGGAAATGTTCTGAATGAGGCCAATGCTCTGAAGCTAGGAGCCAGTGACTCCAACCGTGTGTAAGCTCTCCTCTGGCAAGTGGAGCATGGTCACCTGAGGCCGTGAGGCCCGTCTACTCCAAACCCAGCCCTCCTTCTCTGCTTCACACCGACACACAGACACAAGCGTGCACACACACACACACACACACGCATGCAGAGACACCCACCCAGACAGACACAGACAGACACACACACACACCAGACTCCCGTGGTGCCCTAAAGATCCCCCCCTTTGTGCACTCTCGCTCCCACAGAGCCACATGAAGTTCCTGAAAGCCACAACACATCTGCTTGGGAGACCTCAGAATCAGGGGACTGAGACCAGACTGTAACCACAGTCATGGGTTTGAGGGACCACTGCAAGTAGGGAACACTTTCTGGGTTCCCCTGGCCTCCTCAGTGCTTCCATGTCTACACTGCCCACTTGGGTGACCCACTTTCCCTGTCTCTGGTCCTAACTGGCTGAGGATCTCTGGCTGGTCCAGATGTTTCAGGCAGTGCCCTGGTGGAAATGTGCATGCACACGGTGGTTCTCTTTGACCTCTGATTATAGATGTTTAATTTAAATGAGGAGATTTTCCATAAACCCTGGGTTTCAAACGTCTTTTAAAATTTGGGGGTGGGACACCTGGGTGGCTCAGTCAGTTAAGTGTCTGCCTTCGGCTCAGGTCATGATCCCGGGGTCCTGGGATGGAGCCCTGCATCGGGCTCTCTGCTCAGCGGGGAGTCTGCTTCTCCCTCTCCCTTGGCTCCCCCTGCTTGTGCTCTCTCTCTCTCTCTCTCTCTCTCTCTGTCAAATAAATAAGTAAGTAAATAAATCTTTAAAAAAATCAGGGGGTGGTGTCATAATATTGGGCCCACTTTCATACAGAAGAGAAGACATTTGTTGAGGCTGGGGAACAGGTGCCACTGTGCTTTCAGATGGGCACATCCTCCTCAGGCCCAGCAGCCTCCACCCAGCTCACCGTGCTCACCTCCTTTCCCTGCCTGATCCTGGGCATATCTGAGCTTGCAACCCCTGGCCTAGTGACTCTCTCAGCTTCAGTTTCCTCATCCGTTCGATTAAAGCATCCATTTCCCTCAGGCTCGGATGCTTGTATTCTCTGATGATGGCCCGTGTTTGTGCGTGTGCCTGGAGGCGGGGTGGGCAGAGCTGGTCGGGTCAGCGGAGTGGGGGACATGGGACCCCTGAAAGGTGGTGCCCCAAAGGGAAGTGAGGAGCATCCCAGGAAAGACCACTCACAGGTCTGTGACGCTGAGAACTCCGACTACCCACCTGTTGCTGCCGGCTGTCGCTGCAAAGAGCTAGCGTCATGGCGCAGCCCAGGATGTCCCCTTCCGCCCGGCAGTCTACACAGAAGCCAAGTCCGGTGTTGTGGAGCTGAAAGTGGACACCCGTACAAAAGTGAACCCCGCCGTCCACTGTAAAGACACCCTGTGTCAGGCGCCATTCCTCTCCCCTCTCCCTGCAGTGTAGCTCAAGGGGTCAGGTTCAGACCACAGAAATGAGCAAGGTCAAGCTGAAGTCTCTAATCCCAAGGGACAGGAAGCAGGACACACCTATCATGATGACAGGCCCTGAAACAGGTTTCACGGCAACCCAGTCACCTCCCTCAGGGTAGGCGTGAGAGCCTCTGAGTCCCCATGGAGCTTGGGACTGTGTGGCCAGGGTCATGGTCAAACTCCTGAACATCCAGTTTCTGTCTTGGGAAGCTGCCTACCCCCTCCCCACCCCACCTTCCCTGGAGTCTCTCTTGCCTTTCCAGAGAACCTGGGCCTGCACTCAGATGGGTACAGCTCAGGGTAGATGTTGGCCAGAAACCAGTGGAACATCCGACAACCCAGCCTCCTTTGCAGCTGCAGGCGTTCTGTGCAGTCTGGCTTCTCGGCCTGAGGGAGGAGAAAGACACGGGCAGTGAGAGGGAAAGCCTGCTATTTACCACCATGCATGTGTGGACAGAGGTGGCTGAAGGACCCAGACAGAGGGAGGGGACCGAGGCCACCATTCCCCAGGGCTGCAGACAGCGGGGAAGGTCATGTGTTGGGAGAAGAGGTTTAAAAGGGACAGAATAGGATGGATGCTCTCTACAGAGAGTTGTGAAGCCAGCAACGTAGGTGTGAGGCCACTCCCTCCCCACAATCCCTCACATCTTCAGTCGACAGAGAGCATTATACCTGTGCTCTAAGGACTTTTCTGTGGAAGCCGGCAAAACGGTGGGGCTTTGCAGCTAGGCTACTGTGGCACAACACATAAGCACATGAGCCTTATGGAGGCAGGAACTGACCCAAAGGCCACTCAGATGAAATAAGCTGGGAAAGTGTGGGGTGGGGTGGAGACAAGGCAAGTTTGCTTTTCTTCCCCTCCAAGTGCCCAGTCTCCTCCATTAACGAATCATTCCTTTGGGCGACGCTATCCCCTTACCTTGAGATTTTCCTTTATGATACAGTTGTCCTGGGATGGATATCAGGTAAGTCCCTAACACTTTAGTATAAATTTATGTATTTGGCTATACTGATAAGATATAAGGAAACCTACCCAAACATTTGGTACTAAGTCCTGGATATTTTTAGGGAAGACAGGTGTGCTAAGGAGTGGTTGGGAAGATCAAAAACAAAAACAAAAGTGTGGGGCTCCTGGGTGGTTCAGTTGGTTAAGCATCTAACTCTTGGTCTCAGCTCAGGTCTTGATCTCAGGGTCATGAGTTCAAGCCCCACATTGAGTACTTAATAAAAGAGAGAGAGAAAGAGAGTATTTCCTGGGGCGAGGAGAGGAAAGGAGAGAGGGCTGGAACAAGAATTTCATTTCATTGTTCCAGCTTGATGGCCTCTAGGCTAGCAACTAGACACTGGGCTAACAGGCTATATGCAATGAGTTTGGTTTGATTCA
Organism: Callorhinus ursinus; assembly: GCF_003265705.2. Lineage (NCBI taxonomy): Eukaryota > Metazoa > Chordata > Mammalia > Carnivora > Otariidae > Callorhinus > Callorhinus ursinus. Next base: position 122,232,934 of record NW_027397063.1, on the reverse strand, counting down.
GCTTCTTCTTTTTTTTACTCCTCAGATGGAAATGTTGGGGGGAGTAAGGTCTGAATCCTCCATACTGAAATGCTCTCGGCATGCTTTCAAACTGTGATCTCAAGCACCTGGCTCAGAAATGCCCAAGGACCTTGTTAAAAAGGCAGGTTCCTAGGCCCTACACCAGAGACTGTGGTTCAATAGGTTGGGGCAGCGCCCTTGGAATCTGCATTTTAACCATCTTTCCTGGTGAGTTTTATTCACAGGAAGTTTGAGAACAGCTTCTCTGGGGCAAGAATGTCTTGTTGATTCAGCATATGTACCTACCATTAAACTAAAGAGATCTATTACTCTTTCCTCTAAGGAAATTAATATAAGTTTTTTATAGTTTCTCAGCATTCTGAACGTTCACTTGAGACCTCGCCAGCCATTCTATAGGGCTGGACTTTGCTCCCAGAGCAGGAATATTCCTTCATGCATATTCTATCACCTTCACCTTTCTTGGTAATGAAACAAACTGGCGAATCTACCCAGCCCTTGTCTGACCTCAAATGAGGAGGCATGCTGACAATGAACTTGCTCTTCTGTATAACCTTGTCTGAGAGGAAAAAACAAGAGAATGTCAACTATTCCAACAGTGAAACCCCGGCCTTGTCTTTCGGGTGCCCAGAATTTCTGTATCTCAAAATCCACGTGAGGGTTTTGGGGGTGGGGTGGGAGATGGGATGGGAGGATAGAAATTATAGAACGAAATTAATTTTTAATTATTTAAATTTAAAGTAAATGCATAAAGTAAATGCCTCCACCTTCAGGGAGGCAGTGATATTATTAAAATCTTGACACTGATGTCAGCAATAGGACATTTCCAAAACATGAATTAATAGGAATGTTCAAAAGAAAAAAAAGAAGGCCTTCTCATTTACCAGTAGGAGGTGCCATTGTCCTTGTGAAAGTCATCAGATAACAGATGGCGAGATTTGTGGATCAGAGAATAGAGCACACCCAGCAGAATAGGCTGGTGAGGGGCTTGTGGGAGTTGTCCCAAGACCTTTGTGGGTTCCAGAAACCTTACCTTTGGGGCCCCTGCTCCCAGCATAGCAAACATTAATGGGAACCCACATCTCATGTCGAATAATATTTATGTGTTACCCCATAAGAATTGAACTGAATGGCAGTTGAAAATGCACTGCTTATGGACATTTAATTAAATGTTTAAATTTTTAATTTTTCTGGGGCTTGTTTTGGATCTTTTATGTTTATTTTTATACTTTATTTGTTTCAGGTCTTGGGTAATTTCATAGCCTTGAGCACTTTGCCCAAGATGAAAAGGCCCTCTGAGACCTGTTACTGCTTATTCCCTGCCCAATCTGTCCTCTGCCCCAATCTGTTCTGTGACACATCCCATAGATGTCATCCCACTGACATCAGGAGGCTCCAGGCCAAGACCAGCTGGGATGCCCTGACACTTGAGAGAGATGCTTGGGAGAGACAGGCAGCCCTGCCTAGTAGAGGAGGCACTTGAGAGAGGCAACTTAAGGGAAGCACAAGCCAAAAGCGTGTATTATCCCCTCCAGGCTAGAGGGAGAGGCACTCCCTGGCTCACCCTCCCGCTGGTGGCGGAGTGGCAGGTCAAGAAGGCCCTGCCGGGATCTCCCCTTACCTTGCTCAAGGAGAAGGCCTCTGGGCTGTGCCTGTAGAAGGTTTCTTTGAATGAGCCCAGCCAAGTCTCAGCAATGCGAACCTTGTTCCGCAAAGCAGCCTCCTGATCAAGGAGGGAGTGGGTTTCCTGATTCCGGTAGATGTGCCCCACCCGAGAGCAGGGGAGGATTTCAACGGAGCCACCACAGAGCCAGACCTGCCAGAAAAGAAGAAAAATAAACATCTGAACACCACTCCAAGTTCATGGGAAGTCAGGGATCCAGGGTCTGGCAAAATGCACAAGAAATCAGGAGCACAAAATTGTAAAGAGATTTCTCGTCCTCAGGGTGCCGCAGAGTTCCCAGATCTGGGAGTTCTGGGCAGGGGAGTGACAGGGTGGGAAGAATGAGCCCAGCTGTCCCGGACAGAACCAGTGGAGTGAGGGGGCCACATCCACGCGACCACCTGAACGTGCCCTTCCCCTGAAGCACACCGAGAGGGGCAACTTTTAGCACTTTCGGAGATGTGGCCATGTGTTCCCCTGTTTCCCAAACCTGCTTCCTCAGGGAAAAAGGGGTCCCTAGTGGTCAGAGAATTTCTAAAAGCTGGTAACGTCCCCTGCAAGGGGAAAGCAAGCTTTCTCTAGACATAGTCTCTCCTTCTTCAGGAGGATTCTCACTGTTCTCCGCTAATGTTCCTGCCTACTCCCAAATGCCTGGAATTCATTTGCTAGGAAGCCTTTCATTTCATCCTTGGGGATAAAGACGAAAAATGAAAACGTTCCTAGCATAGGCAGCATATGAACTGAAACACACCAAAGATGGAGTTCCCAAACTGTATGCCAAGGTACCCCCAGGGTGCTCCAGCAACCTCAAAGGGCCATGCAGGCTATTTTAAATGGTTGAGAGAAACATAGTGACATCTGTTGGTTGTTCTGCAAACTACAAGCTTGAGGTAATTCATGGTTTCAACATTAGATGGCTGCACTTCTGATAATGGACAGCTCTATTGGGTCGGGCTTTCAGTGATTGCTATGATGAAAAAGCAAGTATCGTGTTAAAATCGACATGGAACGGGAAACGAGGTCTGATCTGATTCCGAGGTTCGAGAAGTTGGGTGGTGCCCAAAAGGCGCTAAAGTATTAGGACAAATACTTATTTTTTGGAGCTAGGGTAGTTCCTTCTTATCCACGGGGGGTATGTTCAGGACCCCCAGTAGATGCCTGAAATCATGGATAGTTCTGGGCCCTATATATACTATGTTTTTTCCTTATACATACATATGTACCCGTGATAAAGTTGAATTTATAAATTAGGCACAGTAGATGCACAATAACTAATAATAAAATAGAACAATATAATGATATACTGTAATAAAAGTTATATGATTATGGTGTCTCTCTCTGAAAATATCTTCTTATAACGTACCCGCCCTTCTTGTGATGAGATGGAGTGAGAGAAATGTCACAGACACTGTGACCTAGACTTCAGCTACTACCGACTTGACGATACCTCAGAAGGAGGACCATCTGCTTCCAGACTGCGGCTGACCACGGGCAACTGAAACCGCAGATAAAGGGAGACCACTGTACTCAATGCACAGAACTGTCTGGCATTGGTTTTGGCCTATGGGTGCTGTGAATAGTGACAGAGATGCTGAGGGTGCCGTGCACAGAGAATGTACAGGAACCCCTGCATACAGTATGCGTGGCTGATACTGTGCCCTTTCCTATGGGCAGGTTTGATAGCTGGCTTCGTGAGGGAGGCTGGGGGCACAGTCAAGGTAGGGCACGAGACAGATGGGAAGAGGAGATTTGACACACCACATTTCATGACTTTATACTTTGCTTGCAGCCTTAGACCTGACCAGGGACATTTAAGGGCTGCCTCCAAGCTGGGACCATACCCACTTCTCCCCAAAACCCATCTGGCTCCTCCTTTGGTCCAGGACATACCTTGAGAGACAGCTCGAGGTTTTCACCACCCTGCAGGGACATGAGAGGGTCATACGCTCCAGTGTTTTGGAAGTAATGTCTGTCGATGGCGACAACCCCGCTGGGCACCACAGGGCTCCTGGGCAGAGAGAAGATGGAACAGATGGCAGTTCAGAACCCTGAGCATATCAGGAAGGCTTACTATGCGGGAGCTCCAGAGGCCGAGAGAGAGTGGGCTATGGGCCCAGATAGACCTCAATGCTTTTAATTGCAAGACCAGAGCCAAGCAACCATGTCAAAAATCCCAGTATTTTATGAGAAGAGAGTTATGGTTGCCTGGGTCCTTTTACCTCCTAAAGGGAGGGACACGGGGCTGCACCCCAAGCTCTCCTACCCTCCGGCTTGAGTACCTCTAGGGAAACCTTTGGGAAGAAGGCCTTGTTAACATAATGCACCTTAAGGCAGGTAGCACCAGGCTAGGGAAACAAGGGAAACAGTCCAGCTTTTTCTTCCCACATCCCAAGGTGGGACTTAGGCAGATACCGAGGGCAGGGTGCAGGCGGCAGGGGGCCTGGTGTGCCAACCTCTGGCCAGAGGCCATGACCAGTGAAAGTGCATGGTGGTGAACAAAGATGCGGGACAGCTTGAGCCCAACGTGGGGCAATCCCTCCCGCCTGATGCTGACCCCCCCACCCCCCCAGAAGCCTGGAGCTCAAAATCAACTTCAGGGAGACAGGATGAGGGGACATGCCTGGATGATAGATTTAAATATGCGATCACTAAGCTGTCATGGAATTTGACTAATTTGCAGGGACGTTTTCTGCTGTTAGGTGGAAAGAGGGGTTAAGATAGAAATGACCGAAGTCCAGGTATTAGAAAAAAAAGACAATTTTTTTTTTTTGCACTTCTAAGCTTGTGGCTTATCAGACTTCTGTTAGAGTCACACTCCCTTGGGCAGACCCTTGGGAAGGCCTGTTTGTGCCTAATGCCTTCCTACCGTGTCCCTGTACTAGGAGCTCAGAAACCAGCTGGATAATTGGTGAGCGTTGGGCACTGTCTGATGGAGATGGACCATGGCTCATGGAAGTCAACTGCCCGGAGGGGAACATCACACGATCCCTTGTCCCACAGGCGCTCCTTACAATGTGACATTGACATTGCTTCCCCTGAGGGGTGGGGTCTGTGTCTCCTTCCCATGAACCTAGGTGGGTCTGTGATTGTTTTGGAAGTGACCCTGGGTGAATTCTGAGGCTTGGTGAGAGAAAGGGATACGTCATCTAAAACATTATACTGAGTGAAAGAAGCCAGACATGAAAGGTCACACATCATATGACTCCATTTATATGACACATCCAGAATAGATCAATCCATAGAGATAGACAGTGGTTGCCAGGTGCTGGGGGGAGGAGAGGGTGGGAAACAACACTTAACAGGTAGGGGATTCTACTTTGGAGTGATGGAAATGTTTTGGCACTAGATCGAGGTGGTGTTTGCACAACTTGCGCTACTTGTTATGAGATTGTTCATTTTTAAATGGCTCATTTGTGGTATGTGAAATTTACCTCAACAAATTATTTTTTTAAAGGGGGAGGGGGATAGAGCTTGTTTCACCTGGCCATCTTAGGATACTTAGTGTCAGAACCCAGTGTCACGGTGTAGCAAGCCCCAGGTGCAGTGACCTGATGGAGGGTGAAGTTCCCGTGGAGGTCCCAGCTGATGACCGGCATCAATCCTCAGACATCCGATGGGCCTCGGGGCCGCCCCCCACCCCTGCTGCCATCTTGACCCCATCCTGCCATCCTGAATACCATGGAGCAGAGACCACCAACCCTGGTGCTCTCTTTCATGATTCCTGACCCACGGAATCTGTGAGCTTAATAAAACTGTTGTTGTTCTACACCACTAAGTTTGGGTGGTTTGTTATGCAAAAGAAGATATCTAGAACATCTTCTTAAATAGAATAAGCTTCCAAAACCCAAACACGCCCCAACACCAGAGCAAGCAAGCAACTCATAGAATTTGATATATTTTGAGAGTTAGGGTGTCTTAACATTCACCTGACCGAATCCTTCCTTTTTAGCAAGAAAGTACCTGAGGTCGGGAAAATTCCAGTGTTACCTGGAGAGGGAGAGTTAGGTCAAGATCCCAGCTTGGGTTCTCTCACTGCCCCACACAGGGGTGTTCACTGAAGAAGCTACTTGAAAGAGCTTAAGCTGGACTCCATTCACTTGAGAATATAACAATAATAACACTGAGGTTTGAGTGCCTGGCACTCTCTCTGCTTTTCATGTAGGGACTATTTCAATCTTCCCAACAGCCCTGTTACCCTCAGTTCATTGATGAGGAAACTGAGGCATAGATTAAGTAACTTGCTAGAAAACAGGTGGGGCCAGGATTTGATCCCAAGCAGTTTGGCTGCCGAGTCCTTCCTGAGGAAACAAAGAAGAAGTAAGGCTGTGTGAGGGCCTCACCTGACGGGGCTGATGGGGGATTGGAGGGTCTTCCGTTCTCGCTCTGGCAAAGGCTCCCAGTGGAAATCCAGCTTCCAGTCCAACACCCCACGCTGCAGGTCCTTGGAGGGGTAATACTGGAAATTCTTCCAGTCAATCACATCTATGACTGGAGACACCACTCGGCTCCTGGAAAAAATTGTGGAATCAAATAAGGGATAAAAACCATTCACTTGCTGGGGGATAGAAGCGTAATCTACACTCGCGCTGCCGAATATGGCAGCCAGTATCCACAAGTGGCTAGCAGGCACCTAAAATATGGTCTGTCTAAATCGAGATGTAGTAGAAATATAAAAAACACACTGGATTTAGAAGACTTAGTATGAAAAAAAGCTGTAGAAATCTCAGTAATTTTTACATTGATTACATGTTGAAATGATAACACTTTGGATATAGTGGGCTTAATAAAATATTATTAAAATTAATTGCATCAGGGGCACCTGGGTGGCTCAGTCATTAAGCGTCTGCCTTCGGCTCAGGTCATTGTCCCAGGGTCCTGGGATTGAGCCCCGCTTCGGGCTCCCTGCTCCGCGGGAAGCCTGCTTCTCCCTCTCCCACTCCCCCTGCTTGTGTTCCCTCTCTTGCTGTGTCTCTCTCTCTGTCAAATAAACAAATAAAATCTTAAAAAAATTAATTGTGTCTGTTTCTTTTTGTTTTATAATATGACTATTAGAAATGTTTAAATTTAATGTTAAATACATGGCTTGTTATATTTCTATGAGATAGCACTGTTCTAGAAAATATGTTTTTCCATAAGGAATTGGGGGGTCTATTTAAGTAAAGAGCATGCCTGCCTCTTTCTTTTTTGAAAAACCTCTGTTGACAGCACCAAAAGACAGGAGAGTGGGGTTCTAGTCTCAGCTTAGCTGTGTATCTCTGGGCCTCAGTAAAATGGGAGTTTGAACCACTTCCCACAAACACCTTTCTCAGCTATAATGTTCTAAGTGGCTCTTGACTTCTTTTGGGGCCTTTGATCCCTTTGAGAATCAGGGGAAAACTATGGACTCTTCTTCAGAAAAATAATCATATGCACATATCCAAAATATTATGCACAATTTCAGAGGGTTCATGGGCCCCTGCTCTAGGGTCTGCTTCTTGTTCTTCCCTATATCAGACAACTTGATTAGCTTGAGGAATCAGGACCGCCAAACTCCAGCAGTGTCCCTGGTGTAAATGCACATGTATGTGAGCACGTGGCGTCTATAAGCAAACCAAAGTCCTAAGTCGAGGCTTATCTGCTTGCTCATTTACTGATGCTGTTGGTAATTGGATGTTACCCCTTTTTTGCTGTTGTTGTTGTTTGTCTTGTTTTGTTTGCACAGCCTGGGATATGACCTCAGAGAGGGTGATGGGAGAAAAGGGTACAGGTCAGAAACCTCACTTTTTACCTAAACAGGTCATCATTCAGGAGTACCAGGAGCTGATCTCCCCCTAGCCAATATCTCAGTCACATTTTTTTCTGGCCTCTCATGACTGTTACTTCTAAAATCTATGCCATGGTGTGCCTGAGTGGCTTAGTCAGTTAAGCCTCCGACTCTTGACTTTGGCTCAGGTCATGATCTCAGAGTCAGTCGTGAGATCAAGCCCTGCATTGGACTCCATGCTGACCCTGGAGCCTGCTTAAAATTCTCTCTCTCTCCCTTTCCCTGTGCCCCCCCTCCCCCCTGCTTGCTCTCATGCACGTGCTCTCTCTCACACGCATGCGCTCTCTCTCTAAAATAAAAAAAGTTAAAATCTATGCCATGAAATGGATCAGGCCTGAACTCAGGGGGTCCTGGAAGGTCTCAATCTAAGAGAAGAGAGATTCCTGGCAGAGAGATGCCAGCCACAGTGTGTTTACACTTCTATCGATGTCTGTCTCTATTCTTTCCACCTCGGAGAGGTCACACCAGGCTGGTTCTAGGACTCAATTATCTGTCCTTAAGTGGCTGACATTGGCATGAGGAGTCATGGGGTTTATGTTTAGAGCAAGCATCCCAATATGATTTTCCTGCCCTTTCCACATTGTTCCCTCTGGAAGGTAAAGTAAACTTAATCCCTCTGGGTGCCCACTGCTTCCGGCATCCTGAACTGACCTAAGAAAACTGAGAGGCAAGATCAAGGAAGAAAGGAGGACACCCAGCCCCCTCCCAAGTCTCCACTTACTGCGGAGTGAACTGAGCAGATGGGCTGGATTCGGCTACTGGCAAAGCATTTTGTGGGATTTCAGAGTCAAGAGCCAGGGAAGCCATGTGGCTGAATCCTGAAGAATCCCATCAAATTCGTGCCATCTTAGTAATCATAACAGGACAAGAAAGGAAATTGCATCTGAGCATCCATACAACTAGCTGCTCCTAGATCTTTGAGCTGTGTCCTGCCTGACAAAGCTGTACATTACTTTTGACCAGAAAATGGAACTCTAGAATTTATCAAGTCTATTTGCTCTGTCTTGCTGGAAGCTCAGAGTCCTATGCAAAGCTATCGGTTAACAACTGTATCACCGCAAATATCCAACGCTGTCCTTTCCTGCCCGAGATCTCCTTTTCCTTCTATTTTAACCAGACACCTGAGTGATGAATCACGAGACACTCTGAGTGCCTTTTGGGTAGAGATGAAGAGGATAGCAGCTGCTTAGCCGCGGCTGAATTAGGGAGTAACTGCAGTCTAGTGACTCAAAAATGGTGATTTTAAAAAACCCAAACAGTCTTATATTTAGCTTTGGGTTTTGTACCTACAGATGTGTCTGGTGTTCTTGGAATGCATTTAAAGTGAAATAGCAACGCTGCCCTGTTTGACTTGGAAGGAGCTACAAGTGTCTGCTTACACCATCATTCTCTCTTGCAAATTGAGTTTTAACTCTGAGGCAAGTATAAGGTTGATTCTCTCTTAAGCCTTTCTAAGCTCCAGGGGGGTCAGGCAGTTGGGTTTCAAAAGACAAACAGAGGTAACAGAGCTGTCAACAAAGACTGGTTGACTAAACGTGAGGTCAACTAATAAACTATTGTCCAAGTAGTCAAAATCTAACTGTGGCTTCAAGCTTACCAACCAAACTTAGGTTACTTACAAGCCCTAGCTTACCTCATCCCTCTTTATTATTCCTGTACCTCCATGTTCCTCTGGGTCTGTGATGTCTAAAGTCATTTTGGAAGTTCACTCAAATTCTTGGTGTTGTGGACAGTATCTTATGTTGAGAAGCAAAAGTCTCTGAATTCTCTAATCCCAGAGCTCTTGTTTCTCAAGTGTGACCCCAAGACTTGTGTCGGCCATTTCACGACTCTGTCATGCTGAGGGGCATGTGGTAGGAAGAAGGCTGGAGAGTTTCCCTGGGGCTTGAGACCAAAAGAAGCCTGCTCCCTTTGTGGGCTGGGGTCATCTTAGTCTCCCTGCTGCTCCTCACCACACACACACACACACACACACACACACTCTCTCTCTCTCTCTCTCTCTTTCATACACTCTTTGTCACACACACACACACACACACACACTCTCACACTTTCACATGGGATCCCTCAGACTGCTTTCCATCATTTAACCCCTTGCAGGGGTTAGAGGGGTTAGACCCCTTAGAGGGGTCCTCTAAGATAGAGGACCAGACCAAATTCAAGTGGAAAACAGCTTGGACAGCCTCTGGAGCCAGCGTCGCCCCTCAGTGGGTGTTGTCTTTCAGCACTTCACTGAAGGCTGCCCCTTTCCCATTGGAAACCTTCATTTCTCTAGGGCCATAACTCTCACTCCTTGGCTTGGGTATTAGAGCTGACAGTTAGCACAAGGCCATTGTCAGCTGGCAGCTGGAGTAACAACTACCCTTGATCTTCATCTTTGCTACTTTACACGGAAACCAACTACCAATCAGCACCTCTAACACTGCTCTAAAAACTGCTCTTTGAGCAGCTCTGTCTGGGGCTGCTATGTACAGTTATGTGGGTTGTGCACTGCCCAAACTTAGAGAATGCTTCAAATATCATAAGCATTATAAATTTGCATACTTCATTCTAAAATTTCTGGCAGTTGGCATTAAAGTAACTTGTTCTAAAAAATGAACATGCTATGACACATGTTCTGAGAAATGAGAGTAAAGGGTAATGAAGAAGGGACTCCTTTTACCAGTTCATACAAAGTTGCCATATGGCTCTCTATAGGCCTGTTCTGTGGCCAGGGGTGGGGGACCAGGGCTAGGAACCAGGCCTTGAACCCTCTGATCGGGGTGTTGAGGAAGTTATGACTCTTTGAAATAGTTGATGTATGGCTTGTTACGCTGTTATTCATCATCCCACTCCGCCTTTTTAATGAAAGGTCTTAAAGACCTTTTCCTGCCTCCTGCACAATGGATCCTCACCTGGTGACAGAATGTCTCCTGCCATGAGCCTCAGAGGCAGCTGGGACCCCTTTCCTCTCTTGAAGACAGCAGCTATTAGAAACTGTGCCCAATGGCTTCTATAGCTTTGCTTCACACGAGGTGAGCTGCCATGGGAGGCCAGAGAAAACGCTTGAGCAAAATTGCCATAGGAGCAAAGCAGACCTTAAAAGGGCCACTCTTCCAGGCCCCAGCTTTCAGAGCATCTCTGTGTGCAGTGGTGAGAGATGAGAACTCAGACCCACGAGAGCTAGCTTTTCTTTCAGACCCTCACCTGCGAAGGCCTGCAAGCTGAGCACCGGTCCCAAAGAAAGTGGGTTACACAGGAAGCTGTGAATGAGGCGTGGGGTGACAAAAAGATGGCTAAGCCCTAGAAGAGAGGGGACCTGAAGAAGAAGCCAAGCCAGAATGGGATCTAAGACCAGAGGCCGTGTGTGTGTGCACGTGTGTGTGTGTGGGGGGGGGGGTGGGGGGGGGGAGGGGGGGGAGAGGGAGGGAGAGAGAGAGGGGAGGAGGGGGGAGGGGGAAAGTTGGCTCAAGAGAGGAAAGAAAGAGCCCAGGAAATGAAAATTTCATGGACCCACCTTCTTAACTGGGAAAGTTTCTCAGGGAGCCCCATTTTATTTATAGCTGAGGACACTGAAGTATTGCCAAGTCTTCCTCTCTCAGCCTAGAGGGAGAAATCTCCAGATCTGTGAAAATGGCACCAATGTGAGAAGCAGACATGAGGGGCTCGTTCTAATCAATGTTGTAACACATGTCTTACAACCAGGGTGGGGAGGGGGATGAATAAATCTCATTCCCTCATCAGCCTGTCCAATTCTGAAAATAATTCAGAGACAGCAAAAAGAGCAGTAGGCCCAGAGTTAGAACACCTGACTCAGCGGCAAAGTCTCCGTGTGCCCCCGCAGATCATTTCACCCCACGGAGCCCCACTATCCCTCTCTGTGAAACGGAAGCAGAAGTACTTGCCTGAGGCGTCTCATGGGGGGGGCGTCAGGAAAGAATTATATGAAAACAGTCTATTCGGGTTATATACACGTAAGGCTTAATGATATTAATTCCTGAGTTCCTAAATGTCTGCATACAAGAAGCATAGAAAACGGCCTAGCTCTTGAGTGGCTGTGTGACCCTGAGGGGTCTCCTTGGCTTCCCTGGAACTCAGTTTTTTTCAGCAGTGAAATCGTGAGATAGGACTAGATGATCTCACAGGTCCCTCTGAAAGCCATCTGTCTGTGACATGGGGATGGGAATTAGATGGGGAATAGGCTGGACCACCTTTAGTTCCCACTGCAATGCGACGCGGTCATCACGATGTTGAGGGCAGGATCCAAGATGGCAGAGTTTGTTAAGTTTGCATGTTTACTTGTCCTTGTCCTGGTCCTGGATTTATACACGTCTCCTTTTCTTCTGAGGTAATAGCCTGGAGTGGGTAGTAATCTGTACTACTGGGCAAAACTAATCCTTCCCGATTTCACTTGAACTGATTGTTCTTTATTGAAAAGGAATTGCTGGACTATTACCGATTGACATCATGTTCCTTGAAACCTCCTTCATCTAGTGGAATATGCTAATTCCTCTACCTCCTCATCCAGAAAGGTCTTTTCTTAGACGTTGTCATCCCTGACTTCAAAGGAGACATCGAACATATACCATGGGGAGGAGTGCAAGAAGAGAAGTCGTAAGGCTTGGTTCTGGCATCTGCCCCACCTGGCTGGCCACCATCAGAAACAATCATTTGTTGAACTCCTACTGTGTACTAGGCCTCTGCAAACCCCGAGGGGTATGCCTGAGGTGGTCCAAGGTGGGCTAGGCACCAGGTTTTGCCTTTTCTTAGTGGGATATTCGGATTGAGGAAAATGGTTGACAGGGCATACTTAGGAACAGTATGAGGAGAGCAAGGAAGTGGGGGGTGAATGACAGCAAGATGGGGGAAAAGAACAGAGAAATGGTCAAAGAAAAAATGTTAAATGTTGGGCTAAGGGGTGTGTAAGGCAATTTTCTCTGACTTCACATTCCTGAGGCCTTAGTTAGAACGTTAGAGACCCCTCATCCCGAATACCAATGCTGGTTCTCGATGGAAGTTTAGCAATCACAGAGTCTAACACGTTCTGTTTAGGGGTAAGTACCTATGAACAAAATATGAAGACTTTTTCTCAGGTTGTATTATAATCCTGATTAAAATTCCTGACTTTTCCACAAAGGCAGTGACACCATGGTAAGATGTTACCCTATCCAGGAGTATTTGCAACTTAAGAGAAGCTGTTCTCCAGGCCCCTGTTTTTGTATTTAGAAAACAAAGCAGATGGACTGGAGGACCTCTAACTTCCCTTCCAATGTACCTCCCTATACTTTTGAAGAGGCTCAAACTCAAACGTCTGAAAAAAAAAAAACCAAAGAAACACGTTACTCTCTCTTGGGGGAACCTCGGGGGACTTGTTCAATGGTGGATAGATGTCCTGTGAGTGGTGGAGGCTGTAGACTCTTTCTCCCAGCCCCACCTCTGCTCCCCAGATCCCAAGGGTGAAGTTACCTGTCACCAGCTATTCTGCTGAGGAGGGGCTCCAGCCAGCCAGGGTGGCACTCACAGTGGGAATCCATGAAGACCAGCACGTCCCCGGTGGCCCTGGTGGCCCCCAGCATCCGGGCCCTGATGGCACCCAGCCTCTTGTTGCTCCTGAGCAACTTCACCCCCTCCAGCCTGGCCACGTATTCGCTGAGAGAAGACTTGAGTTGCCCTGGAATCAACAGAGTTGTGGTCAGTGGGGTCACAGATGCCACAGCCAATGAGAGTGTGATGACCATCACTAGGATCATTGTCAGCAATTCTCTCTTGGGAGCTATGGTGAGCACCAGGGTCCTGAGACTCAGATACATCACACTATGGCTGTTGCTAAGATGTAAGTTGCTTCATTAGTTTGGGGTGGGTCAGTATTCCCTCCAGTAAAAGCCAGGAGAGATGGTGCCATAAACCCAGAGAGGAGAGGAATGGCTAATCTTCTCTAAATGCAGCAGTGGGTTATGCAGATTCTGTTGGTGCCCGACTCAGATGACCTAGGGTCCCTTCTTAGGTTTGGTTTGGTTTGTACGTGCCCAGCAGCTGTAGGTTTGTTGCTAACTAGTCTGCACCCTTCTCTGGGGACATGCCCTTGGGTATAGAACTGCTTCTCCTGTGAGTGCCAGAGAGTCCTGCAGAATGCTGCCCCTGGCCCCAGGTGCACAGGGTCAATGACCAACCCGTGCAGGGCTACCAAAGCCCACTCCCTCGCCTCAAGGCAGGACAGATTCTGAGATGCAGTTGGCACTGCAGAGCTGTCCATGGGATCAGGCTGTGGCTGGACTTCATCCGAAACCTCATCTTGGCTCTCAGTTCCTTCCTCTGCCTCTCCTGCTTCCCCTACTCTCCTATAGGCTTCCCCTGAGAGTACACCCCCTAAAAATCACAAGCACATGAATCCCATCTCAGGCTCCGCTAAAGAAATCTGACCTAAGGCAGTGGTCAAGGATGTCAGAGACAGAGGTCCATTAAATGTGGCCACTGGTAGATCATAGGTGGTGCGGGCCAAAGGGTTTCATTGTAATGGTAGGGGTGGATAGGAAATGCAGTGGGTTGAAGAGAAAGTGGGACGTGAAAAACCGAGACCAAGAGTCTAGACGTTCTTTTAGGAACAATGATTCTAGAGGGGGTAAAGGGAGAAGCTCATTAGGTTTTGTGTTTAAGAGCTTTCTTGTCTTAAACACCCACACGCGCACACACACACACACACACACACATATGCATACATCAAGATGAACAAGCTAGTGGAGAAAGAAGGAATAATGCATTCATGGAGAAGTAGTGTCCTTCATGAAGTCTTGGAAATGGGGTGCCCCTAGTCCACTGAACTAAGATTTCAGGGCAGGGATTATACCTCATGCATTTCCACTGCTCTGATCCCTAGCACAGGGCTGGCCCATGGTAGGTGCTCAGTACATGTGTGTTGAACAGAACTGTGCCGAAGAGCAAGAGTTTCCCTGGTTCTCCAGCCCAGAGGCAGTCTTGATGGGAATACGCATAGTCTTGCTACTTTGGTAGCTGGGTCTCCAGGGAGTTCGGGAAGGCTCAGGCAGCCTTAGGTGAAGGCCCTACAAGACTCCCTGGAGAGCTGCCTTCTGAGCAGCACGTGGCTCCTTGGGGAGACTTTTCTCCAGAGGAAACTGTCCTGAGCAGCGGACATAAGGATTCCCAGTCATTGGCTGTTGAATCTCTTGGTGGTAAAATATTATGCCGATTACTTTATAATTATTTTTCTGATAAGTTTGTTAGTCCCAAGTCCGTTCCCTAGAGAAGGACCTCTGTTAGCAAATTAAAACTTCTGAACTTGAATGTGTGAGAACCAGCCCCTCGGTGACTCCACTATACTGAGAACTGCTAGTTGTCTTGTCCAACATTCATTCTCCTCTTCTACCTTACTAGCAGAAACTTGATCTTGTTCAGGGCAGCTAAAAGCACTAACCTACCAAGACTCTCTTGCTGTTAGTAATTGTCTTTTAATCTAACTCTGGTGGAAATACCATAGGTAAGAAGATTCTGGAAAAACTGTTGTTTTACGGATTTTTTTCTAAAGGACAAACTTGGCTGACCTCAGCATTTCACCCTTTCCTGCTTGCAGTGTGACTGATGTGCAGAGGTAGAGTAGCCTCGTTGGATTAGGAGGCCAAATGCCACACTCCAAGTAGGGCCAAGTGGAAAGCAGAAGATGCTGAGGACGGGGCACCAGGGTGGCTCAGTCGGTTAAGGCTCTGCTCAGGTCACGCTCTCAGGGTCAGCCCCATTTCAGGATCCCTGCTAAGTAGGGAGTCTGCTTCTCCCTCTCCCTCTCCCCCTCCTCCCTGTTCTTGCTTTTTCTGTCTCTTCCTCTCAAGTAAATAAATCAAATCTTTTTTTTTAAAGGGTGAGAGTATTAAAAAAAAGAAGATGCTGAGGACATTGGAGGACCCCACTGCCCTAGGGCCCAGCTCCTTGGCTTCTACACACACAAGGAGAAGGGAAGGCTACCAAGGGACACCGACATAACACGGTTCATAATCTGACGGGGGAGGAACCACAGATGTGCTCTTGGGAGGACTCTGGCACAGCCGAGAGTTCAGAGGGTCTGTGGGTACTTCCACCAGCCAACACAGCCCAGTGCAGGAACTGCTCGCCTGTCCGGCCTAATACGCAGCCATCTGCACCTCAGTAACCTCACATGCTTCTGGGGCCTCTGGCTAGTCTGATTCACCGCCGTGCCCGGGCTGGGCAAATTCCCAACATGAGGCCCTTCAGAAGAACTAGCAGAGGCCGGTGGCTACTCGAGACTTTCTTCTGTCATTCCCCTTAGAAGGGTGTTTTTCAGACCTCAGCAAGTGTTCAGTTTCCCTTGGAGCAGTCTGTTCTCCCCACAGGGCCGGGGGGACGGGGGGACCGCTACAGGCCATTTGGTTGAGCCAGAAATAAAGCCTGAGGGCCCAGCCGAAGAAGAGCAGTGGTTCTCAAAGCGTCGTCCACGGACCAGCATCATCTGTATCACCTGAGACCCTGTTAGAAATGCAGATTCATGGGGGCCCAGTACTAGATCCAGAAACTCTGGGAGAGATCCTAGCAATCAGTGTTCTAATAAGCCTGCCAGGCAATTCTGATGTACATTCAAGCTTGAGAACCACTGACCTAGAACCTTCTTCTGTCTCCATCTTCTTTTAGCAACTCAGCCAGGCAAGGGGCTGGTCCCTAGTAGTGAGTTTCCTGTCAGTGGAAACATTTGAGCAGATTCTGCAAGTCTGGGCTCTGGGCCTAACTCAGTCCTGGTCAATTCTCTTCTCTAGGCCTCAGCTTCCTCCATCTGGAAAATGAATGGATCAGGCTAAACAGGAATGATTTAGTGACTAATACATGTCAAGTGCTTTCCCCAGTGTCTAGGAGGCAGTGGGCGCTAAGGAATGGCCACCCCGCTGTGATTCTTGAGTGTCTTGGGAAGAAGCATATTGGACTGTGTGGAGGTTGAGACTGGGAGAGATCCCGCTGGGATCAGGCTGGAGTGACCTCCTGAGGTCCTCGCTGGGACCTCCTTGCCTGGTTTGGCTGCTTTGCCTTCTATGTCTTCTCCCTCCACTTCCTTACCAGGTACCCCTGGGGCTCTTCACCAATGAGTTACCTGCACCTGAATCCTCATCTGGAGGTATGCTTCTGGGAACCTTGCCTCTACAGGCTCCAAACCCTAGTCTTTGCATGGGAACCCCCCACGGTCTAGGCCCACTCGAGGAGCTGGGAGGAGCCCATAGCCACCTTGCTGGCTGAGGTCATCCACCAAGATGATCTCCTTCAGAAAGGCCCTGGGCACTGTGTCAAGGATGCTGTGCACAGTCCTCAGGAGGGTGGACCAGGCCTCATCGTGGAAACAGAGGATGACGCTGGCTGTGGGCAGGCTGTCCCCGGGGTACTTCTGTAGACACCTGCAGGGAAGAGAACCAGGGAGCCATGGGAAGAGAAGACCAAAAGGAGCATTGGACATCCTCTAACACACTCCCTAGGCCCTGGCCAGGGCTGCTTTAACCAGATAGCCTCCCCCCACCCCCTGGGTTTGCTTGAAATTTCCATGGAAGGAGAACCCATCACACCCTCACAGTAGTGCTGTCTACTGTCTCCCAATCCTCAAATCCCAGGAGCAATGTTTAATCCATGCCTCTCTCGTAGCAGTTGAGAGGTATTGCCACTATTCCCAGCAAACAACTGTTCTAACCTGTAAAATGGGAGTGAATGACATTACCAACCTCCTAGAGCTGTTGTAAGGCTTAAATAGGAGGAGGTACATAGTGAGTATCCTATGAACACGCAATGTCATTCATTTAAGGGCAGAAACACTATTTTCTTTATTTTTGTGTCTACAGCACCTAGCACATAATAAAGGTTAAGTATGATTATTGTTCTTGAAGAAGGGCAAGGATTGAACATTTGTGAGTGCCAACAATATGCCAGATACTGTGCTAAGTCCTCTACACATATTACTGCTTGTTTACACTAAAATAAGTCTTTGGTTTGGGCACTTACCCCCATTTTGTGGATAAGGAAACTGAGGCTCAGAGAGTGAACAAGACTTATCAAAGCTCACAGTGCCGGTAAGTGGCAGAGCTTCCAAGCTACCCTGCCCTTTCCCCTCTGCTGGTTTGTGGCTGGAGAGGTAGGGGTGGGAGGTACCACCCCTGTCAGGAGCTTGTCCGGTTCCCTCCTTCCTTTGCAGATGAATAGCATGCTCCCCATTTGCTTTGCATTTCATCTGCTGAGAGTTGTGAGTGACACCACAGTGGAAAGAATTATAATAACAACAGGTTGCTCAGAGCAGTGTGTGGCTCACAATTGTTCACAAAAGACGCTTTTTTTTTTCTAGGTAGCTTCTAAACGTCCCTCCCTGGAGGAGGATTGGCATTTGAGTAGGGGTTGGCTCAAGGACCTCAAACTTCCAACACCTAAAGGCAATTGTGAAGGTAGAACTGCCTGCAGACTGACCACCAGACTAAGGCTGGCCGAGCTGGAGGGAAATGCCACGCTGCTCCTCAGCTGAGCATCTCTCTGCCTAGTACAGTCCTAACCAAGGCTGAGACTCTCAATGTGCAAGACCCCTGCGTGTGACTCCAGGCAAGAATCTTCTGCCAGGAGGTGGAGGGGTGATACAAGGTAAGTGCTTTAAGGTAACAGTAAAACAGAAATCCTAGATTGAAAAAAAAATCCCAAACATACGAATATCTCATAAACTAGCCATCAATTATTTTATTAATTTATATATTAATGCCCTATTTCTTTCCATAAAGGATTTGAAGTCACTCACAAGGAATATGCACAATAAAATAATGGTAATATAAAAGTAAGGATGAAAAGTCAGGAGGAGGGAAATATAAGTAATAGAAAGTCAAGGGGCACTTGGGCGGCTCAGTCAACTGAGCGTCCGACTCTTGATTTCTGCTCAGGTCATGATCTCAGGGTGGTGAGATGGAGCCCCACATCAGGCTCTGTGCTCAATCAGGAGTCTGCTTGAGATTCTCTCCCTCTCCCTCTGCCCCTCCCCATGCAAGTGCTCACTCTCGCTCTCTCTCTCTCTCAAATGAATAAATAAATCTTAAAAAAGAAAGAATAGAAAGTCAATATCTAGAGAAAGAACATAAATATACAGGCCAGAAGGGCCTTGGAATTCCCAGAATGAATTTTAAGCTTCCCAGTAGCCAAAGAAAAATGGAGGTTTATTCTGCATCAGGATTGTCACCATCAGAGAAGTTATATACTAGAATTTTTAGGGAAAGTAATGCTCTTTCTTGTACTTTTCTTTTTTTACAATTTATAACTTTTATTTTGAAATAGTTTAAGACTTGCAAGAAGTTGCAAAAATAGTCCAGAGAGTTCCTGTGTTATCTTCATGTAGCTTTGCCTAGTGATGATATATTACATAACCATCCACCATGAGCAGAATCAGGAATATGACATAGTTCATAGTTCAAATACTATTAGCTCAAATACAGACTTTACTGGAACTTCACCAGTTTTCACATCTCACACTAGTTTTTAAGAGAAATTCATATGGGCTTTAGAAAGAAGTCCCTAAATGGGTGACTGTCCTTAGAAGCATCCCTACAACAAATGAAATCATGAATTTTATGTGCACTTTTACAGGCTGCTTTCAGGGCTGCTCACATAACCCGTTCAAAGTGAAACCCCCTCCTGTAAAGTTTTCAGGAGATGACGGAGGCCACAGGGCTCACTGCCTGCTCCGCTGAGGTATTTCACCCCTGCGGCCCCTCCCCGCACTCAACCCTCCTCTCTCCCGAAGCCTTGGTGAAGCTTCGCTCCCTGACCCTGCCTGACTTGGAGAATTTCCACTCTGCACTCAGAATTGCTCTAGACCTGCTCACAAACAGGTTCAACATTTCCATCATGTCCTCTCTATTTCCTTTTAAGTCGGGAGAGTAGGAAAATCCAGGGGTCAAGATTGGGGCCCCCAATCTTGGAGGCTGTGAGGAGTAATCATGCCTCAGTGAATTCAGTGGGTACAAATCAAACTGAAAATATTACTAGGGCAATGGCTTGGGGGCTGGCTGTTTTCCAACTCAGATAGGAGAGACGTTTGGGGACAGGCAGGCCTGCAAATGGCATTCTCGCGGCTGCAGTTTTGTAGGGACTGAAGTCTGTCACCTGAGGGCAGAACACAGCCATGCCTTCCGGAGGGACGGGTCTTTTCCCTCCCCCAGTCCATAGAATTCGAGCACCGGAAACAGCTTCGAGCACCGGAAACAGCGCGCCTGCACACGTCCTTGAAGAAAGGTAGTTAAAGAGCTTAGGCTTCAGAATCATATTTAGATTTGCATCTTCACCCTGCTGCTTCCTAACCCCTTGGATAATATACTCAATATTTACAAGCCTTAATTTCCTCATCTGAACACTGGATAATATTTACCCCCAGGGCCTGTTGTGAGAATCGAATAATTACAGGCATGCCATAGACAGCGGCTCTTTTATAGCTATCTTGGAAAAAATGTAATTAGCACATGTATTGTATTTATGCTTCTCTTTGTAAAGCATAACCATCCTTAACAACCACCCTACAGTGTGGCCTGAAAGGCTGCCTGAACTACTTTTGGAAGTTGGGTTTTCCTCATCTGCACAATGGGAATGTCAGTGGCGCCCGTTTCAAAGCTTTTGTAAGGAACAAGTGCCTGGCACGCAGTAGGGACCCCACCAGTGAAAGGGATTCTCACTGAAACTCCAGCTCTTTGGGACCACAGTCCTCACACATTCCTCAATGTCAGGAGACAGGAGAGCTTTCCGCTCTGCTACATAGTGGGTGACTCCAGGGCGACTGACTTCCTTTCTTTGGCTTCAGGGACCCTTAGAGCAGCAGTCTAGCCTGATGATTCAGGCCATGGGTGCTGGGGCTCCGCCCCTTCCTAGCTGTGCAAATGACCCTGGGCAAGTTGCTTAGCTTCTTGGGGCCCTGGTTTCCTCCGGATGGTCATAACAGCACCCGCCTCGCAGAGCTGCTGCGGAGATGAATGGCCTTCGTAAAGCACGAGGGACAGTGGATGGCACAGAGGAAGCGCTGGGTAAGAACTGGCTGCCATGGTTAGAAGATGTACCATTACTGACAAGATGATCCCCGAGGCTCTTCCAGCCTTGAAATTTCTGTGTTCTTGACTCTCCACGGCCCTCTTCAGGTAGGAGAGGGGAAAGCAAGAGGAAAAGCCAGGGGAGCAGGGATTTCAAAAGAGACTCTTGTTAAGACTCTTCGCCCTCCAGCTGTCTTGCTCCAGCATATTCTAGGTTTTGTGGGTAGATAGATCTGTGAGAGAAGATGGAAGAAGAGATGAACAGGGACGAGGAGCATGGCTGGGATAAACTTGACGAGGCTGCTAGGACTTTGAAAGTCCAAGTGGGTCTCGGAGAGCTGTGACAAGGCCAAGGGAGATGCCCCCAACCCCGAGCTGTGAAGATGGGAGTCCTGGCAACAGCTCATGCGTGACCGTCACCTGCTCTACAGAAGGGAGCTCACATGGTCTCCAAGCAAGCTCTGGGGCACCTCTTCAGGCAACCGCAGGACTGCTGGGAGCCGTGGAAAATAGTCTGGAGTTTCAGGGCAGGACAAGCGTGGGCTCTGAGCGAATCCTGTGGTTTGCCAGAAGGCCCGGTGCCCTCGGCAAGGCTCTGGAGGGAGTGCAGCACTAAATATTAGAAACAGAACTTTGGCAAGGCCTTGCGTCTCAGGGCATATTCGACGCTTTTTAGAGGAGCCAGGGATTATTTTGTTCCTGGTGGAGTGACCAGGCGGAGGGGCCTGTGGGTGGTGTAGGCTGTGTTGCCTACAGACACCAGTGGCAGGAAGCAGGACCGGCTATATGCGTGCCCTTCTGGAGGGTTCTGTGGTCATCATTCCAGGGATGGGCACCATCCACCTGTGGGCAGCACTATCTAGTGGGGATGGGCAAATGGGTGCGCCCTCTCCATGCCCACGGCCCAGGTAGTAGCACAGAGTGGAGGAGGGTGTGACACACGACGCCCTGAGGGCAGGCGGACTGCAACCCCACTCACCTCGCTCAAAAACTCTGTCCATTCAGGGCATCTTGGGAAGAGTCTGTACATCACGTGGACAGAGATCAAGCTTTGGCATTGAGTTCTGACCTTGAATCTGTCCTTATGTGGCCTGGGTAAGTGACATAAGCTCTCTGATAACCATCCTTCAACAATTTCCACATCCACAGACCCAGTTATGTCTATAATAATCAATCCTTATTTTTTGCACTCCTTTTGATTCCAATAAGTCTTTTTTGAGCATGTAATATGATTAACCTCAGTTTTCTCATCTGCAAAATGGGGGTGTTGGAAGGATCAAATGAGTTAAGATATATGAAGTACCTATCCCAGTGCCTTACTCATAGTAAGAGTTCAGTACATGTTAGTTTTCGCAAGCCTCCCATGTGCCAGGATACTCTTCTAGGTATGTGTTTGTCTATAAAGTGAGGATAACGAGTAAAGCTACTTTAGAGGGCTATGTAAAGATTATATAGGGGTGCTTGGGTGGCTCAGTCGATTGAGCGTCTGACTCTTGGTTTCAGCTCAGGTCATGATCTCATGGGTTGGGGATCAAGCCCCCATCGTGCTCAGCAGAGAGTCTGCTTGAAATTCTCTCCTGCTGTGCCTCTCCCCACTCACTCTCTCCCACTCTGTCTCTCTCTAAAAAAAAAAAAAAAACTTAAAAAAAGAGATTATATAAACAAAGAGATGCCTTATGTACCTTGTCCACAGCAAGCTTTCAATAAATGGAAACTGTTGCTATTTCTCAGGTTAGTGTGCTGGCTAGTTTCTGGTATAAGCTTTTCATCATAGTAGAAGACTGGTCGGGTGTTCTAAAAATACTGATCCCTGATATGTGTAGGATTTTCCCACGTGCTCTGTCATTTAATCCTCATTCCCACCACGGGGGCTGCTGCACCACCCAACTCCAGGGGGTGCCATGCTCACAGAATGCCACATGACGGTGCCCCTTGGAGTTGTGTGGCATGACAGTGCGGTCCACGATGGAAGATGGCAGGCAAAGAAAGCCATATGAGTGACTGGAACTCATACAGATCCCCTGCCGGACCCAACCTCTACAGAACACGGCTAAGCAGTGAAATGTTCTCAGTCGCCAGGCAGCCTTTGGGAACAAAGGCCTCCTGTCCCCTGTTGACCCAAGTGGTGTTGGTGGCTTCCATTTTGTTTTGTTAAAATATAGGCGGAATTCTCCTCAGAAGAGTAAGGCTTGTGATAGCAAGCATCCACTCGCCCCTTAACTGATGAGTGGGTTAGGTTTGGGAGATCCTGAGGGAACAGTAAGAAATGGTCCAGATGGTGGGGCCCTGATCACCTGTGTTTGGGAACCCTGGTCCCCTGATGTCACCATGGGGACATCAGGTCCCCAAGGAGAGAGAGGGCAAGGAGGGAGGTGGGGCATGGGAAGAGGAAGGCAGGTGGTACTACAAACCTACCATCTGCTTCATAATATACCTGTTCTTCCTGCCCACCTCCCACCCACTTCACAGAGGTCTAGAGGGTAGGGGGCGAGGGGTGTAGGTAGGCCCGAACTAGGGAGAGAGCTTGAGCAGTGATTCAGAGAAGCTGCTGGAAGCCTCTAAAAAGCAAGCAAACAAACAAAAGAAACCCTCTAAAATGCAGCCAAAAAAGATTGCTTAAAAGCAGCCAACTCCTCCTCGCAAGTGCTCCTTGGTTGGGTACAAGAAAGCACACACTCAAATGTCTGCAGAGACGGTCAGACAGCCAGGGGACAGAGATCTGGCCAGGAGGTGGAGGGGGGCTGCGGCACGGCCGGGAGCTAGAGACCACGTGGCCCCCCTCAGAGTAGCCAGTGTCACCAGGAGGAAATTCAACTCAGCATCACCAGATCGTTCCGATTTTCAGAAAAAGCCATAAACCTGAACTGTTTATGGGGAATCTCTCAATTTTTTTTAAAAGGTTTTATATATTTACTTGGCAGAGAGAGAGACAGCGAGAGAGGGAACACAGGCAGGGGGAGTGGGAGAGGGAGAAGCAGGCTTCCCACGAGCAGGGAGCCTGACTCCGGGCTTGATCCCAGGACCCCGGGATCATGACCTGAGCTGAAGGCAGACGCTTAACCAACTGAGCCACCCAGGCGCCCCAGGAATCTCTCAGTTTTTAAATATCGGTCATTCTTCCAATTTAAAAAAAAAAAAAAAAGCCTGTGGTCAGGGGCGCCTGGCTGGCTCAGTCAGTAGACCATGTGACTCTTCATCTCAGGGTTGTGGATCCAAGCCCCATGTTGGGTGTAGAGATTACTTAAAAATAAAATCTTTTAAAAAACATGCTGCAGCCAAATAGCATGTCTGGGACAGGATAGGACCCGTGGGCTGTCATCTTGTGACATCTGAGTTACCCCTAACTCCGGGGACTCCTGCTCCTTCATGCCAGGCAACACTTCGCCTTCTGTGCTTCTTTCCCTCTGAGACCTTCCTGCTTGGAGCCAGCACTAGGATTACAGGCCGACCCAGGATACCGGTCTGGGGGAAGAGTGTGAGACCAGGGGTCAGAGGGCATGCGCCACGTGCTCTGGAAGAAGACAGATGTCCTGCTCAGACCTCTGAATCCCCTGTGAGCAAAGGGCAATAAGGGACTTTGAGCAGGTCTGTCACCCCCCCCCCCCCCCCCCCCCCCCCCCCCCCCCCGGGCCCTCGTTTCCATATGAAAGAGGGATTCACTCACTATATAATGTCTAGACCTTTCCAGCTTCGCTGTCTGCAATCTGTTCTCAGCACGGGGGATTGGGGAAATTAGGGTGGGCCATGCGATGTTGTAGTGTCTTTTTAATATTCACTGTAGCCACCACTTAGTGAGGGTTCCTACACACCATGTGCTGTGCTAAATACATGCATTATCACATCTGACCCTCCCAACTGCCCTTTGAAGTGGGTACCTTCACGTGTGCAGAGATGGTCACCACAATTCTGTCCACCCTCATATGCACGCTCCTTTGCAACATGACTTTGCCACTTTTCTCATGAAGAGGTGCAACCTATTGCTCCACCTCCTCCCCCCCCGCCGCCGAATCTGGCTGGTCTTGTGACTTTTTCTGACGGATAGAATGTGCTGGAAGTGATATTCTGGGACTCCCAAGTTGAGGTTCCAAGGGGCCTTGCAGCTTCCCCTTGCTGCCATCAAATGCAGTGTAAGGAAGGCTGTCTTACTCTAACAGAGGGTGAGAGGCCACTTGGCGAAAAGCTGAGGTGCCCCAGCAGAGGACCAGCATATGCGCCAGATACGTGAGTGAGGCCATCTTGGATCACTCAATCCCGGTTAGCCTCCAGGTGACAGCAACCCCAAGAGGAACCCCAGGTGAGGGTGGCAGAAGAAATGCGCAGCTGAGTCCAGTCCTAATTATAGAATTGTGGATAAATGGTTATTGTTTTAAGCCACTAATATTTTGAAATAAGTTTATTGAGATATAATTCATATATCATAAAACCACCCTTAGAAAAGTGTACAATTCAGTGGTTGCTAGTATATTCACAAGCTTGTACATCCACTACCAATATCGAATTTCAGAGTATTTTCATCACCCCCAAAAGAAACCCATTACCCATTAGCAGTTATTCCCCACCCTATTCCCCACCCTCTGGCAACCACCCTAGCCCCAAGCAAACACTAATCTACTTGCTGTTTCTAGAGACTACTCTGGACACATATACATATTAATGGAATCACACAATATGTGGCCTTTTGCGACTGGCTTCTTCCACCTAGCAGAATGTTCTCAAGGTTCATCATGTTGTAGTGAGCATCAGTATCTTTTTTTTTTTTTTAAGATTTTATTTACTTGAGAAAGAGAATGAGAGAGAGAGAGCATGAGAGGGGGGAGGGTCAGAGGGAGAAGCAGACTCCCTGCCGAGCAGGGAGCCCGATGCAGCACTAGATCCTGGGACTCCAGGATCATGACCTGAGCCGAAGGCAGTCGCTTAACCAACTGAGCCACCCAGGTCCCCAGTATTTCACTCCTTTTTACTGCTAACTAGTATTCCATTGTTTGAAAATACCAGTTTGTTTAATCATCAGTTGATGGACTGTTAAGTGTTTCCGTGTTGGGCTGTTTTGAGTAATGCTGCTATGGACATTCATGTACAAGTTTTTATGAGTTTGTGAAACAAGTTTTTAGGAACATACAAAATATGTTTTCAATTCTCATGTGTCTATAGCTAGGCCTGGCATCCCTGAGTTATGTGGTAACTGTTTAACATTTTGAGGAGCTGCCAAACTGGTTTCCAAAGCAGCTGTACCATGTTACAATCCTACCAGCAAAGTGTGAGGGTTTCAACTTCTTCACATCCTTGTCAGCACCTATGATGGTCTGCCTTTTTTATTTAACCATTTTAGTGGGTGGTGAAATGCTCTCTCATTGTGGTTTTAATTTGTGTTTTTCCCTACTGACTAATGGTATGAACACTTTTCATGGGCTTTTTGGCCATTTCTATGTATTCCTTGGAGAAATGTCTACTCAGATCTTTGCCTATTTTTAAATGGGTGTCTTTTTGTTGGGTTGGGTTGGAAGGGTTCTTTATGTATTATGATACAAACCCCTTATTAGATTTGCAAATATTTTCTCCCATTCTTGGGTTGTCTTTCACTTTCTTGAAGCACAAAAAGTTTTGACTTTCATGAAGTTCAATTTATCTGTTTTTTAGGCCACTAAATTTTGAGGTGATGTGTATGCGGCACTAAATACTGGATACACATTCTCATTTTAGAGATGAAGAAACTAGAGCCCAGAGAGCTCAAGTGACTTGCTTTAAGTTACATAGCAGATAGCTGATTGGTCAGTCTGACGCTAAACCTAATGCTCTTAACCAGTATAGATACTGCCATCTTGGACTAAAGTGTTAACAGAATGTTCTGGATTCAGGGTCATGAGGCTTGGGTCCTGGGATCCAAATCAAAGTGACAGTGATGGAGGGTTATTTGAAGATTACACAATCCATTGATGTCTTCACCTGCTCTGGACTGTCTACACTGATTCATTAAGGTCCTCAGAAAGCTCTGTCTTGGCTACCTTAGAAATATGCTTCTGTGGAGTCATACTTGGCCTCATGCTCTCAGCTTTCATCACAGAGGGAACCTGTTGAGGGTGTTGTATCTCCTCTATCACTGACTATCACCTCTACACAGCTTCGGAGGGAAATTCCTGTCAGATATAAATGCTAGGAAAAGGCACTTTTCTTCCTCTGAGGACTTGGTATGTTTTCCCCTCATGAGCAATAAGGATCGTGATATCTATGGGTGTTTCCTTTTTCAGTTTGGCCGCCAGGAAGCTCAGAGTAAGGAACTAGGATATTTAATCATTGAGAGGGTTCTATGGATTGCCTACCTTCATTCTAATTTTTTCTTTGGTCTTGACTTTCCCTCTTTCCATCCAGTCATTTAACAGGCATTTCCTGACAACCTGAAGTCTGTGAGGACTGAAAGTTGAATTAAATAGGTAAGATCCTTGAAGCCGAATCTGTGGTGCCCCGCCCATATCCCCTTCGGGCCGTACCCCTACAATACACCACAGCCTGCCTTCCAACTGCCTGAGGGCTTTCTCTGCCTGCTGGAGAGGCTCTCCCACAGCTGACCTGAAGAGCTGCCCTCCCCTGAGAGCTGCCCTCAACCCGTGACTAAAAGGAGCTGACGTATTCATACCCAGCAACCCTGACCCTAAGGAGGTCAAACACATGGAGAGGTGTGTTCCATAGCGCCTCCCAGTTTCCCCAGCAGGCTGAGCCCTAGCTGCCCACAGAGGTAACTGCCTTGAAAACACACCTTTCATCAGTCTTCTGTTTTCTTCTCCACATTCCCAGTCCCTTACCAGGGCTCCTTGGCATTGTCTGCAAAACGAATTTTCGTCTCAGGGTCTGCTTTGGAGGAACCCAAACTAAGACCGTCTCTGATGTCACGGAGTTTATGTCCTATGAAGCTGATAACCAAGTAATTATTTAACAGCTGCAGCAAGTGCTCCAAGGAGACACACAGGGAGCGGGGCAGGGATATGAAAGCCAGGACCTGAAGGGTGGGCAGCATGCAGTTGAAGAAAGGGGTGTGGGTGGGGAACAGTGTTCCCGGCAGATGTCACAGCCTCTGCTAAGGCCTGCAGGTAAAAAGGAGCTTGGGCATACCAGGAACTAAAGGGAGGGTATTCCAAATTTATGTCCCCTTATCTTGATTAACATTATATTAATAGCAATTTTCTATTTTATGACGTATTTTTCAATCGTCTGAGGGAATAAGGTAGGTAGGTAAACAAACAAGTGAGCAAAAGGGCCCTGGGCAAGTCACTCCCCCTCTCCACGTTTCCGATTCTTTCTGTCAAGTGGGGGTGCACGTTCTTCCTGCTCTATTCGTGCCACGGCTTCGCTGGGGGAATCGGTGAGGCGGTGCCTAGAAACCGCTTTCGGACATTGCAAAGTGGTCCCCAATTGGGACAGGCAGTTGTGAAGAGGATCCATGAAGAAATGCATGTTCTTCTTATTTCCTAATGGGGTTACTTTCTTTGTCCTTCAACCACATAGCTGTGGATATTTTACTCTCTCACGTTAGTATACGTCCACAAGCTCACCCTGACCTCATTTGTCCATCTTTCTGAGTGGCTGCAGCAGGGAAGGAAAAGACCAAGGGCTTTGGAATCAAATCAATTTGGCTCTGGCTTTTGGCTCCATTTACAACCCCTAATTAGCCAACACGGGGAGGCTGATACATTTCTATAGCCCAGGGGTGCTGCTTGGATTAAAGGGCTCCTCCTGGCCCAAGAGGGCTGCTGAATGAATGTTAGCTTCAGATCTTCACACTCCGAGATCAGAGGAGTCCGGGGTCTGTGTTTACACACAGATGCACGCCCTCTCTGCATGCAGCTCCAGGATCCCCTATGAACTCAGAAAATGCATTTGGGCGCTGATCCTGAGAAGGATGAGTCACCGCTTTGCGCCAGATGGCCTGGCTGGGCCACAAACACTGCCCCCACCCTTTCTGTGCCTGGCCAGAGTAGAAAGGTGTCTGCTGGGTTTTCTGTTTTGGGGTTATTGACCTCCAGCTTTCACCAAATCAGCAGAGGTCCCCCACTCAGATGAGTTTCCATATCGCTGCCTAGAGCCCACCGATGCAACAAACTGGGTGCTTATCTGCATCCCTCAGGGCTCCCCAAGCTCCTTGGGTTTAGGGCTGCATCTTGCTTACCTTTTCACCTTTCATAGTTGCTAAATAAATATTTGTTCAATGAATGAAGGTAGGCACTGTTCTTGCTCACAAAAAGCATATAGACTGGTGGTCTATGCAAATGGGGGGGTAATGCCATAGAGTCAGCATCCCACTTTCTGTGAAAATCCCAGTGTTCAGTCCGTTTTGTAATTGGTGGAGCTCATCCTGGGAATACCAATTTCCAGAAGGGCAGGGACACAGCCTGGGGATGATCCTTTGAGGGATGGACAACTTCCTACAAATGCGAGAGGAGTATGGGACAGGCTAGAGCCTAGAGTTGAGGCTAATGCTGCCTGCCTATCATTCCCCAGAGGTGGAGAGAAGTCACACAAGGGTCACATAGTCCCCTTCCTCTTCATGGGGTCCTCAGAAGCCTCTTCATGGGGTCCTCAGAAGCTCCTTCTCAGGGGCTCCAGGCATCATTGGCTTTGCTCTGATTCTGGCTCCCTGGCCCTGGACTAAAGATGGGCACTGACAAGGAGTCACTGGTCTGCACACTGACCAGGGCCCTATGAGGCATCCTGGGGCAAGAGTCCCCCTAACAGGCATAGCCTCCCCCAAATCGTGGCCAGGTAAACCGTCCAGCTCCTCTACCTCAAGAAGTTTGATATTCGGACCTACAGAGAGGATCAGCAGTTGGTAGCAGGTCATAGAACAGGCAGTAAGCCAAAAACGAGGCAGCAAAAGCCAAGCGGTTGCCCAGGGCCTCTCAGATGCTAATGCCCACCTGTCATCCCCGCCCCCCATCTCTTTCCATAAACGCAGATTTGGATCCCAGAGGCTGCACTTCAGGTGATCCTGATGCTGCTGTCCTCTGGACCAGAGCTTGAGCAAAGGACAGTGGTTGTTAGTGGCAAGACATTAGCTGGTAAGTGGCCAGCAGGGCAACATGAGCAGGCTCTGGGGACACTAGCTGCTGGAGGACATCAGGAAGGCCCTAGAGGGGCTATGGCTTGTGAATCTCTTTCCTGCCCTCCTCCTGCACCTCCAGGCCTCCTCCTTGGGCAGTCCCAGCTCCTCACTCCCTGTGCAGACTACAGGAAGCCCACCAGTGTCTCTGCTCCTTCTCACCTCAAAGGGTGGCTGCCATTGGAACCACTTAGGAGAGTCCCAGCAAACTGTATTTAATTGGTTGGTCTGGGGTGGAGCCTGAGTGTGATGATCTGTAAAACTCTCCAGTTGATTCTAATGTGCAGGCAAGGCTGTGAACCACTGGCCTCATCAGAGTTTCTGAAACTCTGACATGAATATCAATCAGCTAGGGATCTTGTTAACAAGAGAGATTTTCATCTAGTAGGTCTCAGTGGGGCCTGAAATTCTACATTTTTGATTCTGCATTTTTGATCTTGAGGACCACACTTTCAGGGGAAATAGCAGTTTTCCTAAGAATTAAAAAAGGTAAGACGGGAGTTAACCACCTCTGATCTAATCCCCCAGCCTAACCCGAAGCAAGACTCTGCTGCATTGACTCCCATGAGCACATTAGATCTCAGACAGTTAGACTCAGCCTGTCTATACCACAAGCCCACTGAAGGGTGATGGATCCAGAGTGGAGATCCGGGGGGGTGGGGGGGCGCCCATTCCCAGCCATGGCTGCCCCGGGCTTGAGGGCAGAAGACCTGGTGCGTGTGTATTCCGTCTGTGGCTTGGCTGGCCAGGGCCCATACCCAGCACTCCTACTGCCCACACGGGGTTGTCTTCCCTCCCTTGCAGGTCGGGAGGGTGGGTAAGCTGAGCTCTAGCCCCGGGTGATGGCCCCAGCCTGTTCCTTCTGCTCTCCCCTCACTGCCCCTGCCCCGTGCACCACGACCCTCTCCTGGACAACAAAGCTGCCGCCAAAGCAGCCTCTGGGCAGGACAGAGGGAACAAAGAAGTGGATACCCCTTCCTGCACCTCCCTGCTGGCGGTGGACCTGATGCCTCACAGTCCTGGCCCTCGGCCCTGGCTGCGCATCAGAACCACCTGGGGAGGCCCAGGCCTCTCCCCAGACCAACTAAGTAAGAATCCCTGGGAGCGGGATCTGGCATGAGTAGTTTTTACCACTTACCCAGGTAATTCCACTGTGCCACCAAATCGGTGATGATTCAGCAGCCCATGGGGTAGAAAATAACTCTTTGATCAGAGATAAGACAGTGACGTGATGTCCCCAGCTGCCTGCTCGGACTTTTCTCCATCTCTCATTTCACTCCTAGGCCCTACACTTAAGAATATGACAAGGACACCTTCTGTTTGGACTTGACTACTGAGGGGGGAGGTCATCACACATTTTATCTCATCTAACCTACAACCCCACGCGAGGGTGTTATTTTAGCTACATTTTAGAGGAAACAGAGGCATGGGGAGGTTGAGTGATCACACGGGGTCCCACAGGAAAAGCCGGGACCAGGACTCAGCCCCAGGTCCACTGTTCTTTGGGCAGATGAGTCGGTCACAGTTGTAGGGATATAAACCAGGGAGACACAGGCCAAAATAGGAACGCAAGTTCTAAATTGATGCAAGTAGGTAGCACACAGCCAGGTATGGCTGAGCTGACATTTGCATTTAAGTACAAAACTCTGGGTCATGAAGGGGACTGTGTTCTTCTCTGCCTCTCTTTTCTATTTTCCAATCCCAGTATTACCTCCTCCATGGAAGCTTCCAGAGCTCTACTTCCTCTCCACTCACTGTCCAAATCAGTGATTCCCCGAACTAAGATCAGCTTTTAAAAATTCAGATCACTGCACTCCAGCTCAGAACTATATGGAGAGTCTCCAGCAAAGGGGTCTGAAAATCTACAGTTTTAACAAGCAAGATGGGGGAATCTGACAAGTATATACTTTGGTGAACCAGTGATGTAGCCCCTTGCTGCTCAAAAATGTGGTCTGTGGACCAGAAGAGCCAGTACCAGCTAGGAGCTTGATGGAAGTGTCGAATCTGGGGCCGAACCCCTGGCCTACTACATTAGACTATGCATTTTAACAAGATGCCTGGGGGGAGGGCTTACGTACACTTTAAAGTTGGAGAAGTGCGGCTCTGTCTAACCTGTTGGGTGTAAATAGTGTCCTCAGATCAGCAGCTTGAGCATCACGCAGGAAACTTGTAGAAAACAAATTCTTGGGCCCTACCCTTGACCTAGTGAATCAGACAATGTAGGAGGGGGGGCCAGGAATCCGCATTTTAGCAAGGCCTCTGGGTGATTCCATGTGAACTCAAGTTTGAGGGCCACTGCCTGGACCAGGAGTTTACAAAGCACTTTCTCAGTTGGGAGCCTCTTTGATCCTGGCAATCGGTTGCCCCACGCTGGATGCCAGGATGATCAAAGGAGAGCTGGGCCTGGCAGAGCCTCGAAAGCTGTCATGCCGCACGAGGCTGAATGGGCAAGGCCTTTTCCTCCCAAACCCCTCTTTGATAGCAGCTTTGAAGGACTGAGTCAACCTTCATCTTCAGTCTGGGGCTCTTTATTTCTCTTTATTTCATCTATGTAATCATTCAGTTCTAGTCCTGCCCCTGGCCCCAGGACCCTGCCCTCCCCACAGCACAGCCAGTCCATGGAGCTTCATCTGTTCTTATAAAGAACACACTGGTCAGTGTGCACGGGGCTCACATTTCCCCAGTGATGTCATGCTACGGACCTCTTTTTTGCATCTTACTTGTTTCGCTCTGCATGGTGCTTGAAGGCGCCCCCCATCAGTATTGTGCCCTGAGTCTGTGACTTCTACCTCCCTCAGAGTGCCTCTGGGCTGCACCCAGCTCCCCCAGCGCCCCCTGATCACGTGTTCAGGTGGCTTCCAACTCCTCAGTGCCACCAAGGACGCTGTGAGACGTCCTCCTCCCTCCTCCGTGTCTCCCGTGGACCCGTGTAAGTTCTCCCTAATTTATAGGTGGAGAAACTTGAAAGGCTTCCAACCCAAGTGATTTGCCCAGAAAGTACAACATGGCGGTTACAAACATGACTTTGGTGCCAGACA
Source organism: Callorhinus ursinus (assembly GCF_003265705.2). Classification (NCBI taxonomy): domain Eukaryota; kingdom Metazoa; phylum Chordata; class Mammalia; order Carnivora; family Otariidae; genus Callorhinus; species Callorhinus ursinus. Next base: position 122,200,308 of record NW_027397063.1, on the reverse strand, counting down.
CACCTGGTCAGATAACCTGGCTTCAGTCCCTTCGCTTTTCTGTGCCTCAGTTTTCACATCCGTAAAATGGAAATGATACTAGTATCCAGCTTATGGGTTCGTTACGAAGATTAAGTGAATGAAAACCACTTAGTAGGGTTCCTAGCACATAGGAAGTGTTCACTGCAATTTTGCCTTTCTTTCCAGAGCCTGCCTTTTGACTTTTTACACTGATTTTTTTTCCTGTCTCAGCCTTGCATTATTACTGACTTCCTTGCATGCCCCTTTTCAACATGACCTTCAGCAGTGACCCTAGAGGTCCTCAGAAAAAGCCTGAGGCTTTTTGAGGGGAATGAGCAAAGGCCAGGACTGGTTTGGAGATTTTGGTGCACGAATTGGGGCCCGCAGGACTTGTCTGGGTTAGGACAGGCTTGCAAGAAGCCCTAGGATGGGTGGTGCTCGGCACACCATAGCCAAAGGCAGAGGCCCTGGAATTTCCAGAGTTCTCCTAGCCCCGGTGGGAAAGCAGTGCAGGACTCGCACTGCTGAGTGCGAGTAGGCGCTTATTACACGGCTGTTCTTTTATGAGCTGTATTTGGGCCTGGTTTTGTAGTGGAGAGAGGAGGAGAGGCCCGTCACCCTGGAGGGAGTGCGGGGGCTTGTTGCCTCACTTTGCAGAGAATCCCTTGTGTGTCCTGAGAGGGCCCGGAAGGGCAGCACCTGAGCTGCAGAGGGGAAAGCAGACACTGGGGGCCGAGGCCCCGGCCGCACAGGTTGCAAGGGGGGGCTGGGCCAGCAGAGGGCGCCACACACCTCCACACGGAGCTGATGGCGGGCCTGGGAGAACTGGGGCAGGCTGGGGGCATGCTTGCCTGGGACTGCGGAGTTTCCCAGTCCGGAAAGTCCCAGACAAACTAAGATGAGTTGGTTACGCTGGCTTGAAGAGGCACCCACTGAAGCGGCGCACACACACACATGCGTTAGTGAACATCACACACGTGACACAAACGGTACCTGCACTCACACCACACATGCACAACACACACCCATGCACTTCACACCCCAAGCATAACATGCCACACACTCGCACACACACGTACAACTCGCCCCACACACTTACAACATACATGCAACACACTCAATGCACACAGACAATACACACCAAATACACGTGCATACATGTACCCACAAACATGCAAAATAAGCGGTACCTCACAATACACACATGTACACCACACCACATGCACCGCATATACAATACGCATATATACCACCTACAGGTGCACAACACATGTGCCTCAAAATTCACCCATACTTGCACCACACGCACCCAAAACACTCATGCACTTCACACCGCATGAATAGTACACACAGCCCACATACACATGTACAACTCAGATAATAGGTGTGTACCACACGTGTGCAACACATGCAACCCATGACACCTATGGGTAGCCAGAGACCCTCTTGTTTGAGGCAATGTTTCTTATTGGCAAAATGAAGACACTCCTTCTTGTTCTAGGCCAAAGAAAAACTGTATCCAGAGAATTTGAAAACAATATATTCATTCATTCAGCCCTCATTTCTTTACTGTCTGCATGGCAGTGACCTGAGCATTGAACAAACATCAGTGACCATTTAGCTTTGGTTGTAGTGAGTGTTATGAATTCAAACTTCTGAGAGCACAAAATTGCACCGGGGTGGGCCTGGCTGGGCCTGGAAGTTTCCTGAAAAGAGCTTCTTAAGCCAAGACCTGAAGCTGGAAGGGCAGGGTTGGGATGGGGGAGATGAGTGAGGCACCCACACGCGCAATGTAAGGAGCCACTCTCCCGCGCTGACCTGCATTCGCACGGCCCCGAGGGTGAGCGCCAGGCAGTCAGGCTGACAGGAACATCCCCCCCCCCCCCCGTCCCCCACCCAGGGCTCAGAGAAGTACATTGTCTCGCTCCTGATTGCAGCTCTACATGGACCCGCTCACCCACAGGGTCAGAACATGTGTTTGCTTGTTGGGAAACTCTCTGGGCTCTAGGAACAACAGTGGCTTACGGGAAGGGACTTCCCCGAACTAACCAGCCACTTTGGCCCTGGCTGCTGGACCAGAGCCCTCCTCTGCAGCCGGCCATGGTCATCGTGGGAGAGGACAGGGGATGTACAAGGCGAGCTCAGCCTCTCCCTGGGTGCGAGTGCAGCCTGCATATTGTTACACTTCCCAGCTTGCCTCCTGGCGGTGGGGCCACCCTGCCAGGCTCGGCTGCATCAGCACAGCATTCTGGCCCCTGGGCACTGGGACTGTGCCCTGAGTCTAGTAGACTAAGGAGGGCAGCATGGGGTGGCTATCCAGGGAGACTGGAACTTCTTGGATTCCAATCTCTGCTTTGATACCTGCCAGCTGTGTGACCGTGGACAAGTTACTTGACTTCTCTGTGCCCTGTTTCCATACCTATAAAATCAGCCTGATGGTAAATCCTCTCACTCATCTGACAGAGTTGTAAGGACTAATATATGAACAGCTTTTAGATTAAAATCAGGCATGATGGCAGGAGTCATATGAATGTTAGTTTCAATTGTTATTTTGACCCAAAAGGAAATCAAACAATAGGAACAATCATAATATCAAAATGTATCAAGGCCGAGTGTCAGAGCTGGAGCGTGGGTTGGAGAACATCTGCCCCAAGCTCACTATGTGTTGAATGGAAAAAGCTGTTTGACCTGATAATCCCGAGACAGAAGGACTAGAACCGGGGTGGGGAAGAGAAGAGCAAGTAAGAGCTCCTCCTTTTCGCACCTGGAGCGCTGGTTAAATCACCCGACCCACCCAGAGTTTCTCACTCAGTGGAATTGCTGCCCTTAGGACAGTGAAGGCAGAGTGGAGAAAGTTATCATCCCTGAGGCTGCAGCTAACGTCTCAGAAACAGGGGAAGCCAGGGCCTTACTTACAGTGGATGCCGTACCTCGGGCAGCGCCCTCTGCAGGGGGATGCGGGCACTGAACGCCTCCTCCAGGTTGAGTGCGGTAGGCTCATCTTCGGATACCGCCCCATCTTCCTCCTCGGCCGCCCAGTCCCTCTCTGGGGCCTCTTCATCCTGCCTTCTGCTTGGCTGTTTGATGAGCCGGTAGCTGCCACCTCTCCTGCCCTGGGTCTTGTTCCTTCTGGCCCTGGGTGAGGCCACGGCCACCAGGAGCTGATCCTCCCGCAGCGAGATAAAGGGGGGCAGGCCCTCCAGGGGGCCGTACTCTTGGCCCTCATCCTCGGCCTCCAGCACCCATTCCTGGGATTCCCCGAAGTGCAGGCGGTACCCAGCATCAGGGCTGCGCGGGGCGGCCTGGGCTGTGCGGGCAGGGCGTGGGGCGCGCGGGGGAGGGCGCAGCATGGCCACCATCAGCAGCGCGCATGCCAGCATCAGCAAGAGCAGCAGGAGTTGCAGTCCGCACGGTCCATGCCGGCATCGCTTCCTTAGCAGCATGTTGCCAGAACTTGCCAAACGCAACAGGTCATATTCAAGTCCGCTCCCTCCTCCAGCTCCAGGTTCCTTCGGGCGTGCAGGAGAACCTGGCTTCCTAGTTCCACCTGGAAGTTTTTTGCTGGTCACTTAACCTGCTCCTTTTTTCCCTTCTGACATTAGCCAACAGCATGTGTGAGACTGACTTGCACTTACAATCAGAAAGCCACGGGACCCAGGTCCCACCCTGGCTCCTCTCTGAGTGGATTTCTGTAATTGCCTTCTGAAAGCCCATTCGCGGGGTCTTCAAATGGAATCGTTTTGCCCCCTTTACCCCCTCTATCTCCTTGGGGAAAAAAATTATTCCATTCTGCTCAGGTGTTTGGTCTCACGTGTTTCGTCTCCCCCCTCCCCCGCCCCTTGCATGAATGGTCAGGTTGCTATGCGATGTCTTGGGGGGAGCTGATGGGTCCTCAGTCCAGCGGAGCTGACAGTCGTCCTCCTTTGGATGCTTCAAGTCAGGTCAGATCAACAGATGTGAAGCTGGCAGGCAGCGCCTGATTTCCTTTCACACATAGCTCCGTGCTCAGCTGAGAGCCCTCTGCCAGACACATCGGGAGCCAAGCATGAGCCTCGCTCCTGGTCCTAATGCCCTCACTGTTCCAAGGCTTTGCACAATCCCACAGAACACAACTCCAGGGCAAAATAAACACCGGCATTGCCAGGACCAAACCCAAACAGGAACATCCCAGAAGTTCAGATTTGAATCTCATTCATAGAAGACTTCTTTCCCCACCCACGGGGGCAGGAAAGAGTATTCCCTCCTGATTTCAGAAAGGCTGTACCTGTGGCATAGATGCAAACAGCTAGCTATCTATTGCACCCTGAGCCTCCCACGAGTGATCTGGAAAGTTAGGCTGGACTCTCCCTCCTTCTTCAGGACCACTGTCCTCATCCTGCTGAGAATGAGGAAAGCTGGGGCTCCGAAGATGCTCCCCGAAGTCCCTCCTGCCCACAAGAGCATCTGAATGCCTCGTATACCCGGCCACTAAGGGGGGAAACCAGGAGAAGAGTGGCATGTTCTTCAGTTGTAAAACCTCCTTCATTCAACCAACAAATATTAATGAGCACCTACTATGTGCCAAAACTATTCCGGGACTGGGAGTCCAGCAACGAATAAAACGATGCGGGGATGAGCATCTGGGGCAGAGGGGACAGCAAATGCAAAGGTTCTACAGCGAGCATGTGCCAGGCCTTTCCAGGAGCAGCAGAGAATCCAGCGTGGTAGGGACAGAGTGAGGAGGGCAGAGTATGATGAAAAACAGGACGAAAGGGACAAAGCGGGTAAGAGGTGAGGGGGGTCACGGAGGACCTCGGAGGGCGTTGTAGGGCTTTTCCTCTTTGTTCTGAGTGAGATGGGCACCCTCGGAGGGTTGTGAGCAGAGGACAGACACCACTGACTTGGATTTGAACGGGATCACTCTGGCTGCTATGTCGGGATCAGACTGGGGGAGCAAAGGGCAGAAGCAGGGAGACCAGCTCAGGTGCTGTTGCAGCGAGAAATGATGAAGGTGTGGACCAAAGTGGAGGTGCCAAGGAGCAGTCAGCTTCTGGGCATATTTTAAGGAAGAGCCTATAGAACCGGCTGGTGAATTGATATCCAGTGTAAAGAGAAAGAAAAGAGTCCAGGATGATTTCAAGTTTTTGGTCTGGTAATTGGAAGAACAGAGTAGCCGTCAGCCAAGATGGAGAAGGGCAGGAGTTGGTAGAAGGAGATATATGACAGCGGCTGGTTGGGCCATGTGAAGTTGGCGATGTCAAGGGGAGATGAAGGGTGGGCAGCGGGATACGTAATAGCTGGAGGTCGGGGGAGAGGTCTGGCCTGCAGATGGTAAAGCAGTGCAGGGATGGTGCCTGAAGCCACGAGATCCAAGGGAGTGATGTAGATGGGAGCGAGGAGGGAATCTGGCATGCTCAGAGTTCCTGGGCTCCTGGCTGGAATAGCTGATTAAGGGTGACTAACCATGACTGTGAGGTGCATTTCTTCTGCTGACTGCAGAACTGCCAGTCTGCCCAGTAACCAGGAGCGGGGCGGGGGGGGGGGGGGGGCTGCCATTGGGGAATTCCTGAAACGAATTGCTCATTTTTCTATTTTGATTTTGATCTTAGAATGTGAGCTTAAACATCTCATGGAAAAAAATGTTTTTCCTTTTGATTCAGTTGCTTCTTCCAGAGCTCCAGCTCAGCGTGTGTGTGTGTGTGTGTGTGTGTGTGTGTGTGTGTGTGTGTTTTCCCTGAAGACATTCAGAGTCAGAGGTGACATAGTGGGTTATATGTGATTGTTCTTAATAGCCTAGCATAGTGTCCTGATGGACAGCAGTTAGGATTGCTGGATTGGACCATATTTTCCAAATCCCACATCAGGGTGTAGTGGGGTGGGAGTTATATGGCTTTCAGGTTCAAGAGGCAGGCACTCTGGGAGATGTCATTTTGAATTTCTGGGACATTTTGAGGTTAATAAGAATGATTCCAGAAGACTTTCAGAGAACAAGGAATGTGCAGTCTCCAGCCCCAGGGCAGCACACCCTCCCCGACCCTCTCCAGCAACACTGGTTTCAAACTCACCAGCCGACTCCCTGCCTCCCCCACCCCACCACCACCACTGCCAGGGCCTTTACCTGGCTGATCCGTTGCTTGACCTCTCCTTCCCCAAAAAGACAGCCATAAGGCTCATTTACTTGCTTTCATGTTTCTTCCAATATTGCCTATCCAGCGAGGCCTCCCCTGACCCACCCTTTCACACCAGAAGCCCCTCCATCTATGCATGGCTTTCCGTCCTCTTGCCTTGCTTTCTTTGAGAATCTCTGTAGATTTGTCCAACACTTGATAAACAAGATAACTCAGTTCTTTGCTGTCTATGCCCCCATCCCACCCCCATAAAAGGTAAGCCCTACAAGGAGAACTGGTCCATCGGTTCGCTGCTGTTTCCCACTCTGACACAGAGTGGGCGCTCAATAAATATTTCTCGAGTGAACATAGAGACAACAATATAGCTATTCTGATTCAAGTCAAGGGAGGTCAGCATGTCCTCTGAGACTCCGGGATTTAGATCAGCCCTAAAAGGATTCCCCACAGCCCATAATCATGGGATGATACTTGAAGTCTGCTAAGAATGAAATAAAATTCCCACGTCCTTCACCCAGGGACAGAGTCACCCCGAGCGGAGGGAGCGGTGGGCCCTCCTGGCCCCAGGCCACTGGGACCATCTACACATGCTGCTCTGCCCCATCCCAGCTCCTGGCTCACGGGGGTGTTACTTCGCTGCTTGTACATCTTCTCTCAGCTGGAGCCTCCCTTCAGCACCCAGATGTCAGCAGTGAATCCTCAGTCTACAACCCTGGCTCTTAGCTTCTGTCTTTGTGCAGCTGGAATTTTCCTCATGATGTCTTCTGCTCAGAAACAGAACCAAGCAAGCCATGGGTCCCCAAACACAACACAAAGTCTTTTTAGTCTCCACGTATTCCTCTCAGCCTGGCTGGCTCAGTCAAAAAAGCGTGAGACTCTTGATCTCGGGGTTGTGGGTTCAAGCCCCCGTTGGGTATAGTGATTACTAAAAAATAAATAAACTTTAAAAAAAGAGAAAGAAATGGGGCTTCCCCTAGAAACATCCCTTCTGTCACTGCCCAAAGCCTTGGGGGCTACCCTGTCCCTGCCCAGGGCTCTTTAGGGAAGGAAGGGCTGGACACAGTCCCATGGCCCCTGTCCCCTGTCATCTCTCTCCTCTCTTTCTCACCTGTGTTCCTGTTGTGGGTTGAACTGTTATGGATTGAACTGAGGGTTGAACCTCAAAAGATGTTGAAGTCCTATGGTACCTGGGAATGCGACCTTATTTGGAAATAGGGTCTTTGCAGATGACCAAGTAAGATGAGATCATTAAGGTGAACCTTACTTCAGCATTACTGATGTCCTTATGCAAGGAGAGACTTGGCCACAGACACACACAGGGGAATGCATGTGAAGATGAAGCCAGATATCAGGGCGATGCACCAACAAGCCAAGGGACGTCAAAGGTTGCCAGCAAACCACCAGAGGCTAGGGGACAGCACGGAACAGATTTCCCCTCACAGCCTCAGAATGAACCAACCCTGCTGACACCTTGAGTTCAGCCCCCAGAACTGTGAGAAAATGAATGTCTGTTGTTTAAGCCCCCCAGTCTGTGGTGCTTTGTTACAGCAGCTCCGGAAATTATTACAATTCCTTTTGCCCACCCACCTTTGCCTTCCCTTAACTCTCCCTCTCCCTGTCTTTCCTTTCTTTTCTCTCTTTCCACCTCTCTTCTTATAGCACACTACCTCCGCAGTCAGTGTGCTGGTCTTCCTGTGGTGCAGGCAGCCTGAAGAAAGCCTCCTCTAAGGACTGGACCTGGCTTGGCTCCGGCCTGGGGCTCTTGGTTCTGCTTTAAGACAAGCCAGGTGTGGGTCCCTCCTGAGCCTATGACCTGGTTCTCCTCACCTCAAAGCTCCAGTGCCTGAGATCCTCCCTCCTTCCCTCCCTCTCCCCACCCCTTCCTCCCTCCCTCCTTCCCTCCCTCCCTCCCTTCCTGCCTCCCTCCCTCCCTCCCTCCCTCCCTTTCTTCCTTCCCTCCTTCCTCTCTCTCTCTCCCCCGCACTCCCTCCCCGACCATGGGTTTTTTTCTGATCTTTGAATTGTTGAAAATGCCAACCATATTCTAAAACTATGGTCAACCAGTTCTTCCCGATACTGGGTAAGTGTTGGGGGATGGTTTGAATTTTGTTGATCCTTAAACTGAATTTTCAATGCTGCAGTTGAGAATCACAAGCTCTAAATGAATTTCTCTAAGTGAATTTTTTTGTAGTTTTGTAATGGTACATATGTGTACCAAGAAAGCTATAACTTAGGGTTAGATTGTGGAGTTTTTTCTTATTTGTTTTTGTGGGTTTTTTTGGAATGATTTGTTAATTTTTCTAACTTTACCAAAATTTGCAGCTTATACCTCAATAGAACAGGGGTATTTTAAATCACACAACTGCAGAAAAACAAGAGCAATATTGGGAGCTGGGACAATGGACACTCCAGCTAGGTGTCCATTGGGATGTCTGCATGTTACTTCCTTTAGCTTTTTATCCGCCTGTTTTCTAGTAGGCCACAGCACCTTTACCGTGGAAAAGTCTGCTGTTTGCCTAGAAAAAAAGTTAAGTCTTTGATTCAGTCTGGTAGCAGGTCAAAGTGCCTGAACAAGTCAGAGACCAAGAGCCTTCACTGAAGGAACAGTGGACATCAGCTAGTAAATAAAATCTCTGCCATGCAACAGGAGACCTAGCCCAGGCGGTTCAAGACATCATCAACAGGTGAATCATTCAGTTCCCGTCTGAACTTGAGGTGGAAAGAAGAGCCAGAAGCAAGATGAGAAGAGAAAACAGTTCCCCCAAGTGCTTGACCACAGGCATGTCCTCTGTGTGATTTTGTTATGCTATATGGTGATGGCCGGGAGCTTTCTGGCTTCCCCTATTAATGGTGGCTCCATCTTTGTCTCTCTCACACATAGCACAGTGCCTGGCTCAGCAACACATGTCAAATGCTTGGCTCTTGAAGATGAGACCTGATGTACACTACACATTGTGCACTGAATGAATTGTTGACAATAAGGTAACAGCCTGGGTTGGGTACCAATGTTCGGCCTTAGAAAGGGGAGAAGGCAATGAGAGGTCCTGCATGCCAGCCCCACCTCCTCCCTTCCCTCAGACCACCTAACAGGACCAGGACTGAGGTGGCCAACCCCACTCCTGCTTCTCTGATGTAACCCGTTCTGCCCGGCTTTCCTTGTGCCTGGATTGTACTGGGAAGGAACATTACCACTGATTAGGGCGTAACCGTGTGTGTCGATACCACAATGATAAGCATTGACAGAGAGCAGTTTTTACACAGGGCTACCTCAAGGGAGGAGTGGCATCTATGATCCTTGTAGGGTCATCTCCGAATGCAAGAGTGACCAAGAATAGAAGCCCTTCTTAGCCCTTCTCGGACTTCCCGAGCTAGAGTTGATGGGGGGGTGGGCCCAGCCATCTGTGTTTTAACAAGCCCTCCAGATCCTTCTGATGTCTGCTAAGGATGGAGAGCCCCCTCGTAAGGATCAAGCAGAGAAAGTCAATTATCATAGGGTTTCACTTATCTGTGGAACATAAGGAAGAGCAAGGAGGACATTAGGAGAAGGAAGGGGAAAATGAAGGGGGGGGGGGAAATCAGAGGGGGAG
>NW_027397063.1:122171783-122190517 GCF_003265705.2 Callorhinus ursinus | reverse complement strand
CACCACATCAAAAACTAATGATGTACTGTATGGTGTCTAACACAACACAATAAAATAAAATAAAATTTTTTTAAAGGAATGCATCTCCCTCAATGTATATAATTGTCTAATCACTATGCTGTACACCTAAAGCTAATATAATATCAAATGTCAGCTCTATTTCAATTCAAATAAAAAATTAATATATATATAAAGAATATATCTCCCCTAACACGACAAAGAAGAAATCCAACTCAATTTGCTTCTTTCTGTCTTTCTCTCTAATCTGGGACATAGTCTTCCTGGGCATGAGAGGAAAGCAAGGGATCTCAGTTTTGTGTGTATAAACCTCAGATGTGCAAGGCCACATTCTCCTCACATTCTCCTCAGTGTGGGTTCATGAGTTCATTTGGGGCAAAAATAAAAACACTCCTCTGGTGTTAGGCCGTTCAAGGTTTTGCCATGCCCTCCCTTCCCCCGAGGGAGGATCTAGGTTGTGGGTGCTACCCAGGACCCAGGCATCGAGAGGGAGCACGCCTGTCTTCATTCTGGTGATTTACCCATATCGGGGTCCCCTCAAAGGGCCCTGGTCGCATCTGGCCTCTGAAAACCCTTACAGAGGTTCTGCTGGAACTACCTGCTCTCCAAACACAAGGCTTCGTTGGGCCACAGGCTCCCTGAGGCCCAGCGGCGCCACACCTCTCGGGGGGTACGGGGAGCTCTGTGAGACCGCCTCACACCCACCAGCCCAAACCCGCGGAAGACTTTTCTCCTGCTCGCACGGTGTGCTGGTTGTAGAAGCCTCTGGGGGCTTGTCACTGCCCTGGACCGTACCCGAGCATGGGGACACTGGTCCTGTCTCTCTCTGGGGCTTCTGTCGGTACCTCCACATCCACTTTCGGTTAGGGGATTGGCTTGGAGGAGGGGCATAGGGCACTTTCCAGGGATCCCCTGGGATCCAAGGTCTCTTTGCTCTCCCTTCATCCTTTCCTCTTCTGGACTAGTGGGTTTAAAGATAGATACATTTAATATTTCTTTTTTAGTTCCCGAAGACACTGTAGCAGCCATGGTTGACCCACTGCCCTGGCTCCCTTGGCCTCCCTCTGAGTTCACCTGCAGCTGCGGATGGACAGACAGAGGCTGTGACCGCAGACAGCGCACCACAGCGCGCGCCTCTCCCTGCCCGCCTGCGGGTCTCTCCGCCATCCGGGAACTCGCTCCCCCTTCGTGCAGAGCAAGCCAGGAGAGCTGGGGACTTACCTACAGCAGCAACTTTAGGCATTAAGGAAAGGAACTTGGTGGATAAATGCCTCAGTGAAAAATACTGAATAAGCTCAGTCCACCTATTCTGAGCTATGATCTACATAATTCATTAGGGAATTCCTAGCAGGGTTGAGGTCCCAGTAGTCCACAGTAACAGTCTGCTCATCAACATATCCTTTATCCCCGCTCTCCCTTCTTTGTCTCGTTTTCGCCACCCCCTCCCTTGTACTTCTTGGTTCTCTTCCCAAATAAACCACTTACATCCAACTTCTTACCTCAGGGTTTGCTTTCAGGGGAATCCAAAGTAAGACAGAGATGCCAACCAGCATAAATACTTGATCTATCCCTTTTATTTTCTGGTTGTGGAGGAAAGTAATTGCTGAAAGAAATACCTTCCTCTAGTCTTCTGCAAGATTATTTCTGTTCTTTTTGTGTAAGTCTGACTGTGACATGATTTCTGATCTGTGGTCTGTGCAATGGAACGGATAACTATGTAATCAGTACTCTTTTAGATCTAAAGTCCTCAAAAGAGTGAAACATTCTTGAGCATATTCTATATGATGCCTAGAATAATATGTTGCTGGGTAAAGGCCATACTGACCCTGTAAAGACGGCTTGTCTTAAAAAACACAGTTAATCCCAGCAACCCTAACAGTTATTTTAGAATTCATTCTAATCACCCAATTCCACTAAAAAAATTTTTTTTAAAGATCCTGTTATTTTGTTTTCAAGTCACGGTTATGTTTTTTTTTTAAGATTTTATTTATTTATTTGAGAGAGACAGAGAGCACAAGCGGGGGGAGGAGCGGGGGGGGGGAGAAGCAGACTCCACTCTGAGCAGGGAGCCCGATGTAGGGCTCGATCTCAGGACCCAGAGACCATGACCTGAGCCGAAGACAGACGTTTAATGGACTGAGCCACCCAGGAGCCCCAGGATTATGTATTTTTTTAAGGGCAATGACTTTTCTCCTAAAAATGACTTTCTCCTAAAAACAAGTACTCAGAAAATTACCCCTGTTGCTCAGTAGGCTGCTCAGTAATACCAGGTGGATGTCAGATGGGGAGGAGGATCATGGACACTAAGCTTATCCCCTATGGACCCATCCAGGTAGGGTGGTGGGGAGGCGACAGCTCTCCTGATTCCACCTGCCTGGGGAGGCCTAGACTCGGGCAATGGCCATGACCCAAATCAACATCTTGCTGAGCCCAGAAACAAGACTTCAGACAGCTCCTGCCAGCTCCCAGCGGCAGATGTACCAGAAAAATGACTCCATACAAATTCAGACGGTGTGCATTTCAGCCTCATGTTGTGAGAACACTCCAGGAGAGTCTCTACTTATTTCTTCTTTCTTTTCAGCTACCACTGACTCTCTTGTCTCTCTGAACTAGCACCAAGATTCTCATAATCACCCTCAGACTAGCCACGTGAGCCCTCCCTGGGTGACATCAGTCACTGTGGATGCTATGATCTACTCTCAACAGACTCTGCTCAGGGGACCTTTGGCTCCTGTACACAACAGGGAGGCTCTGCTGATAGTCTTCAGGTGTTCTTTTTTAAAAAATTATTTATTTATTCATTTATTTATTTTTGGTTTATGTCCCTTTTTAGTCTATTGAACCTGAAAAGCTAAGCATTTGAATTCTTTGTAAGCAGCATTCTTCAGTGCCTTCCTTTACCCAAGGCAATGAGGATGGGTGCCAGTTGTCAGAATGGGGAAGGGCTGGGGCACAGAGGAAATTACGGAGAGCAAACTTATTAGTCATCCTGCCACCTGAGTTCCAGGTGTCTCTGAAGGTCGAAGGGGTCTGGGAGAACCACGTGCCTCTGTCCTTCATTATTCTTCTAGTTCTGAGAACAAAGGTCTACTTTCTGTCCTGGTGCAAAAAGCAGGGAGAATGCACCATGCTCTATACTTGAAAACGTGTAGCTTGTGGGTGCGTGCGCCTGCGCGTGCGTGCACATGCAGTTATACTATACATTTGCAATAGACCTTGCAGATAATTACGCTGACTTGAACAGGGGTTGAAGGGATTAAAGATGCTGCCAAACTTTTGGGAGGACCTGGAAGACTAATTGCACAGGGCGTGGTGGGGATTTTGGAGATAGAGATGAGTTATGTGACCGATACATGAGGTTTGAAGTACCTATAATGATTCTTTTGGAAAAGCACTGTGAAGCCCTACCAGGTATATTTATTATTGAGTTGTTTCCATTCATTCTAAAGACATTACTGAATATCCACCAGGTGCCAGGCAAGGTGCATGGCATGGTGAATAAAAAGATGAATAAGACATGGCCAGTAAGACAGGTCCACAAGTTATTATAACCACACTGTGCTGGGAGTACTCCTAGAGATGCGTACAAAGTAATATTTGGGTACATGTGAAGCAAACAAAATAAAATGTAAAGGCCTGACATTTCTCCAAGGCTGCTGATGAATAAAAAAGTGCAATTACCTCTCCACTTGCCCATAGGCTGTAAGATCTTAGAAAGCTCATGGGATCTCGGGTGCTTGGCTCCTGCTGGTGCTGTGATTTCAAAAGGCTTTTTTAGTAGTGTGTTAATAACGAATTAAAGCCAGATTGATTCCAGTTTCGAGGCTGCCCCTCTCAAAGCCTGGCCTTTGGTTCTTTGAGACATAGAGCTAAGAAGGAGTTTACAGCAGATGACCTTGCGGGAGGAGGATAATCCTGCCATGGATGATTTAGGCTTTGTTTACATAATTTCCCATTGGGTCTTGATCCATGGAAGGTAGGTCTAGAGGGAACATTTTTGTCTTCACCAGCTCATTTTAACCATATGGAGAATTCTGATCCTATGGAGAACTTTTTCCTTATCAACCCTGTTCCTGGACTTTTTCTACAGCTTTAGGAAAATGGATAGAGAGACACTGAACTAGAGAGGCCTTGGTAAAAGGAATGAATTCTTGTGTCGGTCAGTTCTCAGGTTCTGTTTTGGTCTGGGAGAAACTAAACGATGCGAAAAGTGGAGAAGGAAGAGAAGAAAGAGGCAGAAGAGGGAGAGCCACCATTTGAATTCTGTGAAGTTCGTATACCTTTTTATAATAGGTCCAATCACACATGTGGAATACAAAGTTAGTTTTGGCCAGCTTGAAGTATTTCAAGAGAAAAGCTTATTGATCTGGATTATTGGACAGAAGTTCCCCAAATCAATGGAAATTAGTCTTTCTGGAACTGTCACTTTTGGAGCCAAGAGTCATGAGAGGCAGCCATTTGATGAGATTTGCATTGGAGGTACAGCATATTTAAAGCTTCATTTTAAGATCTTAGATTATACACTCACTGGTTGTTATGCGGATCAGCATTCAGTTCAAGTTTTTCCATCAGGAAAACCAAAAATAAGTACACACCGGAAACTCATTTCTTCTGACTATTACATCTGGAATTCTAAAGCTCCTGCGCCAATAACATATGGGTCATTATTACTGTAATTATCTCATACTTAAATAGGATTTATATAATGGTAACGTAAATTAAATCATTAGTCTTTTATTTTTAATGTGTGTGCATATAACCTATGAGTGAAAAAGTCATTGATTTAATTATAAAAATGCTCTTGTTTAATGTTTTTAGCTTGACATAGTTTGAAAGAACATTTTAAAGACTAATATTTCCCATTTTGTTACCCTTTGATTTTACTCAAATATGATTCAGAGCAGAAAACAGTAGTGATTCACTTTAGGCTTATTTTAAACTAGTCCTGGGTCACCCTACCATATATACTTTCCTGCTCCTGTGGCAGACATGGCTAATCATTTGTAACCTTCTTTCTCCACTGAGCCTTCCTGGATATGGGCTCAGGCTCCTTCTCATTGCAGAGCTGCAAACAGTCACTCCTGATGGATTGTAGATAAAAGGATGGATGTGCAAGATAAAAAACTCTGCTTTTTCAAACCTGAGTAGTAAGTTCCTGGTACAATGTATTGTTATAGAATACCAGAAACCACTGTAAATCTCCTGGGAAAAAAAAAATAACCAGTCAATGAAAACAAAGGAATGTTGTTTAAATAGTAACCTGTTCTTAATCAGAACTTTCTTATTGACTAATAAAGAATCTGAATCATTCTAAAAAAAAAAATGAGAGTGAGAGAGGTTTAAGAGAGAGTATTAATTAAAAACCATGAAAGAGGTTAAGTTGATCCATACAATAAAGAGGTAAGACAGGAGAAAGGAAAAAAAATGAAGAAAACCCTATGGAATGGGCATAGAGAGTGATAGATGTCAAGTTTAGAGGAAGAGATTCACTGAACTAACTGCAGGGAACAGAGGAGGAGAAGGGAGGAAAGGAATTTTAAGAGGTAGCTCTGTTCTTCACTTATCAATAGCAGAATACACATTCTTCTGAAGTGTATTCAGAACCATGGAACATTCTCCATGATAGACCATATGTTAAACCCTAAAACAAGCCTCACTAAATTTAAGGATTAAAGTCATTAAAAGTATGTTCTCCAACCAAGTACAATCAGTACCAGAAGGAAATTTGAGAAACTTACAAATTTGTGGAAATTGAACAATACACTCCCTAATAACCAATGGGTCAGGGAGAAAATCATAGGAGAACTTAGAAAATACTTTGAAATAAATGAAAATGAAGATACAACATACCCAAACTTATGGCATGTAGTTAAAGCAGACTTAGAGAGGAATTTATAGCTGTATATGCCTTTATTGAAAGAGGAGAAAAATTTCAAATCAAACCTATCCTACTTTAAGGTACTGCAAAACAAAGAGTGAACTAATCCTAAGGCAAGCAGGAAGAAGAGAAAAAATAAAAAACTTGGGCATTTTCTCGTGTAAGTATTTATAAAGCTGCCTCATTTTATCTAATGGCCATATAGTATTTCATTGACTGGATGAACTATTCAGTGGTTAATTTAACCAATCTTGTAACAATACACATATAGGCTGTGAATCAATTTTTTGCTCTTATGATCATCCTGCCTTAAATATCCTTAGACACACAAAATCTCATATGTATGTGCATATATTTGTGAATTCTTAGAAGTGGAATTTCTGGGTCAAATAAAATATGCATTAAAAACTTTAAAGCAATCACAAATTGTACTCCAAAGAGGCTGAATTAACTTACACTTGCAATAATAAAATATAAAAATGCCTGTTTCCCCTTAATATTACCAGTATAGAGTATTAGTAGCCCTTCTAATCTTTGCCTACCTGATAAGTGAAAAGTGGTATCTCAGCAACAAAAGCTCTAAGGTACATAGTAATAAATCTCACAAAAGTTATGGGGCAAAGTTTATAAGCTTTACCGAAGGAATAAAAGTAAACCTGGAGAGAAACAGCATGATCCTGGGTGAAAAGGCTCAATATCTTAAAGATGTGAATCCTCCTCAAATTCATGCATAAATTCACTCTCATTTCATTCAAAATGCTAATTGAACTTTCCACAGATTTTCACAAGCTATCCTACAATTCCTACGGAAGGGTAAAGAACCAAGAATGGATAATTATGAAGAACAAAGAAGGAGCTCCCTCTCCCTGGATATCTAAATTTATAAAGCCATAATAATTAAAATAGTGTGGTATTGGCAAATGAATGAGAAAGAGATCAATGGAACAGAATAGAGTCCAGGTACACACTGATAAAATTTTTAAAGTCTGATGATACCGATTCAGTCAGAGATGTGGGGGATGGGGACTGTTCACGTCACTGGTGGCAGTGTAAACTGGTACCTTTGAGGAGCATTTTGGCAATATCCAGTAACATCAAGGATGCCCATATTAGACAGCCCAGCATTTGCACTTCTGGAAAAATCTTTTGTATATGTTCACACACAAAAAAAAAATACCACGTGCAGGGATATTCACTGAAGCACTGTAATGGCAAAAAATAGGAAATAACCAAAATGTTCACATAATGTCACATCATGAAGTCCACACAAACAAATCTCTAAAACATCATATCGAGTGAGAAATTAAGTTGTAACAGGACAGTGTAATATCTATGTGAATTTTTGAAAGAATCAAAATGATACTACATTTTAAGCATGTGTGGTAAACATAAAAATTATTAAAAAGTAAAATACCTTGGGTATTAAAGAGGGCACGTATTGCATGGAGCACTGGGTTTTATATGCAAACAATGAATCATGGAACACTACATCAAAAAAATAAATAAAATAAAATAAAATAAAATGAAATAATAAAATAAAGTTCTCATCTCCCCACCCCCCAAAAAAGAATTTTTGGTACATTGACTAATAAACACAATTAGCTATTAAAAAAAAGTAAAACACTTTTAGGAGGTGAACACTACTGAGATTGGAGGAAAAATGGAATAGAGTAGAGGCAGGGGTTGTAGCTGTATCTGTAACCTCAAGTATTAACTAAAACCAAAGTTCTGAGGCCAACATGACCACAAGTCAACTTTTAAAAGCCTTAGAATGTAAATACGTGTCAGTTACATTATTTTCAGTATGTTTGAGACATTTTATAATCAAAAGAAATCTAACTGGTATGTTATTGAGGTTTGAATATCCATTTCTGCAGGGGCTCAGCATTTATTTGGGGGTATGTTAATATCCTCTGAGAATGGGCTCAGAGATGTCCATTGAAAAAGGCAAACTCACAGCCATTTGTATGTTTTACCATCCAGTAGAAACAAGATCTATGAAAATCTAGTGTGGTATTTAGGACATTTCTCTCATCTTCATTTTGTTGTTCTTGTCATTTATCCTTTCTCGTTAATGAGTAGATGGTCTTAAAACAAAAGGTTCCTATGTTTATAGGAGGGCAAAAATGAGGGAAGGAACTGGAGAGACAGAAAACTCCATAGCCATTCCTTCCATTTCCTGGGAAGAACAGCCCTTAAAAATAGAGCAGGCAACTTCCCACCAAATCTCTAAGGCTTGGAAGAAAGCTGGGACGTGTTGGAAGCCACCTCAAACTGAGCATGGCAGAAGGCTTGTCCACCTCTTCCCCTTGACAGTGTATCTGGGGAACTTGGCCCCTAGTCCAGCTTTCCCACTGTGTCTCCTCCCAAGGACCACAAGAACCCACATACCATCAGGTTCCAGGGACAGACCTAAATGACCTGCAATTAACCCCACACTCTAACAAAACCTCTGACTTCTCTTACTCTTTTCCTCTCTGAATTTCATTTTCTGTTTCTAGTTTCTATTGCTCTGTCTTCAAGTTAAACTAATTTTCCTTCTGTAGTATCTAATCTGCTATTAATCCCCTCTGGTGTGTTGTTTCATTTTTCATCTTAGGCGTTCTGGTGTTATCACTAGCATTTCTATTTGGATCTTTTTTTATAACTTTCATGTCTCTACTTAACATACTCCATCTGTGTTCCACTTTCAAATATATGAAATATAGTTACAACAATGGTTTCAATGTTCTTGTCTACTAATATTACCATCTGTGTCATTTCTTGGTCTGTTTCTATTAATATTTCTCCTCACTATGGGTCATATTTTATTGGTTCTCTGTATGCCAGGTAATTTTTTCTTTGATGCCAGATGCTGTGAATCTTACTGTGTTCGATATTTTTGTATTTCTGTAAGTATTATTGAGCTTTGCTCTGGAAGGCAGTTCACTTAGTTGGAAACAGCTTGGTCTTCTGAGTAGTCTTTAGCTGATGGCCAATTTTTTCCACACTACCAAGGCAAGACCCTTCTGAGTACTCTACCTGATGCCCCAGGAATTACAAGGCTTTCCACTCTAGCTGGTGGGAACACTATTCTCAACCCTGTGTAAGCTCTGAGGATTCTTCCCTCTGTTCCCTTAGGAGGCCTTGGTGTTTCCTCACACACATGTTCTGATCAGAGCTCATACGAGGGCTCACAGATCCTTGCAAACCTCTGGAGCACTCTCTGAGCTCAGCTGTCCACTCTCCAGCACTCTGCCTTGCCAACTCTAACCACTTCAACCTCCTTGGTCCTCCAGCTCTATCTCTTCAACTCAAGGTGACCCCCCAGGCCCCACCTGGGCTCCTCTTTCCCACAGTACAGCCCAGAAATAGTCTCTGGACAATACTCTGGGGAAATCATAAGACTTACCTCATTTGGGTAATCCCATCTCTTGGGGATCCTGGGCTAACTGACGGCCAATGCCTGAAAACAATTGTTTTATATTTCTTCCCAGTGTTTTTAGTTGCTCCTGAATTATTTGAGGAAGAAAGCATTTCTATGGTGCTATCTTTGTTTGGGGTCCCCTGGAAGCCAACTCAGGTATAGTTGATACTTATTATTCATGCATGGGTTCTGTATTTATGAATTTGCCTCCTTACTGTAATATTTGTAATCTCAAAATTGACATTTGTGACACTTTCACATTCATTCGTGAATATGCACAGACTGGCAAAAAGTTTAAGTTACCTGATGTGCCCATTCCCAGCTGAGGTCAAACAAGGTAATGCTCTGCCTTCTTGTTTCAGCTCTTATATTATAAACAAGTACCCTTTTCATATTCTATTTAGTGCTCATTTTCCCCATTTTTATTCTTTTTGTTGGTGCCCTCAAACCTAGTAGTGAAGTGCTGGCTAGTGTTCCTAAGCCCAAGAAGACTGTGATGTGGTCTATGGAGAAAATATGTGTGTTTGATAAGCTCCATTCAGGCAAGAGTTAATGTGTTGTTAGCTATGAGTTCAATGTTTATGAATCAACAATATATATGTAATAACATATCTTTGAACATAAACACAAAAGACAAAGTTCTGTATTGACTGGTTGATGAAAACATTGTGACCAGAAGCCTAGGAACCCAACCCTAGAAGTGATGGTTCAGTATTCGCTAATTCTGTATTCACGACAACTGCATAAAATGTGGCAGTTGCCACAAGTTCTTGTTATTGTGCAATAAACTGCACACTGAATTTATTCAGGTGGCAAAAAAAGAAAAGAAAAGAAAAACTACTAGTGGGGAGAGAAGAGGATAAGGAAGGTAAGGCAGCCTTTAAAGGGCTTGTCATCCAGGCAGTTACCATGGTGGGTAACTAAAGCCTAATATCCTTGGGGAGTTCTGGTAGCCAAGGTACATGTACCTCAGAGTGATCCCAAATGGGCAGGGCGGAGGAAGCTGGGGTATTTATACACCAGCTCCAATCAGTTGGAGGCTGCTGGGAAGGAGCAATTGATGACCTGCTGGGGAGCAGACAGAGGAACTGGCTGCCAAAGAAAGTCCTCAGGCAAAGAGGTACAGACACTGGCAATTGAAGTCCAGCCTGGTTTCTACTACAGTGGGAGAGGGGGATCTGCTACAGACAGGATGACCAGGGCTGTAAACTTAGATGCCTCCAGAAGCCAGACAGGTAACAAAAGCAAGAGAGAGAAGTGAGGTGGGGCTGCAGGAGATAGCAAGTTCCTATCCCTGTTGGACAAGAACAGCGGTCACTCAGTATGGCCAATTTTTGCCATGCTGGAAAATAGGCCTATCCTTGCCAAATCTGATTTTTCAAGAAAAGTGGGAGATTCCTATTTTTAAAAATGTGAAATCCCCAATTTGCAAAAGTTGGCAGTAGATTCAAAAATTTTAAAATACACCGTTAAGGCCAAAGAAAACACGTTGGCAGGCCAACTTCAGCCCACAGACTGCCAGTTTGCAACCTCTCTGATGGGAGATGTGTGAAGCTCCACCTGTTGGGTATGAGCCCAGGAAAATGTATCTTTATCTCC
Organism: Callorhinus ursinus; assembly: GCF_003265705.2. Classification (NCBI taxonomy): domain Eukaryota; kingdom Metazoa; phylum Chordata; class Mammalia; order Carnivora; family Otariidae; genus Callorhinus; species Callorhinus ursinus. The sequence continues at coordinate 122,179,616 of NW_027397063.1, read as the reverse complement.
TGTGCAATCTAAGGCATTCCGGGAGGGGCAAGAGATGCTGAGAAGCCTGCGCTGACACGTGCGTGGCGAGGCACCTCTGTGTCTGTCTAGTGAGTTCATCTCTCTCTCTTGCCTCAAGATTTATTCGATGTCCAAGGACCACCATTTGTCATGGCTAGTGGAGTTCTCCATGATTTCTTGTCACTGTTCTGGCATTTTTCTTCTCATGATTCTTTGACTCATAGTGACCCATAGGGCTCCTGTAGCCAATAAGGACTATTTTTTTTTTCGGCTGAGTCCAAGAGGGCTTGGCTGTTCTGGTCTGTGACCTCATTGTTTATCATTATGTTTTAAAGCTTCTGCCTCCCTTCCGTAGGCCGGATCAGAGCTAGAGACAGCAGGGTAGATGTGTGAAATAAACTCCAGCCAGCGTTACTATAATCTTGAACACCCAAACAATGGGTCACATGTCTACAGCTTGTGACTTTTCAGCAGCTTGGCTGACCCTGAGCTCTTCCAATTTTAACCGCCATTTGAGATGTGAAGGCATTGGAAATAGCTAATCTGTGAACATTTACAGTGTAAAATCCAAACGAATAGGGAAGAGATGAATTGATGAGCAGCCCAGTCTTAGCCCTCAGGGAAAGACTAGAAAATACATAGAGTCTGACATGCAAAGGTCTGACATGATCTAGATGCTGCCAGTTTGGCATCCAACTCTCCCTACACTGTGCAGCACCTGGAAGGGGGACGGTGGGGTGCTGTAGGACATTCAGGTGTAGGAAGACAATAAGGACAATGGTCGCCAAGATGGGGGACTGGGACTTACTCCCTGGATGTTCTTTGTACGGTGTCTCAGTTTGCAAGAGTGGGACTGTCTCTAAAGGAGGCTTTTGAAAAACTTGTGTGATCTCTTTATAAACATGAGATGATCCCTGAGAGAAAGTGTATAGAGTAGAGATGACTCTTGACAACAGTGGTTGGCTAAGAAGCAAGAATGGGCTAGGCAGAAATGTAGGCCTTCCCTGACTTTAGAGAGGAGGCGGGGCTGGGTTCCAGAACAGAGAACTCTCATGGCCAGCTGGAGCCTTCCAGTAGGCCTTGTGTTCAGAAGGCTATGTATCCAGACAGTTTGGGGCATGGATCCCCCTGCAGGCACTTCTGTAATTCTTGAGTCATGAATGCACCTTGAGTGTACTGAGTAAGTTGGAGGTAAGTCTGGAGGAAATTCCTGAGAGATTGTCTTAGAGGCTAGAATTGAAGTTTATGCACCTGATTCTGGGTTGGTCACAGGTGTGGTGGACATTGGATCCCAGTCCAAATTCTGCAACTCATTCTATGTGTAATACTGGAAATATTTCTATATATTCACAGAAGGAAAGGGGTGGATACAATGTTCCCCAGAGATTTTTCAAATACCTAAGTATTTGGGAATACTGAGAAGTATTTTGTTGTACAAATAAGCCATAATTTGTTTATCCATTCTCCTATTGATGAACATTTGAGTTGTTTCCAGTTTGCCAAGAGATGTATTTTTTTAAGATTTATTTATTTATTTTAGAGACAGAGAGAGAGAGAGTGGGAGGAGGGGCAGAGGGAGAGGGAGAGAATCCTCAAGCAGACTCCCCACTGAGAGTGGAACCTGACGTGGGTCTGGATCCCAGAGCCCTGAGATCATGACCTGAACCAAAAGTAAGAGTCAGATACTTAATCAACTGAGCCACCCAGGTGCCCTGAGATATTTATTCTTTGTAGGTCATTATGTCAGCTCCTGGGCTATAAAGGAATGTAAAATATGTCCCTGCCCATCAGAAGCTTATTCTTGGGGGTCTGTGCTTAAAAAATAGCTAAGACTAAATCAACGTATCAAACAAAATATGACTCTGACCCAATGAATAGAGACTGAGGCAAAGACTCAGGAGGAGGGAGTTTTGAAAGGAACATCAGTAAAGTCTGTTTGTAAATACATGCACTTAGAAGATGAGCCAGCTTAAAAACAGCTGCCAGAGAACCAAAAGCAACTTCAGATGAGGTCCGAGCGGGCAGGTAGTTGGGCCTGTTGCATGGGTACCTCTGGGAGGCCTCTCAAATGCCTCATGGCCTGTGTCCTGGGCCAAAGAGCTTAATGAAATGGGAGCAGGGTGAAAACATTCACCTCAGAACATAGCTGGCTCCTGTTTTGTTTTTGTGGTTTTCTCCAAGAGGGCGGGGAGGGAAAGGCCTGTCCACAGAAGGACAGCTAGTTGCTACATCCACCATCAGGAAGGGCTCTCTGTGGCCAGGCATAGATGTTCCAAGTGATGGAAGGCAGGGTGGGCAAAGGGGATATTGGTCCTGGGTCCCCATTTGGGGTCTAGAGGATGCATATTCAGCAGCTCTGCCCCAAGGGTGGAGTTGGGTGAGTTGGGTAGAGTTTGGGGCACCAAGAACAGTGCCATAAGGGTAGATATGGGGCTGGAACATGACAGCCCCCTAAGAGGACCTGAGAGTCAGTGGGCAGAGCTGCTAACATCCCTGTCCAGGAGGCTGAGGGTTGAGGTCTCATATGTGTTTTCATAAACCTTTGGAAACTCATCTCTCCAAATCTTAGCTGTGACTACTTCTTAGGGCTTTGCGTTTCCTTGCTCTGGTCACATAGCATGATTGAGTTGAAAGCGACCTTAGAGCTCCTAAGCATTCAGAGGTGAAGGAGTGATAGAATGGGCAAGTTTGGGGAGATTTCCAGAGAGTTATTCAATGAAATCTCTGAACCATAGTTTCGCGATCATGTCGGTGATGATGACATCAATAAGATCACGTAATATTAATGTTCTGCTTGCTTGGATTTTAAATTTTCTTTTTATGTTTTTTTTTTTCAATGAAAGCACAAAAACCATCTTAAATAAAATTTGGGGAAAAATGAGAAATCTTCCTAATAGCACTTCCGCATAGATATTTTCATGTTTGTCTTTACTTCCAGGTTATATTGCAAATACTGTATTCGCACATGCTCACCTCGGCATGTTCCAAGTTGCAATAATCTCGACAATGATGATACTTACTAGCTGCATAGTATTTAATGTTGATGTACCATACTTTCCTATTATCCATTGCTGGACATCTTAGAGTCCAGATTTTGCTATTATCTGTAACTCTGCAACTGAGTAATTCCTTAAATTTTTTTTTTTACCCATAGGTGCCAATTACCACAACCCTGAGGGAGGCCCAGGTGTCATCAGTGACAAAGAACAGAAAGATGAAGAGGACTCATGACTTAAAACTGCATTGTTGTGGGCCCAAAGAGAACCAAAAATGGAGGTGCGGTGGGGGGGACTGTCCAAAGTATAATGTTTCAAATGCTATAAAAGCATAATTCTCACACAAATACATTATGAGTACCTGCCAAAGTTTTATTTTAACTCCTTAGTAAGAGAACCAGGTGTATAAGATGTACAAGATGACTCATACATGGTAGTAAAAGAAAAAATGTGGATGGAGTGGGGCACCTGGATGCCTCAGTTTCTTGAGCGTCCTGCTCTTTCAGCTGGGGTTGTCTCAAGGGCCTGGAATCAAGCCTCATGTCATGCTCCGTACTCAGTGGGGAATCTGTTTGAGATTCTCTCTCTCCCTCTTCCTCTGCTCCCTCCCCTGCTCTCTCTCTTTCTCTGTCTCAAATAAATAAATAAATCTTTTCAAAAATGTGGAATAAATTCACTAAGTTATAGGCAACACTAGTTCTTTTTCTTCAAGGCCACAAAACTCTAACCTTTAAAGTTATAGTTTCTCTCAAACAGAAGTCATTTTGATCTCTACAGGAAAAAACGCATTTGTAACACTATTGGATAAACACCCTTTGTATCTTAATGATTCTCAATGAATTAATAGCTACCTTGGAGAATTCTACCATGTTGGATCAAGAGTAAATAGTAAGTCAAACAAAGTTACGTTCTGCTAGAAAGTCGAGTGACCCCGAGGCAGGCTTGACCACAAGGGTCATGCGTCTATTTTACTTTATTTCTGATTTTGGGATATTGTTTTTCTTGAAGAGAGAAGTGACCAGAGAGGAGACTCTGTATGACTGATGCTAGGAGCCTCCCCTCTAGGTATTTCAGTGCAGGGTGGTAAGCTGGATTGTTCTTGGGGCTTGAAGCCTTGAGCACAAGAAAGGGAGCTTTGAATACTGAATGCCCTGCCACTGGGGATGGACAGAGAGGGAGGGCCCCCCTACCCCAGCACATGAGAGGAACAAGAGTGGGGCCCTGGGATCTGGTGAGAGGCCCGGACTGCCCCTAACTCCCGAGGATTCTTGGAAGGCTGCCTGGGAGGGACCTTAAAAGCTCAGGTGGAACGTGTACATTTTTTTTTTTTAAGTTAGATTCAATCGGCCAACACAGAGTACCTCCTTAGTTTCAGATGTAGTGTTCAATAATTCATCAGTTGCGTATAACATTTTACAAAGTTGAGTGATCCTTTCCTTACAAGGTGGAGTTCCGCCGCAGTGCTTTTGTGCCATTAAGAGTATTGTTCACCTTCACCACTGCCACTTTCTCACCCAAACATCACTTAGTACCCTGAACCTAGAGCCTAAAAGACTGGCTGTGCCTCTGGCTCTTTCCTTTCCCTTCTAGGCCCTGGCCCACGATCATCTCGTTGCCCCTTCCTGCAGTTCCAGAGCAGAACCTGGCTCTGGGCAGCAGACCAGTGCAGGGAGCTTCTGATTAAGGAAGAGAATGCCAGTCCCCGCAGTTCCAGGACTTTCTGGATTACAAACTGGAAAGTCCCACATCCCAGGACCCCCCTCAGTCCAGGCAAACCGGGACAGTGGGTCACCCTAAGTCCAGGCCTGCTTGCCATCTGAGCAGCTATTGGACGCTGGTCTTCCCATCCTTGGTAGTTCTTTTAACTCTTTCTGTTCGGGTTTCCTAGACTTGATGCTCTGGTTGTAGCTCTCTTAAATACCCTCTTAATTCGTGAAGCTCAGGCCATAGGTCCGGACTCATAGAAGTTTCCTGTGTATTTCAGTCTGGAACAGAAATGGATACCAGTGTTGCATCTTTGTTTTCTAGCAAGGGGATATTTGTGGAAGCTTCTGAGAAGACAAATTGAGCAGGACGGGGTGTTTGCTTTCCTGGATCAGAAAAAAATCACATCGCTTTCTTTCAGTCATGGCACAGAGTGACAGAGCCACAAGAAGGAAACAACAGAAAGAAAATGTTTTCTGGTGGAGATTTGTGAATAAAGGCTCCTGCGTGGAGACCCAGGATTCCGAGACAGAGATTGACAGTGGCTGACTGTGGTCCACTCTTGAAGGACACTTAACTTGCCATGCTTATTTACACCTGGGTGCTGTTTCCAAATGCTCTCTCTAGGCATTTATTCTGCTCCAGGGTCTTTAGAAAAATAGGTTAATAACTGGCCAAGGGAAGGGAGGAAAGGGAGACTGTGTCAGTGTGGAATGGTCCATGGCTGAACTCCTCTCAGGGATGAAGGCAAAAGCAGATCCCAAGATAAGGGGGCATCATGCACAGCTCTGAAAATAAAATGTTATTGGCTCAAGTGTGAAACTGTCACTTTCCACTGAGATGGAATATATTACTCAGAAAAGAGAAGCACCAAATATTATGCAGTCTGCCTTTGGGGAAAGAAAAAAAAAAAAAACACCCACTTCTTATAAAAACACTTTTTTGGGATGAAGGATTTGATTTCAACTGATGAGTCATCACTGTGTTTTTTTACCACTTCGCCAAAAAAATGAGGTTTTTAAAAAAGCATTCCTTGAAGCAAATTCTTCCATTGCTTGGGTTTCCCTCATCTGAGAGAAAAGGCATTCTAAGCACTTAGATCTGCAGTGCCAGAAGTTGTCCCAATTAACAGGAAAGATGTAGTGGGACAAGATTCATAACTACCAAGTTCCAGAGTCATCATGAACAAGCAACCTCAAGGTCATAATTATGATTTAGAAAAAATAAATGATCAAAAAACAAATTTTAAAACACAAAATTTCAATGAGTAAAAAGTATGTTTTAAAATGACACAATGAACATCAGAGAGGCAAAGGAATTTAAGAGAGCTTGGTGAACATAGTAGTAGAGGTAACTTGTCTTGGCTTACCAAGGCCAGTTTTATTCATGCTTGAAAAGCACCCACTTTTGCTCTCAAAATGTCTTGCTTTGGACAGTGAGTTATATGGTCACTCTAGGTGTAGTGGTTCTAAAACATGTCTACAGACTCATTGACACTCTCACCATCAAGAAGGCTGTATCCATATAAAAAAAAAAAAAAAGAAGAAGAAGAAGAAGAAGAAGGCTGTATCCGGGACGCCTGGGTGGCTCAGTCGGCTAAGCATCCGCCTTTGGCTCAGGTCATGACCCAGGGTCCTGGGATCGAGTCCTGCATCAGGTTCCTTGCTCAGCGGGGAGTCTGCTTTTCCCTCTGCCTGATGCTCCCCCTCCTTGTGCTCTCTCTCTCTCTGACAAATAAATAAAATCTTAAAAAAAAAAGCCTACATTCCCTCCCCTTGAAAATGGGTCAGCTTTTGTAACTGGCTAAGTGGGGTGTGATATGATAGGACTTCTATCCTGCTCTCTCTCAGGACACACTCCCTAGAAACCCAGCCGCCATATTGCAGGAAAGCCCAGGCCACCCAGAGAAGCCACACGTATGTATTCCATCGGATAGCTGTGGCTGAGGTCCCAGCAGATAACCATCATGAGCATTCAGACAGCTGAGTGCCTTTTCCTTCAAATGATTCCAGCACCTAACTTTTGAGCCACCCCCGCCAATGCCAGCTAGAGCAGGGGTGAGCTTTCCCCTTTGAGTGCTCATCAACATGATGCACTATATTGTCATTGTTTTAAGACTAGGCTTTGGGATGGTTTGTTATGCAGCAAGAGATAATCAGAACACCACTGTATTTTTATTTCTTAGAACTCTCCCAATTGTGATATATAAATATTTTTTAAATGATTTGCTAAATGTCTGTTTGTCTTCCTAAATTGCAAACTCCATGAGAGCCAGGACCCTGAGTGCCTTGTCCACTGTTGTATTTCCAGCACGTGACATTGGCTGATCGTAAAACAGGTGCTCCTAAATATGTTTATGGAATGAGTTGTGTATACAAACTCCTGAAAAGTACATGGGAATGCCAAAAAGATGGAAATGAAAATCAGAACAGTCCCTAAGGATCTAAAACAATTATTTTGCTTATGAGAAAAGTGAGGAAGTATATATTGCTCATACAAGACATCTGAGGAGCTGGCTGCCATTTTGCAGTCTTGCATTTATCAACCACCCATTCACACTTGGGTGCACACTAACATGCTATCTCAACAAAAGCATTTTGTAATCTTTTGATACCTTTAAGAGTTGGGTTCAGGGTAGATTCTTGATTTACCCAATTTCATTAATGTGTTTATACAAGATTTAGCTGTACCCACATACCAAAACAAGTATCATCTCTCATGGGTGGAAAGGTGTGTGTCAGACTACACTCCACAGAAGAGGGTTTGTTTGAAGGTGGGTATATTCAAACTGGCAAAGTAGGAGACTCAAGGGGTTGACAAGTGTTATTGCAAAATACTTAGCTATTAATTTTGAGAACACGTGGAAGACTGAGGTCCCAGAGGCGGGGAAGGTGACACCAGTGCCCATCTTTTCAAAAAAAAAAAAATAACTTCTCAAGAAAAGAGAGGGGTGCCTGGGTGGCTCAGTCCATTAAGCATCTGCTTTCGGCTCAGGTCATGATCCCAGGGTCCTGGGATCGAGTCCCACATGGAGTTCCTTGCTCAGCAGGGAGCCTGCTTCTCCCTCCGCCTATAGCTTCCGCTTGTGTGCTCTCTCTCTCTGACAAATAAATAAGTAAAAAAAAAAAAAAAA
>NW_027397063.1:121408104-121424055 GCF_003265705.2 Callorhinus ursinus | reverse complement strand
TTGGCTGCATATTTTTCTCGTTTAGTGCTCTGAAGATATCATGCTAGTCCTTTCTGGCCTGCCAGGGCTCTGTGGATAGGTCTGTTGCCAATCTAATATTTCTACCATTGTAGGTTACATATCTCTTCTCCCGAGCTGCTTTCAGGATTTTCTCTTTGTCTCTGAGACTCGTAAGTTTTACTATTAGATGTCGGGGTGTTGACCTATTTTTTTGATTTTTAGAGGGGTTCTCTGTGCCTCCTGTATTTTGATGCCTGTTTCCTTCCCCACATTAGGGAAGTTCTCTGCTATAATTTGCTCCAATATACCTTCTGCCCCTCTCTCTTTCTTCTTCTTCTGGAATCCCAATTATTCTAATGTTGTTTCGTCTTATCGTATCGCTTATCTCTCGAATTCTGCCCTCGTGATCCGGTAGTTGTTTCTCTCTCTCTTTCTCAGCCTCTTTATTTTCCATCATTTGGTCTTCTATATCGCTGATTCTCTCTTCTGCCTCATTTATCCTAGCAGTTAGTGCCCCCATTTTTTATTGCACCTCATGAATAGCCTTTTTGATTTTGACTTGGTTAGATTTTAGTTCTTTTATTTCTCCAGAAAGGGTTTCTCTAATAACTTCCATGCTTTTTTCAAGCCCAGCTAGTATCTTTAAAGTCATGATTCTGAACTCTAGGTCCGACATCGTACTAATGTCCGTATTGAGTAGGTCCCTGGCTGATGGTACTACCTCTTGTTCTTTTTGCTGAGGTGATTTCTTTCGTCTTGTCATTTTGTCCAGAGGAGAATAGATGAATGAGAGAACAAAATGCTAACAGGTTTACAACGTCCCCAGCAAATATACTGTATACAAATCGGAAAAGACCTGAAACCAGGGGAAAAGAAAGGGAAAGAAAGAAAAAAGAAAGAGAAAAAAAAAGGAAAAAAAAAAGATAAAAACAAAAACAAAACAATACAAAAAAAGCAGAATATGATCAAATATGATCAGGCTAGTGCATAGATTAGTGCCACACACTAGATTTTGGGCGTATTTTGGTCTGTTAGAAAAAAGTGCCTCCTAAAATTTTAAAGGAAGAAAGACATATATGTACAAAATAAGGGTTGATACAATAAAGGGATGGAAGATGACTGTAAAGATGAAAATTATAAAAGATTTTATAAAAGGACTTGATAAGTTGTTTGAAAAAAGAAAGAAGATTTAAGAAAAAAAAAGGAAAAAGGGAGAGAATGTGATCAGGCAGGAGACTAGAACAAAGCCATACACTAGTGATTTAGGGTATATTTTGATCTGTTAGAAGAAACTGTACCTCAAAATTTTAAAGAGAGAACAACTTATATATATATATGCCAAAAATAAGGGTAACTACTATGAAGGGATAAAATATGACTCTAAAAATGAAAAATAAAAAATGTTTTTTTTTTTAAAAAGGGATTGATAAGATGTTGGTTGAAAAAGGGAAAAATAAAAATAAAAATAAAAAAACAGTCAACAAAAATTAACTGTGATGAAATAATGAATCATGGTAAAAAAAAAAAAAAAAGCCATGAATCTATGTGCAGTATTCCCCTAGCGCTGGAGTTCTCCCATTCTCCTTGATCGATCAACTTGGTCTTGGCTTGCTGGCTGTTTGTGCTGATCTTCTGGGGGAGGGGCCTGTTGCTGTGGTTTCCAAATGTCTTTGCCGGAGGCGGAATTGCCCCGCCCTTGTCGGTCCGGGCTAAGGAAGATGCTCCGGTTTGCTCTCAGGGCTTTTGTTCCCTGCAAGCTCTCGGTACAGCTTTGGAGGACCAGGGCAGAAATGGTGGCCTCCCAATCTCCACCCGGAGGAGCTGAGAACTCGGGGCCCCGCTCCTCAGTGCGCCCCCAGAGAAAAGCAGTCACTCCCGTCTCCCCGGTCTCCGGCCGCACTCCATGCTCACCCGGCCTGTGACCGAGCGTTGCTATCTCTGGCACCCGACCCCGTGTGGAGTCTCCAAACCCAGCAGATCCCTGCGGTGCGTTCCCGCACCGCTCCTCCTGGGGGAGGAAGGGGAGTCTCCCCGGCTCTGCCGCTTGTTGGGTCCCTGCTGGAGGAGCCGTGCCCCGACTGGGCCGTGGATCACAGTTTATGGCAACCCCGGGCTGAGAGCCTGCGCCTCGGCTCCATCTCTGCAGCCGGCTTCCCAGCTCTGATACCTGGGAGCTCTGCCACACTCAGGCACCCCCGGTCTCTCTGTGACCCCAAGGGTCCTGAGACCACACTGTCCCGGGAGGATTCCACCCCCCGCTTAGCCACTGCAGCGACGTCCCTCAGCGGAGCCAACTTCTAAAAGTTCTGATTTTGTGCTCCGCGGCTCTATCACTTGCCAGAAACGGCCCACGGAGGCCCCCTCCCCCGCCATCTATCCTCCCGAATATCGCCTCGGATTCACTTCTCCGCACGCCCTACCTTCCAGTAAGTGGTCGCTTCTCTGTTCAGAGAGTTGTTGCTACTCTCCTGTTCGATCTCCTGTTGAGTTTGTAGGTGTTCAGAATGGTCTGATCCCTATTCAGCTGAATTCCTGAGACCAGACGAAATCTAGGTCTCCTACTCCTCCGCCATCTTGCTCCGCCCCCCAACACCTATTATTTCTTATCTTTTTGATACCAGCCATTCTGACTGGTGTGAGGTGATATCTAATTGTGGTTTTGATTTTCATTTCCTTGATGATGAGTGATGTTGAGCATCTTTTCGTGTTCTGTTGACCATCTCTATGTTTTCTTTGGGAAAATGTCTATTCGGGTCCTCCGCCCATTTTAATTGGATTATTTGCTTTTTTTGGTGTTGAGTTATATAAGTTCTTTATATGTTTTGGATATTAATCCCTTATTGGATATATCATTTGCAAAATACCTTGTCCTATTCAATAGGTTGCCTTTTTGTTCTGTTGGTGGTTTCCTTCACTGTCAAAAGCTTTTTATTTTGGTGCCATCCCAATTGTTTATTTTTGCTTTTTTCCCTCAGCTTTCCCTCAGAGACACATCCATAACCATGTTGCTATGGACGAAGACCAAGAGATTACTGCTATGATTTCTTTCAGAGGTCTATGGTTTCAGGCCCCACATTTAGGTCTTTAATCCATTTTGAGTTTATTTTTGTGTATGGTATAAGAAAGTGGTCCAGTTTCATTCTTTTGCATGCAGCTGCACAGTTTTCCCAACACCATTTATTGTGCAGACTATCTTTTCCTTCATTGTATATTCTTGCCTCCTTTGTCATAGATTAATTGACCGTATAGGTGTGGCTTTATTTCTGGGTGCTCTAGCCTGTGCCATGGATTTGTATCTATTTTTATGCCCATACTATACTGTTCTGATTACTGTGGGTTTTTCTTTTTAAGATTTTTTTATTTATTTCACAGAGACACAGTGAGAGAGGGAACACAAGCAGGGGGAGTGGGAGAGGGAGAAGCAGGTTTCCCGCTGAGCAGGGAACCAGTTGCTGGGCTTGATCCCAGGACTCTGAGACCATGACCCGAGCCGAAAGGCAGATGCTTAACTGAGCCACCCAGGTGCCCCTGATTACTGTGGTTTTATAGTATACTTTGAATTCTGGAACTGTGATACCTTCAGCTTTGTTCTTCTTTCTCAAGACTGCTTTGGCTGTTTGGAATCCTTTGTGATTCCATACAAATTTTAGCATTATTTGTTCTAGTTTATCCATATTATTTCTTACAATGGCACGTTATTTTACAATTATCTCAAAATAAAAACATTTTTTAAAAAAACACTAAAAATACCCTACAAAGATGGTTTCTCCAGACTTCTTCTTATATCTTTTTTGAGAGATGATGCACTTCTTCAAGTAATGCAGTGAGAAAACTGAAGAGTGATGTCATGTAATGATTAATTCCATTATCATGTCATCAATTAGGCATTCCATCTCCTATTTCCCTGTTTTCTTAGTATTTTTTAAGCACAGATTAGAATTATTTAGTAATGTTGAAATAATTCATTGAATGATGAAATAGCAAAACATTTTAACACGTAGAAAGATCTCCAAAGGTTGCTTAGATGTTAAGCATCTTGCTATAAAGCAAGAGAGAAACTAAAACTGGTGTAGTAGTCCAAAATGGCGTACTGAGGGTTGAGATAGAATCCAAATCCTCAACTTGGCCAACAAGGTCCTACAATGGTCTGGTCCCTAACCACCCACCTCCCTAGCCTCTTGGTGCATCTTACCTTTCTCATTCTCTCTGCTCCAGCCACACCAGTCCTCTCCCATTTTGGGGGGGGGGCCTCTGGTCACAGAACCACTAAATAAGGAGGTCCCTCTATGCAAAGGAAGTCTTTGCTGACCCCCTAGTTAAGGTCAGTTCCCTTTTCAGAAGTTCTTCCAGAATAGAGTTGATTATCTTTGGAATATTCATCTCCATTTGCAACTATTCACTCACTATTGGATTTTTTTTTTTAATCATTGTCTGTATCTCCCATGAGACCAAAAGTAGAGCCATTCCTGTTTTCATTCACCATTGCATCCATAGGTACCAGCACTACCACTCCCACCTCCTGAGATCCCACTAGAAAAGGCAAAAGAAATAAAGTACAAACCAAAGGATCAAAATATCAGGATGTGGGCCCCTGACAGCCTACAGATGTGCACTATTGGCTCATAGTATCTAGAAAAGCATTTAAATTCATGTTTATTTAAAAATCAGGGATTTTTACACTAAAATTTGAATTTCTGACTTCTCTTAAAAAGGTACTCGGCCCTAATTCCCTTGAACTGTCAAGAACTGAGCAGTTGCTGGCCCAGTTGGGTGGGACATCTACTCTCTAACTCCCCTTCCCAGCCTCAGTCTATTTCTCATGTTTCTGTTCCTTGCCCTGAGGACAGAGCTGTTAGCCCCCCAAGGCTCGGGACTGGGAATCATTGTGCTCTTCAGGCATCATGGCAAGCGTTTAAAATAAATGTTTGTTGGAAGAATAAATGAGTGACCATAAGCATTTCTGGGGTAACATGCAGCCACATCACCTTACCACACCCAGCCACAGTGCCACCTGGAAACATAAGTAGCAGTGTGATCACAGAAATTCCCATAAACCCAGCATAGCAGGTGATGCTCTGCAGTAAATAGGATTTTTCCTCTGACCTGTTTCAGTGTGGCTTTTTTGTGTGTATGATATGGCAACTGTGAAGGACCAACAGCAACACACTCCTGTGTCCAAACAAACCCTTTCTCCATTCTTACTACTTGCCAGACTTTAAATTTAGGACCACTTGGGTGTGTGCATATAATTAAGATATGTATAAAATAAGTATAGATATATAGATATATAAATATATATTAATTTAGGAGGTATATAAATTAGGATTATCAAATCTATATCAGATACATACAAATAAATTTAGAGTATGTATAGATAAAATAAAAATATGTATATATAGTTAGGATACATTTAAAAATTAGGATTGAAAGAGAATTAGGATATCTATATGTGTCTACATGCGCATACAGGCATACCTTGGAGATGTTGTGGGTTTGGTAGCAGATCACTGCAATAGAGTGAATATCTCAACGTGAATCAAATGAATTTTTTTATTTCCCAGTGCATTTAAAAGTTATGTTTACAGTGTACTGTAGTCTATTAAGTGTGCAATAGCATTATGTCTTACACAATGTATATGACTTAATCTAAAAATATTTTACTGTCAAAAAAGGTTAACCATAATCTGAGCTTTCAGAGTCATAATCAGCAATCACAGATCCCTATAACAAATACAATAATGAAAAAGTTTGAAATGTTGTGAAAATTAGCAAAACGTGACAAAGAGACACCAAGTGAGTAAATGCTATTGGGAAACAGTGTTGATACACTTCTTTAAAAACACAAGGTTGCCACAACCTTCAATTTGCAAAATACGTAATGATTGTGAAATGCAATAAAACAAGGTATGCCTGTACTCCCCCAGCAGTAAAGCTGGAGGAGTCTGGCCCGCCTTTCTAGGATGGGGCCTGGAGGTCTGCCAGGGTACCCTCCAATAAGAGAAAGCTGAGAATCTTGATAACTAGTAGGCAAGGGACCCCGTCAGGCAGCCAGGCCAAATGGGCACTGAATGTGGCCAGCTTAAAGCTGCCACCTCAGAAAGATTTTGGGGAGTTAGGCTCCCTTTTCCCTGGAGGCGATGCAGGTAGTTCAGGCAGACCCAAGCTCCATGGGCCTGCAGAGCCCCAGCTGTGCTCAGTGAGCCCACAAGATGCCTGCTGCATGAACATGAGGGGCACAGGTCAGACTGGCCAGGGACCTAGAACAAGATAAGTGTCTGGAGAGGCCAGATCACAGGAGCAGGCTACTGGGGGTACAAGGCATGTGCCTAATTTATTCAGGTGGTTGGGGTCCTGCCAGAGCTCTACTGGCTTGGAGGGCCCCTGTAGCCCATAGCATGTTAATAGGGTACGCGAGCACAGGTAAGGAGAGCCTGGATTCCGGAATAGGACAATGTTAGGAGAGGCTGGTTAACAGGAGGGGGCTATTGGGAGTAACTTCATCTTCTTGATTCTAAACCTTATCCTCCACATATGCACATATTCCTCCTGAAGACAGAACTAGAGGAATCTGAAATGCCTCACCAGGGTGGGGCCACACTCACTGGCTGGGGTAGCCTCCAAGCAGAGACCCCTGGGAGTTTTGATTGCTGGAGAAGCCAGGGACCCCATCAGGCAGCGAGTCCAAATGGGGATTATCTATTGCTAGTTTAAAGCTGTCATCTCAAAAGATTTTGGGGGAATGGACAATCTCTACTCTGGAGGCTATGCAGGTTTTGGGCCACAGCCCAAACCCAGCAGGACTGGAGGGCTTTCACAGCCAAAATCAGCTGACACAGTGCAGACTGTATATATGAACAGGTGGCACAAATCAGGGAAAAGCCAGGGCCTGGAACAGGGCAGTTATAGGAAGAGGCTTGGGCACAGGAACAGGCTGGGGGTGCAGGGCATCTGCCTGATCCCAAACCCTAATCTACATAAATATGCCTACATATTTGCCCTGAAGGTAAAGCTGCAGGAGTCTGGACTGCCTAATTAGTATGGGGCCTACCCTGATAGCCTTTATTAAGAGGCACCTGGGAGTTTTTTTGTTTTGTTTTAAGATTTTATTTATTGATTTGTCAGAGAGAGAGAGAGAGAGAGAGAGCACAGGAGGGGGAGCAGCAGGCTCCCTGCACAGCAAGGATTCGATGTGGGACTTGTTCCCAGGACGCTGGGATCATGACCTGAACTGAAGGCAGATGCTTAACTGACTGAGACAACCAGACATCCATGAGACACCCTAGAGGTTATGCAGATGGTTTGGACCCCCCAGAATTCCACCAGCCTGGATGACTGTGGCTGCCCTCTATGTGCTGGCAGGGTGTGACTGCGCATGTGTGAGAGGCAGAGATTAGGGTAGGCAGAGACCTGCAAGTGTCTGGGGAAGCCAAGTCGTGAGAGCAAGCTGTTGTGGGTCCAAGGCATGTGCCTAATTCCAAGCCCTAACTTACACAAATGCACACATTATTACACAAATTACATTATTACATAAATTATTCCATTTTCCCATTACGTGGGGAGGAAAGGAGGTCACTGAAATTGGACAGTTTCTATAGGAAGTCAGGCAGGGACTGAGGCATCAGGGATGGAGTCTGGAGGGAGTGTGGGAGCACCTCAGGGCCATCCGCCTGCACCCAGATGCCTCATGAAAGCTTTGTCTCCTTACAAGACGCGTGAGGTGGTGGGACCCGGAAGAGCAGTGTGCAGACACTCTGTAGGACCAAAAGCAAAACAGCCTGAAGGGTGGCAGAGGAAGAGATCAGGAAGGAAGGAAAGTTCAAGAACACGGACCCAGCACAGCAGACAAGGGATTCACCCCTGGCCTGTCATCATTAGCATGACGCACGCTGCCCCTGAGCACCAGAACTTCAAGGCCATGAGGCCATGGAGCCATGGTCAAGAGTCTTGGCTAGAAACAGACCTTGAGCTTCCCATGTCTCCTTTTTAAATCTAGACCAGTGGTTCTCAAAGTGTGGTCTCTGCACCAGCTAGCAGCGCCCAGGAACCTGGCAGAAATGCACGTCTGAGGGCCCTCCCTGCTCAGACCTCCTGAATCAGAAGCCCTGGGAGTAGAGCCCAGCATTCTGGGGGTAAGCAGCCCCCCAGCCCCAGGTGAGCCGGATTCAGCCACAGTGTGAGGAGCACTGCCTCCTTCCCATCACTTCCCCACAGCCATACCAATGAATGGTAGTCCTCCTTGCACCCTGGGCTCCACACTCCTGCCCCATCCTGAGCCTGAACCATCTCTCTCTCCCTCTCTGCTTTCCTCTTCTCTGCCCTCCTCTAGGACGGGTGTGAGGCCCCCCAGGCAGACGAGATGCTGCTCCTCTGCCCCTCCCGGCCCCTGACTTACCTCTCCCTTAGCAATTATCAAATACTGTCTGAACCATTGGCTTATGCACTTCCTGGTCACTACAGTGTGAACTGATCCAGTCACTTTGTTCTAATCTGCCATGTCTGGTCACAGAATTCTTAGGATTTTTTTTTTTTTTAACGATTCCGGGAAATACTATTTTTAAATTTTTAATTGTTATGTTAATCACCATACATCATTAGCTTTTTGATGTAGTGTTCCATGATTCATTGTTTGTCCAAAACACCCAGTGCTCCACGCAGAACGTGCCCTCCTTAATACCCATCACCAGGCTAACCCATCCCCCCACACCCCTCCCCTCTAGAACCCTCAGTTTGTTTTCCAGAGTCCATCGTCTCTCCTGGTTCAACTCCCCCTCCAACTTACTCCCCTTCATTCTTCCCCTCCTGCTATCTTCTTCTTTTTTTTCCCTAACATATATTGCATTATTTGTTTCAGAGGTACAGATCTGTGATTCAACAGTCTTGCACAATTCACAGTGCTCACCATAGCACATACCCTCCCCAATGTCTATCACCCAGCCACCCCTTCCCTCCCACCCCCCACCACTCCAGCCACCCCCCCTTTTTTTTCTTTGATTAAGAATTCCTCATATCAGTGAGGTCATATGATACATGTCTTTCTCTGATTGACTTATTTCACTCAGCATAACACCCTCCAGTGCCATCCACGTCGTTGCAAATGGCAAGATCTCATTCCTTTTGATGGCTGCGTAATATTCCATTGCGTATATATACCACCTCTTCTTTATCCATTCATCTGTTAATGGACATCTTGACTCTTTCCACAGTTTGGCTATTGTGGACATTGCTGCTATAAACATTGGGATGCACGTACCCCTTCAGGTCCCTACATTTGTATCTTTGGGGTAAATACCCAGTAGTGCAATTGCTGGATCGTATGGTAGGTCTATTTTCAACTTTTTGAGGAAACTCCATACTGTTTTCCAGAGGGGCTGCACCAGCTTGCATTCCCACCAACAGTGTAGGAGGGTTCCCCTTTCTACGCATCCCCGCCAACGTCTGTCGTTTCCTGACTTGTTAATTTTAGCCATTCTGACGGGTGTGAGGTGGTATCACGTTGAGGTTTTGATTTGGATTTCCCTGATGCCGAGCGATGTTGAGCACTTTTTCATGTGTCTGTTGGCCATTTGGATGTCTTCTTTGGAAAAATGTCTGTTCATGTCTTCTGCCCATTTCTTGATTGGACTATTTGTTCTTTGGGTGTGTGTTGAGTTTGATAAGTTCTTTATAGATTTTGGATACTAGCCCTTTATCTGATATGTCATTTGCAAATATTTTCTCCCATTCTGTCGGTTGTCTTTTGGTTTTGTGGACTGTTTCTTTTGCTGTGCAAAAGCTTTTTATCTTGATGAAATCCCAATAGTTCATTTTTGCCCTGGCTTCCCTTGCCTCTGGCGATGTTTCTAGGAAGAAGTTGCTGTGGCTGAGGTCGAAAAGGTTGCTGCCTGTGTTCTCCTTTAGGATTTTGATGGACTCCTGTCTCACGTTTAGGTCTTTCAACCATTTGGAGTCTATTTTTGTGTGTGGTGTAAGGAAATGGCCCAGTTTCATTCTTCTGCATGTGGCTGTCCAATTTTCCCAACACCATTTGTTGAAGAGACTGTCTTTTTTCCACTGGACATTCTTTCCTGCTTTGTCAAAGATGAGTTGACCATAGAGTTGAGGGTCCATTTCTGGGCTCTCTATTCTGTTCCATTGATCGATGTGTCTGTTTTTCTGCCAGTACCATACTGTCTTAATGATGACAGCTTTGTAATAGAGCTGGAAGTCCGGAATTGTGATGCGGCCAGCTTTGCTTTTCTTTTTCAACATTCCTCTGGCTATTCGGGGTCTTTTCTGGTTCCATACAAATTTTAGGATTATTTGTTCCATTTCTTGGAAAAAAGTGGATGGTATTTTGATAGGGATTGCATTGAATGTGTAGATTGCTCTAGGTAGCATTGACATCTTCACAATGTTTGTTCTTCCAATCCATGAGCATGGAACGTTTTTCCATTTCTTTGTGTCTTCCTCAATTTCTTTCATGAGTATTGTATAGTTTTCTGAGTACAGATCCTTTGCCTCTTTGGTTAGATTTATTCCTAGGTATCCTATGGTTTTGGGTGCAACTGTAAATGGGATCGACTCCTTAATTTGTCTCTCTTCTGTCTTGTTGTTGGTGGATAAGAATGCCACTGATTTCTGTGCATTGATTTTATATCCTGCCACTTTACTGAATTCCTGTATGAGTTCTAGCAGTTTTGGGGTGGAGTCTTTTGGGTTTTCCACATACAGTATCCTATCATCTGCAAAGAGTGAGAGTTTGACTTCCTCTTTGCCGATTTGGATGCCTTTGATTTCTTTTTGTTGTCTGATTGCTGTGGCTAGGACTTCTAATACCATGTTGAATAGCACTGGTGATAGTGGACATCCCTAAAGGCAGGTGATTTTATTCTCATTAGGTTTCTCCTGTGTGGACCTTTGTCACATTGTATAGTATTGTTTTCATATAATTAGAAATGATATCCTATAGTCAAACTTGAAATAATCTGTTAAAATGTGTTACTTCTAATACTCTTTAATGTGCATTCCTTCTAGACAGGATGAATGTTTCTGACAAACCTGGTATTCTGCAAAATTAAGCACTAAAAACTAATGAAGAAAAACAGGGCTCTTTGAGTAGATCACTCATCACCCATGCATCTTTGTAACCAAAGCCCTAAGAGAAGGCACAATTGTTAGGTTGAAATGATAATCTAGGCAGGCCTCCCAGGATGTCAGAGAGGCTTCCTAGAAGGATATTTGTCACTGCACAGAAACACCGTGTGGAAATCCTGGCTGGCACTCTGAGACAACAAGGGTGGAATGGGGCTCTGAACTAGTGGAGCTGATCTCCAGGCAGGCATGGGGAGAGGCACAACCTGCCCGGGGAAGCACGCAAACCGTTCATTGTTCATTTCTGCAAAATCGAGCTGAAATGACTCCTTCCTCGGAAGTAGACATCTGAGAGCTTTTCCTTTCATTTCCTGCTGATGTTTTTAATTCTGCACATACTAGTATGGCTCCCCATGTCCGGGAGAAAATGTGTATAAATCAACACACCTGCCACTTATTGGGAAACAGGAAGATCTTCAATAAAAAAACTTAATTTCTTTTGAAAAAGACGGAAACGATCATATTTTCAATTTCTACTTAATAAACCAGCTTGAGATCATCAGAAAAGTATAAACTTCCTTAATTTGATATTACACGTTTAACCTTTGGGAATTTGTGGAGAGGAAGCACTTTTAAGCTGCTACCCAGAAAGGGCCTTTGGCTACTATTTTGGACATCAGCCAGACTGGAAGCTTAACTACTAAAACAAAGAAAATCCTGTCATCCCGTCCCCAGAACCTTTACCTCTTTTGCTAGAAACAATGTATTCTTTCTTTGTTCGGGATCCTGGTGTAATTAACTACATAGTGTAACAAAAGCATATTTTAATTATGGGATAGAAGGTAATAGGAGATAGAAAGCATTTAGGTAATTTTAATAGGAAAATTAAACATGAAGAAATGCAAACTCTTAAAAAGAAGTTAATTACTGAAAGGGATTTTTTTTTTGTTAAAGGAATCTTAGTCCTACAGAAGTAGAAATTTCAGAAAGCAGCTACTGCTTCTATGGCTGAGAGAAAGTGAACAAGGGAGGAACTGAGAAATTTCAGCAAGGGCCATGGTGCCCTCGAAGGCTGACATTCAAGTCTCTGCAGAGAGTATGGTTACCACAGGCCTATGTCCAGGAAGGAGAGGCCTGCCCCTGGGTGGCAGACAAACTTGCTGGAGGGTATAGATGATAATTGATCCACACAAGCAACCTGCCTCATATCATTATGACATCAGCTTGATCTTGTCCTCTACATCACGTTTGGGTATGGATAAGACCCCTTAGGTGTGATTTATCGGGTGCAGCTCCTTTAATATCACTCCTTTTGATTGGAGAGCTGTTAATGAAAGAGACTAGAAATCTGCTTCACATATACACATATCCAACATACCATGATAAGACACCTAGGATGATCCCTACTATAGAAAATCCTATTCAAAAGGGGGTGAGGAAGGGTGGTACACAGCAATAGCTCATATTAATTCTGAAATCCAGGTGGATAAATGTGCTTCCAGTTCCTCATTAGAATCAGTCCTGGGGCACCTGGGTGGCTCAGTCGGTTAAGCATCTGCCTTCAAGGGCGCCTGGGTGGCTCAGTTGGTTAAGCAACTGCCTTCGGCTCAGGTCATGATCCTGGAGTCCCGGGATCGAGTCCCACATCGGGCTTCCTGCTCAGCAGGGAGTCTGCTTCTCCCTCTGACCCTCTTCCCTCTCGTGCTTTCTATCTCTCGTTCTCTCTCTCTCTCAAATAAATAAATAAAATCTTTAAAAAAAAAAAAAAAGCATCTGCCTTCAGCTCAGGTCATGATCCCAGGGTCCCGGGATCCAGCCCCGAATCAGTCTCCCTGTGCTCACTTCGGCAGCACATACACCGAATCAGGCTCCCTGCTCAGCGGGGAGTCTGCTTCCACCTCTCCCTCTGGCCCTCCCCCTACTCGGGCGCTCTCACACACTCTCTCTCTTTCACACACAAATAAATAAATAAAAATAAAATCTTTAGGAAAAAAAAAGAAAACAGTCCTACTCTACTCTCGGGGAGTTTTTTTCTGTGAATTCCAAATTGCAAAATACATCCGACTCCAAGGATTTCTTAAAGAACTGTAGATCTTACACCCACAGACGGGAAGAAGAAAACCTGATAAACACATCGCCTGTTAATAACTGAGCTCTTCAGGTGGTGCTATTGCTTCTGTTTCCCCAAGGCGATGAGTCTCCAGGGAGCTGAATCCAAGCAGCTCAGAGGCAACACTGTTCCGGGACCATGCCTTCTGGTCCTGCCTGCACTGACAGATGGCTCCCCATGCCCGGGAGAAAATGTGTATAAACCAACACACCTGCCACTTATTGGGAAACAGGAAGATCTTCGAATCTGAAGATCTTGAAACAACCTGAAACAACCAGAAGAGTAGAGAACACAGCCAAGTGTTGCAGGACAGAACTTTGTCCAGTGCCTCAGATATACCAGGCACCGTGCTAAAGGCCTTCTGGTCATAATCTCATTTAATCTTCTTCGAGCCCTGTGAAGCAGGTACTAATCTCCCCGTTGATGTTGGCTCATTTAGATGAGAACATTGAGATTTAAAGATGTCAGGTAATGTGCTCACAGTTTGCAAACCTAGAAAATGGTAGCAGAAATTGTGAAGCAAAGTTCTCCATCAATTTTTCTTCTTTGCTATTATGGTGGAACCGAAAATTTCTGAATTTTCTATTTTGTCCAGTGAAAACGAAAAGCAGATATTGGTGGATTGTTTCAATACTAATTTCCTGGTCATGATATTATACTATAGATTTGCAAGACGTTACCATTGACAGAAACTGGATAAAGGCACATGGGATGTGATCTCTCCATATTATTTCTCTCTTTTTTTTTTACTGAAGTGTAGCTGGCATACAGTGTTATATTAGTTTCAAGTGTATAATATAGTGATTCAACAATTCTGTACATTACACTATGCTCATCACAATAAGTAGTTACCATTTGTCAGCATAAAACGTTATTAAAATACTAGTGCCTATATTCCCTATGCTGTACTTTTCATCCCCATAACTTACTTATTTTCTAATGGGAAGTTCATACCTCTTAATCCCCTTCACTTATTTCACCCCCCATCCTCCCCTCTGACAACCACCAGTTTGTTTTCTCTCTCTTTTTTTTAAGATTTTATTTATTTATTTGACAGAGAGAGACACAGCGAGAGAGGGAACACAAGCAGGGGGAGTGGGAGAGGGAGAAGCAGGCTTCCCGCCGAAGCAGGGAGCCCGATGCAGGGCTCGATCCCAGGACCCTGGGATCATGACCTGAGCCGAAGGCAGATGCTTAACGACTGAGCCATCCAGGCGCCCCTGTATTTATGATTCTATTTCTGGTTTTTGTTTATTTGTTTTGTTTTTTAGATTCCACATATAAGTGAAATCATATGGTGTGTGTCTTTCTCTGCCGGGTTTATTTCACTTTGTATAATGCCCTCTAGGTTTATCTACATTGTTGCAAATGGCAAGATCACATTCTTTATGGCTAATATCCCGTGTGTGTGTGTGTGTGTGTGTGTGTGTGTGTGTGTGTGTGTACGTATCATATCGTTATCCATTCATCTATCAGTGGACACTTGGGTTGCTTCCACATCTTGGCTATCATAAATAATGCTACAATAAACATAGGGGTGCATATATCTTTTCAAGTTAGTGTTTTCAATTTGGGAAGAAAAATACCCAGTAGTAGAATTACTGGATTATATGGTAATCCTATTTTTAATTTTTTGAGGAAACTCTGTACTGTTTTCAACAGTAGTTTTACCAATTTGCACTCCCACCAATAGTGCACAAGGATTTCCTTTACTCCACATCCTTGCCAACATCTATTATTTCTTTTTTTTTTACTTTTTTATTGTTATGTTAATCACCATATATTACATCATTAGTTTTTGATGCAGTGTTCCATGATTCATTGTTCGTTCATAACACCCAGTGCTCCATGCAGAACGTGCCCTCCTCAATACCCATCACCAGGCTAACCCATCCCCCTCCCCCCTCCCCTCTAGAACCCTCAGTTTGTTTTTCAGAGTCCATCATCTCTCATGGTTCATCTCCCCCTCTGACATACTCCCCTTTTCTTCCTCTCCTGTTATCTTCTTCTTTTTCTTTTTTCTTAAAATATGTTGTGTTATTTGTTTCAGAAGTACAGATCTGTGATTCAACAGTCTTGCACAATTCACAGCGCTCACCGTAGCACATGCCCTCCCCAATGTCTATCACCCAGCCACCCCATCCCTCCCACCCCCAACCACTCCAGTAAACACTCAGTTTGTTTCCTGAGATTAAGAATTCCTCATATCAGTGAGGTCATGTGATACATGTCTTTCTCTGATTGACTTATTTCACTCAGCATAACACCCTCCAGTTCCATCCACGTCGTTGCAAATGGCAAGATCTCATTCCTTTTGATGGCTGCATAATATTCCATTGTGTATATATACCACATCTTCTTTATCCATTCATCTGTCGATGGGCATCTTGGCTCTTTCCACAGTTTGGCTATTGTGGACATTGCTGCTATAAACATTGGGGTACACGTACCCCTTCGGGTCCCTACATTTGTATCTTTGTGGTAAATACCCAGTAGTGCAATTGCTGGATCGAACGGTAGCTCTAATTTCAACTGTTTGAGGAACCTCCATACTGTTTTCCAGAGGGGTTGCACCAGCTTGCATTCCCACCAACAGTGTAGGAGGGTTCCCCTTTCTCCACATCCCCGCCAACATCTGTCGTTCCCTGACTTGTTAATTTTAGCCATTCTGACGGGTGTGAGGTGGTATCTCATTGAGGTTTTGATTTGGATTTCCCTGATGCCGAGCGATGTTGAGCACTTTTTCATGTGCCTGTTGGCCATTTGGATGT
>NW_027397063.1:121292431-121403104 GCF_003265705.2 Callorhinus ursinus | reverse complement strand
AGCTTTTGCACAGCAAAAGAAACAGTCCACAAAACCAAAAGACAACCAACAGAATGGGAGAAAATATTTGCAAATGACATATCAGATAAAGGGCTAGTATCCAAAATCTATAAAGAACTTACCAAACTCAACACCCAAAGAACAAATAGTCCAATCAAGAAATGGGCAGAAGACATGAACAGACATTTTTCCAAAGAAGACATCCAAATGGCCAACAGACACATGAAAAAGTGCTCAACATCGCTCAGCATCAGGGAAATCCAAATCAAAACCTCAACGAGATACCACCTCACACCAGTCAGAATGGCTAAAATTAACAAGTCAGGAAACGACAGATGTTGGCGGGGATGTGGAGAAAGGAGAACCTCCTACACTGTTGGTGGGAATTCAAGTTGGTGCAACCACTCTGGAAAACAGTATGGAGGTTCCTCAAACAGTTGAAAATAGACCTACCATACGATCCAGCAATTGCACTACTGGGTATTTACCCCAAAGATACAAATGTAGGGACCCGAAGGGGTACGTGCATCCCAATGTTTATAGCAGCAATGTCCACAATAGCCAAACTGTGGAAAGAGTCAAGATGTCCATTGACAGATGAATGGATAAAGAAGATGTGGTATATATACATAATGGAATATTATGCAGCCATCAAAAGGAATGAGATCTTGCCATTTGCAACGATGTGGATGGAACTGGAGGGTGTTATGCTGAGTGAAATAAGTCAATCAGAGAAAGACACGTATCATATGACCTCTCTGATATGAGGAATTCTTAATCTCAGGAAACAAACTGAGGGTTGCTGGAGTGGTGGGGGGTGGGAGGGAAGGGGTGGCTGGGTGATAGACATTGGGGAGGGTATGTGCTATGGTGAGCGCTGTGAATTGTGCAAGACTGTTGAATCACAGATCTGTGCCTCTGAAACAAATAATGCAATATATGTTAAGGAAAAAAAAAGAAGATAGCAGGAAGGGAAGAATGAAGGGGGGGAAATCGGAGGGGGAGACGAACCATGAGAGACGATGGACTCTGAAAAACAAACTGAGGGTTCTAGAGGGGAGAGGGGTGGGGGGATGGGTAGCCTGGTGATGGGTATTAAAGAGGGCACGTTCTGCGTGGAGCACTGGGTGTTATGCGCAAACAATGAAACATGGAACACTACATCCAAAACTAATGATGTAATGTATGGTGATTAACATAACAATAAAAAAGTAAAAAAAAAATCACCTGCCTTTATTAACACAATTCCTCCTGTCAGTGACTCATGAGCTAGTTCCTGACTTACCTGAGCATTTCCATTTCTTCTGCTGTATATCTCTATCCCGGCACATCACATGACTGTGGATGTTTACATGCCATTTCAGGATGGGATTGGGTTCTAGAGGGAAATGTACTTTCACTGGAGGTGCTTTTGTTTAAGATTTGTTGACTTGATTTTCTAACATGACTGTCAAGAGTTTGCTCAGTGTTTCTCTTCTAATTAAAGGAAAAAATAGGTAGAGAAAAATGTTTTTCTTCTTACATTTAAGCTTTCCAGGAAGTCAAATTTATTTTGAGACCCAGTAAAATATTCTTAGTGTAAAATTAATCTATAAAAATCACTAATATCTGCCAGCACCTCACGGTTTAAGCTCTTTCCAAAGGTAAGTAAGTAATTTTGTTAACAATATTCCATTAACATTAATTGAGAACCAGTTGTATCCCAGATACCACACAAGGTGATAGGGATACAATGTGTAAAACACAACAACTCTACCTTGAAGGTGCTCAGTTTTGTGGAGGAAAACAGATATCTGAACAAATAATTGTATCAAAAATATCAAATCACTGTATCAAATGGTATTACAGATACTAAGTATTACAAGTGAATGAATGCACAACAGAAGATATTAATTTAATGACTGGGAAGAGTGAGTGATTCAGGGAAGGTTTTTTCTGAATCAATGTTTGAGCTGCAGAGAAGTCCACATGGGGGATGAGAAAGCATTGTAAGTAGAGAGAATGTGCCGAAGTAGGAAACAGCATAGTGAGTTAAGATAACTTCCAAAGACCGTGTTTCTAAGAGTGGTTTGCAGACTAGTAGACAGGCCCTAGGGTGGTCCCCATGTTCACACCTGTAAGTGTGGGCCAGACCCATGACTTCTAACCAATTAAATATGGCAAAGATTATGGAATGTCACTCATCTCGTCACATTACTAATATATATGATGTGTGCATGTATGTATATGCATTTATATGTACACACACACACACTATGTATACTTACTATATAAGATATATACATGTGGAGTTCCTGGCTGGCTCAGTCGGTAGAGCGTATGACTTGTGAACTTGAGGTCATGAATTCAAACCCCGCACTGGGTATAGAGATTACGTAAAAAAAAAAAAAAAAGAATGGGTGGAGCCCCTGTGAAAACTGTAGGTGAGAGGCAGTGGGAGATGAGACCAGAAAGGAAGGTGGGGTTCAGTGGCAGAATGCCTCACATGATATACAAGGGAATTTTGACTTTGTTCTGTGGAAGAAAGAAACTAAAGAGTAGACACTCTTAACCTGGGATTCATATATAGCTTCAGGAGTACCGTGAACACCATGAAATTAGATGCAAAACTTTGTGTACATTTTTCTTTGCAAAATGGTCATAAATTTTAAGATCCCCAAAGAAGTCCATGACTACCTCTTCCTGCCAGGCAAAATTAGGTGCACTCAGAGAACATATAGGTTATCCACGTGGGTAATAATGACACTTAGGATTCTGCCTGGTGACAGAAGAGGGAGCTATGTGTCAAGAGCCCAGCTCTTCATGAATTTGGGGAAACGAACCAAAGTTTGGTATATGATGGTGAAAAGGGGGGGTGTTATATCTCAATAAAAAGTAAAAAAGAGAAGGTTTGGGGGTGGTACAGCTACCTCATCAGAACCTCAAAAGGAGGCAATTGTATTCATCCATGCTATAAATACAAATGCAATCCCTGCCCTTTGCCTTGTCTACAATACTCTTCAATGTCTCTAATTTTAGCAGACTTCTTTTCTTTGAAAGCACTCAAAATGCAGCTAGTCCAAATTGAGATGTGCTGTAAGTATAAAATTTATACCAGCTCTCAAAGGCTTAGTGCAAAAGAGAACATAGAATATCTTATTATTTTTAATATTGGTTACATGTTGACATGACAATATCCTAAATATGTTGTATTAAGTAAAATACTTTAAAAATAAATTTTAGCTGTTTTGTTGACTTTTTCATATGTGTCTACTAGAAAATTAGAAATTATACATGTGGCTGACATATTTCTGTTGGCAGCTTCAGACTGTAACACTTGCTTTCCAAACAACATCTAGGTGGTGCTCTTAGTCATATGTTACCTGCTGGGTTCTCAGGGAATCAGAGGCTGAAATGGGAAAAAAAAAGAGTCTTATTGGGAGCACTTTGTGAACAAAAGTGGGAGGAGGGAAGATTGGGAAGGGGAGCATTTGGCCAGCCTTATGGACCTGACAAAGTCTCTTCTGGTCTAGAGGAAGCTCCAGAGCAAATATTGTTCCTCAGAAGTGTCCCACTTTGGGCACCAGTGGTCAGGCCCTTATATTGCTGCTTTGCTCTGATCTTGGTTGAGGGCTATTCCAAGAAGAGGATGCCCTCCACTGAAAGCTGAAGCAGATGCAAAGGAGTTAAGAGCTGGAAGCAATCAGCCAACCATACTCTTCTTAGCTGGACAGTGAGTTCTTTCTTGAAGGGGGTTCTGACCAGAAAATCTGACCAGAACACTGAGATGTTCTGGTCAGATTTTATGTTTAAAATCACTTTCCAAGGTCCCTCCATGTTCTGGGGATTGCTCTAAGGGTCAATAGCCTGAACAATTTCATATAAAATTTAGTAAGAGCCACCATTTTGCTAGTACATCCAGCTCCAAATTGCATATGTCCCTAAGGAGTCTAATTTGTTTGATCTTTTAAAATTAGTAATAATAATCATTTGATAAAGTACACAAATCTTGGGCGCCTGGGTGGCTCAGATGGTTAAGCATCTGCCTTTGGCTCAGGTCATGATCCCAGGGTCCTGGGATCGAGTCCTGCATTGGGCTCCCTGCTCCTTGGGAGCCTGCTTCTCCCTCTGCCTCTCTCTCTCTCTGTCTCTCATGATATAAATAAAATCTTTAAAAAAAAAAGTGCACAAGTCTTATGTGTATATCTCAGTACACTTTTACATTTGTGTACCATATTTCACCATACCCAAATTAAAATATAAAACATTTCCAACATCCTAGAAGATTTCTTTCTGTCACCTTGTAGGCAGTATCTCCCTCCACCCAGAAATGAGCACTATTCTAACTTCTATTACTGTAGATTTGTTTTACCTGTTCTTTAATTTCATACAGTTGCAATCATATGGTTATGTACTTTTTAGTTTGGTTTCTGTAACTTATTGTATTTTGAGATTTGTTCATATTTTTTAATGTACTGGTATTTAATGTACTGGTATCAGTGGTGTATTCCTGTAAAGAATAACTATATGATATTCAGTTGTGTAAGTATGGCATAATTTATCCATTCAGTTCATGACGAACATTTGGTTGTTTACAATTTTATGCTATTATGAGTAAAGTTGCTAAGAACATTTTTCTACATGTCTTTTAGTGGACATACGCACTCATTTTTCTTGGATATATAACTGGGAATAAACCTGATGAAGCAGGGGCACCTGGGTGGCTCAGATGGTTAAGCATCTGCCTTTGGCTCAGGTCATGATCCCAGGGTCCTGGAATCGGGCCTGAATCAGGCTCTCTACTCAGTGAGAAGTCTGCTTCTCCCTCTCCTCCTGCCCCTGCTTGTGCTCTCTCTCTTTCTCACTCATTCTCTCGCTCAAATAAATAAATGAATAAAATCTTTAAAAAACTTGCTGAATCATAAGATATGCATATGTTCAGCTTTATAAGATCTTGCAAAAACAATTCTTCAAAGTGGTTATAGTAGTTTACATACCTGTCAGGGAATTGATCAAAAAGACATGAACCCCCCAGGTCACCTGGGTGGCTCAGTCAGTTAAGCGTCTGGCTCTTGGTTTTAGCTCAGGTATAGCTCAGGGTCCTGAGATCAAGCCCCACGTGGAGTTCTGCGCTCTGCACAGAGTCTGCTTGGGATTCTCTCTCTCTCTCTCTCTCTCTCTCTCTAAAATAAATAGATAAATCTTAAAAAAAAAAAACCCATGACCCCTAATTGACATTTGAACTAGCCCTGGGGGACTCAGAGGCTCCTCACCCCTTCCCCTGTTCTTAAAATGTGGGTTCTTCTTGCCTTTTCTGCTCCTAGAGGCTGCTCCAAGGACATAACTTTGAGATGGTGATGTGGTATTAAAAACACCGGCATAGTACACATAACAGCCCAGTTAGGCCCTCTTTATAAGCTTTTAAGATTTAGAGGGTGGGTGTAGGGATCCATCGTTTTGCTGCCACCCAAGACACCCAAGACAAGCCTTGTATGTAAATTCCCTTTGCTATTATTAAAACTGCCACCTACCAACCTGGAGTGGCCTGCCTCTTTCTTTGGTCTCCCCCAGCCCTCTGTATACGGGGCTGGTTTCAGATTATACCAGGGAAGTTCTGGAGAGGGTTGTGAACCTACAACAGACACCAGCGACATATGAACATTCCAGTACCTCCACGTTCTCACCAACACTTCACATTGTCAGCCTTACCCATTTTAGTCATTCTAGTGGGTTCTAATTTAGGTTTATTAGTTCTGAATTCTCTTGGTACTAGTCACAGTGAATAGGGGTATGGTTGATCTCTATCTTCGTGCACTTCTTCCTCTACCAATTTAACATCCACCTTAAATGATGAAATGTAATTAAGGAGAGGTTTAGCTCTTTGATAAGGGGCAGAGAGTACTATTCCTCTTAATCACCTAGTCTCTATTATGTGACTTGCAAAGATTCAGAACGGGCAGATTGTCAGATTGTTCCAGAACAAGGTCTGTAGGTATGCTGGACTGGTATGCTTTTTACCAGTCTAGAAAGTACTCAACAGTGTGGATGTGAGGAATTGCCATTTCTGTAGCCTCCGGAGAGGAGGGCCGTGTTTGTACTTGCTCAGCACTGCATCCCCAGGGAGCAGCATTCGCCTCCTCTCATTCTTGAGTCTCTGCCAGAATGATGGAAAGGGATAAAGAAAGTGCAAACCAGGGGTTCGCACCTGGCAGGATGTGAGCTTAATGTAGCCCGCAGGTGCATAATGTTGGCTCATGGTGTTTAGAAATAATTAGAATTAGTTTTTTTCATTTTGTGTTATTTTTTATTTTTTAAAGTTTTATTTATTTATTTATTTGTCAGAGAGAGAGAGAGCACAAGAAAGGGGTGTGGCAGGCAGAGGGAGAAGCAGGCTCCCCATTGAGCAGAGAGCCCCGCTCAGGGCTCAATTCCAGGAGCCCAGGATCATGACCTGAGCAAAGGCCAACCTTAACCACCTGCACCACCCAGGCGTCCCAGAATTAGTTGTTTTTTAAAAAGCTGGATTTTCACACCCACGGTTGAATTTCTGGCTTCTCTTAGGAGAGACTCCTAGGCCCGTACTCTCTTCTTGGAGAAGCTCTCTGGAGCTGAGCAGTGACTGCTCCAGTGATATGGGACATGTGCTGTTCTACTTGCTTCCTACCCCCAGTCTGCTTCTCACACTGACATTCTTTGCCTGGGGTATGGAGCTAATGTGCTCCGAAGAGTTCCGGAGAAGCTTCAAAGTAGAAATTGTTCCCAGACCAGAGTAGAATCCATCCTAGTGCTAGGTTCATAGTAGGTGTTAAATAAATACTTATTAAATGGACAAACGGGTGGCCGCGAGTCCCTTCTAGAATAAGAGGCTATGAGACACGTAGTTCCTCAGGAAGACACAAGGTGGTGGTGTGCTCTCAGAAATCCTCATACATGCCCCTGAAACCAACTGGAGAAGCCAAACACCACAGTCCTGATTTTCTTTACACGCCAGAGTTTGAATTCTGTCTGCCATGAATATGTGTGCATATCTTCTAATAATATAAATACATTGTGATCTTACATATATCCTAACAAGTGTATCTTTAGCTACACATATACACACATATACATATAATAAAAATGTTTAAAATTAGAAGAACCCATGGGAAAAACAAAAACAAAAACAAAAACAAAAGACCCATGGAAAATTGGAAGATACATAATTAGGATATATATAATGAATATATGTAATCGGGATATATACAATTTGGATATACATACGATTAGGATATATAATAGAATATATAGGTATAGTTAAAATGCATTTACAGTTTTTATATAATTAATATATTATGTATATAACTAGTATCTATTAAATGTCTATATATAAAATTAGGAAGATACGAAGTTAGGATATGTAATCATATATACAGTATTCACGAACAATTAAGATGTATATATAATTGTATATTTACACAATCAGAATATATAATTATGTTGAACCATATGAAAGTACAAATATTTGACTATTTAGACCTTGAAAAACAGCAGTTTTATATAGTTGAACCTAATGTTTCAAATGGGCCAAAGTTATTATATCTGTTAGAAAACAAAGCTCATCTCATGTTCTCATTCACTAGAATCTTCTCTCTTAGTTTCTAAATCTAATGTCCTCAATCTGTCAGTAACATGAAAAATTGGTCCTTTATTGGAGTAAGTGAGACAATATGACCAAGAAACCAAGGACCAACAGTTATTTTTGCTTTCCCCATGTGGGAAATCACAGGGCAGTGTTTGTGGGTAGGGAAATTATTCCATTTTCCCATTACGTGGGGAGGAAAGGAGGTCACTGAAATTGGACAGTTTCTATAGGAAGTCAGGCAGGGACTGAGGCATCAGGGATGGAGTCCGGAGGGAGTGTGGGAGCACCTCAGGGCCATCTGCCTGCACCCAGATGCCTCATGAAAGCTTTGTCTCCTTACAAGACGCGTGAGGTGGTGGGACCCGGAAGAGCAGTGTGCAGACACTCTGTAGGACCAAAAGCAAAACAGCCTGAAGGGTGGCAGAGGAAGAGATCAGGAAGGAAGGAAAGTTCAAGAACACGGACCCAGCACAGCAGACAAGGGATTCACCCCTGGCCTGTCATCATTAGCATGACGCACGCTGCCCCTGAGCACCAGAACTTCAAGGCCATGAGGCCATGGAGCCATGGTCAAGAGTCTTGGCTAGAAACAGACCTACTATTACCATGTCTCCTTTTTTATTCTTTATTACTATTACCATGTCTCCTTTTTAAATCTAGACCAGTGGTTCTCAAAGTGTGGTCTCTGCACCAGCTAGCAGCGCCCAGGAACCTGGCAGAAATGCACGTCTGAGGGCCCTCCCTGCTCAGACCTCCTGAATCAGAAGCCCTGGGAGTAGAGCCCAGCATTCTGGGGGTAAGCAGCCCCCCAGCCCCAGGTGAGCCGGATTCAGCCACAGTGTGAGGAGCACTGCCTCCTTCCCATCACTTCCCCACAGCCATACCAATGAATGGTAGTCCTCCTTGCACCCTGGGCTCCACACTCCTGCCCCATCCTGAGCCTGAACCATCTCTCTCTCCCTCTCTGCTTTCCTCTTCTCTGCCCTCCTCTAGGACGGGTGTGAGGCCCCCCAGGCAGACGAGATGCTGCTCCTCTGCCCCTCCCGGCCCCTGACTTACCTCTCCCTTAGCAATTATCAAATGCTGTCTGAACCATTGGCTTATGCACTTCCTGGTCACTACAGTGTGAACTGATCCAGTCACTATGTTCTAATCTGCTATGTCTGGTCACAGAATTCTTAGGATTTGTTGACTGAAGTAATAAATTATCACTAGGAGGCTAGCAGCTTTACACAGAGTAATACACTACTATTACCAGTAATAGTCTCTCTTCTGCCTACAGCCTCCCAGGGCAGTGCTAGTTCCAGAAGCCCTTTGCAAGCCTGAATTTCAAAACTTTTGCGGCTTCTTTATTTGGCTGCTTTGACCGTGAGGCCATTTGTAGGAAGGGAGGCTAGGAATTCAACCACCGATGGCCTGGGGCTTCCTCAGCAGGGGCTTGTGTGCCGACCAGTGCCTTCCAGAGCTCACCTTGTCTCTGGGTCTGTCCCAGGTCTTCGTGTGGGTGGGCTGTCCTAGTGCAGGATGAGGGCATTTTGACCAAGTAGCTTTGGGTCCTTCACATTGGACAAATTGTACTGTGCTGCATGTCACAGACTTGGCCCAAGGTGCAGGTGAAATGGCCTATCATGAGGCTCCACCACCAAACTCTCAAGATTTTCTGAAGAATCCATGAACAACTGAAAATGTGTTCCTTCTTACGCCTGGTCAGCCTATTCAAGTACAGAATGCTACTACTCTGGCTTCATTGTCAGTTTCTGGCCAGGAATTTCCCCCTGCCCCCAAAAATGTGCAGAGAAGATCCATTGTAAGTTTTGTAGTCTCCCATCTCTTATAAATCCTGTTTTTCCTTTTGTTCCTTCATTCATTTCACCAACAGCCTAACACAAGAGCGAACAATTTGCATATCCAACAACCAAATAGTGTGAAGAATGGCTATATGTATGAGTTATTATTTTTTTAAAGATTTTATTTATTTATTTGTCACAGAGAGAGTGAGAGCAAGAGAGAGAGAGCGCACAAGCAGGGGGAGCGGCAGGCCGAGAGAGAAGCAGGCTCCCCGCCGAGCAGGGAGCCCAATGTGGGGCTGGATTCCAGGCCCTTGGGATCATGACCTGAGCCGAAGGCAGACACTTAACCGACTAAGCCACTTAGGCGTCCCTGTATGAGCTATTCTTTGACATATTTAAATATCCTGGGAAGATGTCCTTGCTAAGTCAAAACAAAACAAAGCACTCAGAATAATGCTAATAGTATGATTTAATATATGTAAACATTTCTTTTAAAGATACATTCTGTATATGTAAACATTTTTCTGTATATATGTATATATACACAAGTATGTATGTATACAGAAATGCATAAAGAAGAGACTGGAAGGATGCATACAAAATAGTGATAGTGATCACCTCTGGGGAGGGGTTGAGGGGTGCTGGGGTATTTAGGAGGACTTTCGCATACTGCTCAGTACACCTGAATGCTACGTGAATACCAAAATGTCTTAGCTTGGATTCCCCAGGAACAAGCAGCTATGCTATTAGGAAGTGCAAGCCCAGGGAGCAGGAGTGAGGGATGGTTGTGAGTCAGAGGAGAAGGGGGACCCTAGACGAAGATGTTAACAAATTGGCTGTTTTGTTTAATCCCACGGATCCTTCTAGAAGAAGCTATTTTTTAAAAATTTTTTATTGTTATGTTAATCACCATCTAGAAGAAGCTATTAAAACTGCTCAGTCTCAGGACTGTCGAGAGTGGTTTAAACATGGTGGATTCAAAGAAGAAACACCACTCTTGCATGTAAAGAAAATTTCACTTTGGGGGCCAGTGGTGTTCAGGTTCACCTTCAAGATTATCCCAAGTGGTTCATTCTTGGAAATGCTGGTTGGGTTTAGTCTTAGCAGCACTGCTTTCCTTATGACTCCAAGGTCAGAGCCTGTGAGCTGAGATACTTATATAGGAGGCAGTGGTGACCAAGGTTCTGGCTATCTTTGTTTGGGGGTTTGGGGAGGAAGAAAGTTGTTAAAAAGTACCAGATATAGGAACTCCCATACATGTCTGCCTACGGATGAGGATGACTTCAACGTGCCTCACCAAAACATATGTGGGAAGTAGCAATGAAGTTGATATTAATACCCTCAAACCCCATACTCTCTCTTTAAGTTCTTGGTGGATAGAATCTTCCAGCAAACTAGATGCTAAAAAACATTTCCTTACTTTGTGAAGGATTCATCTGGTTTGGGCTGGCCTTTTTCCAAGGCTACTTTCTCCAGGGGGAAAAATGTCTTTAGGGACCCCATTTATATAGAAAAACTGATTCCCACCTCCTAAGTGTGGCATACGCTTCCTCTGTGATCTAGCTACAGCTTGTCTTACTCTACATCTCCTCACTGCCCCTTGCACACTGTACTACAGCTGTGGTCAGTCCTGTGAAGTCATACGTTCTATCATGGGTAATGTACTATACTGTTCCCACTGCCAGAATTCTTGTTACCACCCCTCTTCTCTTTCTTTAGGTCACCTCCTTCAAGAAGCCTTCCCTGAACACTCCTCATCTCCCACTGGATTGGCTTTCCTCATCTTCCCCAGTTATGAAGCTGGCCCTAATGCCTCGCAACTCCCTCTTGGTGTGTCAGTCTCCACTACTCAGAAAACTCTTTGAAAGGCCCACAATCTTGTTTGCCAGTGCCTCATAGATGCTTGCCACATAATAGTACTACAGTACTTACTGAATGAAAGAAGAAACTTAATTGTAAGATTTTTATAGTTTGTCGATAGTATTTATGGTTTATTACTAACATAATTAGGGCTAAAATCCAGTTCATCACCAGAGAACAAAAAGACAAGCCACACAGTGGGAGAAAATATTTGCAAAGGACCCATCTGATAGAGGACTGTTTTCCAAATACACAAAGAGCACTTAAAACTCAATAATGAGAAAACAAGCAACCTGATTAAAAAGTGGACAAAAGATCTGAAGAGAAACCTCACCAAAGAAGAGATACAGATGGCAAATAAGCATATGAAAAGATGCTCAATATCATGTCATTAGGGAATGGCAAATTAAACAACAGTGAGACTTCACTATACCTATTAGAATGGCAAAAGCCCAGAACACCAACGATACCAAATGCTGGCTATGATATGGAGCAACAGGAACTCTCTGCATTCATCACCGGTGGGAATGGAAAATGGTACAGCCACTTTGGAAGACAGTGTGGAAGTTTCTTATAAAACTAGACATACTATCTATCACCTTATGATCCAGCAGTCATGATCCTTGGTATTGACCCAAATGATCTAAAAACTCATACCTTCACAAAAACCTACACATAGATGTTTATAGCAGCTTTATTCACAATTGCCAAAACTTGGAAGCAACCAAGATGTCCTTCAGCAGGTGAATGGATAAATTGGGCTACATCCAGGCAATGGCATATTATTCAGCACTGCAAACAAATGAGCTCTCAAGCCAGAAATGACACGGGGGAACCTGAATTGCATATTACTAAGCGAAAGAAGCCTATCTGAAAAAGCTTCATACTACATGACCCAACTGTGTCACATCCTGGAAAAGGCAAAACTATGGAGTCAGTAAAAAAATCAGTGGTTGCCAGGGGTTAGGGGGAAGAAAAGATGAATAGGTAGAGCATAGAGGATTTTTAGGACAAACTACTCTGCATAACACTATAATGGTGGATACATGTCTATTATGCATTTTTCCAAACCTGTAGAATATACAACACCAAGCCTGAACCCTAATTAAACTATAGAATTGGGTGGTAA
Source organism: Callorhinus ursinus (assembly GCF_003265705.2). Classification (NCBI taxonomy): domain Eukaryota; kingdom Metazoa; phylum Chordata; class Mammalia; order Carnivora; family Otariidae; genus Callorhinus; species Callorhinus ursinus. The sequence goes on along the minus strand of NW_027397063.1, from coordinate 121,390,725 downwards.
TGGTATGTCAGTGTTGGTTCATAGATTGAAACAAATATACCACTTTGGGATATTGACAGTGGGGAAGGCTATTCATATGGGAGCAGGAGACATATAGAAACTCTCTGTACTTTCTTGCTTAATTTTGCTGTGAACCTAAAACAGCTCGAAAAAATGAAATTTATTTAAAAATCCAGTTCATCAGACTCCAGTGATTTTACAACGAGACTGCCATCCTTTTCTCCTTGTACCCAACTCCTAGAAGGTACACAAACATATGGTAGATATATGTTTAGCCAGGTGATAACGCTGTTGTGAGATTTTAATTAGCTGAAATAACCGGAAATGTTGACATTAGCTGGTGTGTAGATTTTGCGGAGACAGATATATTATAACAGAGACGTGTGAACTATTTTCTCTAGCTGAAGGGAATTGATTAGACCTGGGCTAGAGCCATCTGGCTCAATGACCTACAGGAGTGTAGTAATGGTGGCCTAGAGGTGATGATGATGGCGCTGGTGGTTACACGGGGTGGTATGGATGAGGGTGGCAGTGATATGCATGGTGGGTGTGGGAGTGCTACAGGGGGCAGTGGTAGGGATGGTGATGGGCATGGTGATGACCATGGTCTTGGCGGCACTCATGGTGATGGTACATGGGCTGGGGGGTGGAGGTGATAATGGTGGGAGCGGTTGTGGTGAGGCATGTGATGCTGGTAGAGACCACCCAGCTTGAAGGAGAAACTGCCCTCACCAAGAAGTTACCAGATAGCAGGGAGAGCCCCAGGAAATGGGGCTCTGTTATGGATCAGACATGGTGAAAATGCTCTTCCTACAGGAATTCACTTACTTTTTAAAAATTTTTTATTTATTTTTTTAAAGATTTTATTTATTTGACAGAGAGAGGCATAGTGAGAGAGGGAACACAAGCAGGGGGAGTGGGAGAGGGAGAAGCAGTCTTCCTGCCCAGCAGGGAGCCCAATGCGGGGCTTGATCCCAGGACCCTGGGATCATGACCTGAGCCGAAGTCAGACGCTTAACGACCGAGCCACCCAGGTGCCCCAGGAATTCACTTACTTTTTAAAAAATTTTTTAAAAAAATATTTTATTTATTTGACAGAGAGAGAGAGAGAGAGAGCAGGAGGAGTGGCAGGCAGAGGAAGAAGCGAACCTCTGCTGAGCAGGGAGTCCGATGCCGGCTCAATCCCAGGACCCTGGGACCATGACCTGAGCTAAAGGCAGACGCTTAACCAACTGAGCCACCCAGGTGCCCCAGGAATTCACTTACTTTTTACAATGTCCTTGTGAAGCTCTTGCATCTTACAATAATCTCATACTGCCGCTGAGAAAACCTAGGCCTGCAGAGGATAATAAGTTGCCTAAAGTTATCTTTGTCTTAGTCTGAGTTCCCCGAGAAAGCAGCATGTGAAACAAGGGCTTGTGTGCAGGTGGTTTATTTTGGCAAGTGATCTCAGGGAATATGAAGGCAAGGAGGAAACACTAATACAAGGGTGGATGTTCTTGACTGGGTTCACCACTCTGGGCAACGGGGGCTCCCCATAGCTTTCTTGGGGGATCTTCTGGGAAGCTGGGTAGAATGTACTCAGAATTGTCTGCACGAGCAAGACAAGTGAAGAATCTGTTATGGGCTCTGGGTCCCTGTGGGTAAGGTTGTTACAGGGGTGGTGCCTATGTGTGAAGGACTGAGAAGCTCCCAAGGAATCTCTGCCTTAGAGAAGCCTTGGGCAAGACCCAAGGAGATAATCAGTGCAGCTGAGGCAAACTGCCATCACTTTCCACCTGCATGAAGCTGGTGAGCCAACATGTGAAGTCAGGCATAAAATGTAGGCATGGCTTTTAGGTGACGAAGCAGGGACTTAAACCAAGTCTGCCTAATTCCGAAGTCCATATTCTTTCTATTCTCTCAAGCGGTCAAGGAAGGACACATGTAAATTCTCACCGTTATTTATGACTAAAAAGTCAAACTGAAATCATTGGCTATTCCCAAAGTTCAGTTTCTAATTTGCTGCGGTCACTACAATTGTCACACTATGACAACCACAGGTGGATGCCGTGCTTTGCACTTTAGCGTGTGCTCATAGTGACCTTTAGGTGGCGCTAGCACATCTTGGCTGCGCCAGGCGGGTAAGGTGTGTGGGCTGTTAGACAAGTTAAGAGTGGAAGATCTGATCTGGCAACCGGCATGTTCTTTATTAATAGAGCAAGCAACATATATGAACCCTCAATAAATAGAATTTTAAAATAACCTTTAGAACATCATGCTAAAATAAATAGCAGGTTTTTATTTCCCACTGCTGCCTTTCTATAAAGATATTCTCTGATGTTCCCGCAAGTAAAGTAACCTACAGCCCCTAGCTTTGGCAGACAGGGTCGATTTGGGAGTTTGCAAGTCGTAAGTGTGGACTAAGGCCCACCTGTGTGAGAATCATTTTGGGTGTCAGTTGAAACACAGATTCCTGGAAGTCTTTCCAGACCTGCTGTGCCAGGGTCATGAGGGAAATCTGTGTGTTTACCACACCCTGGGGGATTTTTATGCAGTCCAATTTCTGAGTCTAGATTCTATTTCTCATCTTGCTCTGAAGGGCCAGCTTGTCAGGAATCCGTCCTGAGTTGTCTCCCTTGACTAACTGGTACCAAACCCATCTGAAACGAACTACACCTTCTAAAATTTACAAGGCTGCAGTTTAAACTCTGCTCCTTTTCTATTCACTATCTTTTCTAAGAACTGGCTGTGAGTCAGGGTTGGTCACCAGCGTGGCCACCTGATTCTTGTGCTTTGAACCTCTCTGAGCTGGAGCAAGGAGGCTCACCGTCAGGAGAATCTGCCTTCTGGCCACACTGCCAGGTGAGGTGGTGGGTTTGCATCGTGTCAACTTGTCTAAGTTGGAACTACACTTTCCAGAGTTTTCTTTTCTGCATAGTGTAGACACCATGAGACACTTTGTGTGAAACTTGAAGTCAGAAGTGAATCAGCAGCTATGTTGTCTTTAATGCTTGGAAGGTGGGTTTGGGGTGCCCGTTGCTGTGGCAGCTGATGCTCGGGGTGGCGCTCCCCTGGTTGGGGTGGGGCAGAAACCCTGCCCACACCTCTTGGCTTCTGCCAAGTCTCCTCTATGGCTTCTCCAAGTCCTGCATCAGCTGTGTGTTTAGCTCTCTGACAAAGGGCACCAATTGTGTCTGCAGGTCCCTTGCACCACTGAAGACAGAGGCTGGGAGGCCATGAGAGACTGACCCGGTTCCATCCATCTTTGAGCTTTCCTGCTCTGCCTGAATATTCCAGCTTGGTCTGTTTTTCCCCACTTCACATCCATCTTTACTTTTGCCAACCAGCCATGCTGATTCAGCCCTGATGAATTCAGTACCTGATGTAGACACAACAGTCCTGTATAAACTGTTTCACCGGCTCTCGTGATTGTGTAAATCCACATTCCTTTAAAAAAGCCATTATTATTTCTATTTCTCCTAGCAGTTCTCTGAGTCAACCCTGACTGACAGAGGTATGGAAAAAAAAATTAACACTATCAGGCAAACCTGAAGGCTATCTACGTGCTGATTTCTTATGATGAATAGTTTCTTGAATTACCACAGTCATCATATAGCACTGGTGTCGTAACAGATAAACAAACAAACAAACAAAACAAACAAAACTGTCAACAGGTAAAAGGATTGCCCAGGATTCTGCAGACTAGGGCCTTCTTTTCAGATATCCTTGCCAACAAAGGTAGCCAGAGCTGGTCTTGTAATTATAAATTATTCCCGAAGCTTTTCTCAAGGTTCTACTCTTTTTTTTTCTTTTTGGTTTGTTTTTTCTAATGAAGAACCAAGAGAAGACAATTTGAGACAGACTATAGGATATTTTGCTTTTTGTCACAGTTACTAGAATTTACAATAAAGTGGAAATGTAGCTATTGAAATTTGAATGAATCGCAGGTGTTTGGCTTTGAGAGGGGTCTGATAAATGTAGGAAATGTTATTCTCTATTACCCTTCCTGGATAAAGACTTACTTCAGTGGATGAGTAAAAATTGGTGTAGCTTCCTTTCGGGCCCTGGCAAGGGATGTGGCAGCCCTGTCAACAAGCCTACCGCCCAGAGCTTTGTTAAGGCACAGTCTGGCTGTTACCTTTGTTCTATAAGTAATCCCCAGGAAGTTTGTCTTCTTCCTGCTAGAAATAAGAGCTCCCGTGTATTGAGCTCTTTCTATGCACCAGGCTGTACTAAACATTAAAATATATTATTTCAGTTCTTTCCATAGTCCTTTGAAGTGATACCGTGGATGAAGAACATCTCTGTAATGTGTCCAGTTTCAAGTAGCTAGCAAGAAGCGTGCTCTTTCTCTACACTAGTTAATTCCCACGGTTTCCAGGGCAGCGGCGGCGGCAGCACCACCTGGGAACTTGTTAGGAATGCACATTCTTGGGCCTCATCCCTCATCTACTGAATTAGAAACCCTGAGAGTGGAGCCCAGCAATCTGTTTAAAACTTCCAGGTGACTCTTATGCACACCAACATTTGGGGACCCCCGAATTAAAAGAGTCTACAAGGTCATAGACAACCAACTAGTAAGTTGAATTCCAAAATTTCCAAATACTGTAGGCCACCGGCGAAAGGAAAGTTATAATGGTTTAGGGTACTACAGGAAGGTTCTTGGGGAGTAGATTTGGTTTCTGTAGAATTATCAGAAACTGGACTTAGTAGAGCAGAAAGAGAGAAAGTCGGGAAAGAGTGAATTATGTTTCATACATTTTTTTTACAAATCCTTTTTTTCAGATTTTAAAAATTGAAATGTGATTAACATACAATGTTATATTAGTTTCAGGTGTGAAACATATTGATTCAACAATTCTACACCTTACTCAGTGCTCACCACCATAAGTATAGTCACCATGCGATGTTATTACAATATTATTGTGTATATTCCCTATTCAGTACTTTTTATCCCTGTGAGTTATTTATTTTATAACCGGAAGTTCATATTTCTTAATCCCCTTTATCTGTTTTGCCCATCCCCCCACCCACTACCCTTCTGGCAACCACCAGTTTGTTCTCTCTGTATTTAAGAATCTGTTTGGGAGCGCTTGGGTGGCTCAGTGGGTTGGGCGTCTGACTGTTAATTTTGGCTCAGGTCATGATCTCGGGGTTGTGAGGTTGAGCCCCACATGGGTCTCCATGCTGGGCATAGAGCCTGCTTGGAATTCTCTCCCTCGCTCTCCCTCTGCCCCTCCCCTCCCACTCTAAAAAAAAAAGAGTCTGTTTGGATTTTTTTGGTTTATTTATTTGTTTTATTTTTTAGATTCTACATATAAGTGAAATCATATGGTATTTATCTTCTCTGACTTATTTCACTTAGCATAATATCCTCTAGTTCCATCCATGTTGTTGCATATAGCAAGATACTCTTTCTTATGGCTGAGTAATATATATCTATCTCGTATCTCCTTATCCATTCATCTATGGATGGACACTAGGGTTGCTTCCATATCTTGACTATTGCAAATAATGCTGCAATAAACATAGGGGTACATATATTTTTTTCAATTAGTGTTTCATTTTCTTTGGATAAATACCCAGCAGTAGAATAACTAGATCATATGGTAATTCTATTTTTAATTTTTTCAGGAACATCCATACTATTTTCCACAGTGGTTGCACTAATTTACATTCCCACTAATAGGGCATGAAGTTTCCCTTCTCTCCACATCCTTGCCTACACTTATTATTTCTTGTCTTTTTGATACTAGTCATTCTGACTGGTGTGAGGTGATATCTCATAGTGCTTTTGATTTTCATTTCCCTGATGATTAGTGATGTTGAGCATCTTTTCATGTGTCTGTTGGTCATCTGTATGTTTTCTATTCAGGTCCTTTTGCTATTTTTTAATTGGATTGTTTGGGGTTTTTTAACCCCTTATCAGACATATCATTTGCAGATATCTTCTCCTATTCATTAGGTCACGTTTTTGTTTTATTGATGGTTTCCTTCAGTGTGCAAAAGCTTTTTATTTTGGTGTAGTCCCAATTGTTTATTTTTGCTTTCCCCCCCTTTTTTAAACAGAACAAACCCAAATTTAATTATGTGTATACAGAAGCCCCATAAGAACATGAGACCCAAGGACAATTTGGGTAATTGAGGTTTATATGCCATCCTGAGCTAAGGAATGGGATAGGGTCCTGGGGCTTCAAAAGGGAGGAGGGTAATTCACAGGACAATAAGAAGAACAGATGTTTGGTATTAGATGTTTGTCCTGCCATACAGATAGGACATTCAGATAAGAAGTTATCTCTGGTAATAGATTTCTTTTTGGGCCAGTTAGGCAGTTAAGGAAGAGGTAAAGGTTTTTTTGAGTCTGCTGGATCTTCTTCTTTTTTAAGATCTTATTTATTTATTTGAGAGAGAGCAGGCGTGCATGCGTGCACACTCGCACCAGCAGGGGGGAGGGGCAGAGAGAGAGGGATCAGCCGACTCCTGGCTGAGCAGGGAGCCCCAGGTGGGGCTTGATTCCAGGACCCTGAGACTATGACCTGAGCCAAAGGCAGACGCTTAACTGACTGAGCCACCCAGGTGCTTCAAGTCTGCTGGGTCTTGACTGCCTTCAGCTCAAAATAATCCACATGCCAAAGTGGCCTATTTTGGGGTCAGGTATTTTGCTCTTCCTCAGGAAGTTTCAGTCCATAAATTGAGTTGGTAGATTGCTTCATCTCACTGAACCGGTCTCTTAGTCCTGAGAACAGGTCAGTTCAGTTAAATGGGGTGTCTCATTTCAGGAGGTGGTTATACAGATGTGTTTTCAAAGTGAGACTAGGTTTCCAAATTCTGGAGGGATCAGATCAGGTTGTCTCATCTTTGTTCACAAAGATATATCTTACCAAGTTGTTGGTAGCTTAAGAGAAAAGAGAAGATTTTCTTGAATCCAGCTCAGTTTCATAATCTTGAAGTTACCAGAAACCTGCACTTGTCAAAAGGCCTTTCCTTGAATCTCCTTGAAGGTGAAGTACTTTTGCAGGAACACTTTCTCGCAAAGCACCAGTGTAAAGCAATAACTGTATCCATTTAATTTATCTGGTCTTTACAATCATACTCATGCTCCTAAAGATTTTGTTACAGGATTTCTTTTCCTTTAGTGGCTGCAGTTCTTGGTCATGCCTCTTGGTCATGCCGCTTTGAAGAATAAAGAGGTAGACCAGACCAAGAATGGTGGGCAGCAAAGTTTATTGAGCTCCCAAAGAGACAGGGGACCTGAGAGGCTTGCCCTACTTTTTTCCTTTATCTGAAGAGACATATCCATAAATATGTTGCTACAGGTGATGACCAAGAGATTACTGCCTGTTTTCTTCTAGGATTTGTATGGTTTCAGGTCTCACATTTAGGTCTTTAATCCATTTTGAGTTGATTTTTGTATATGGTGTAAAAAAGTGGTCCAGTTTCTTTCTTTTGCATGTAGCTATTCAGTTTTTCCAACACCATTTATTGGAAAGATGGTTTGTTCCCCATTGTGAATTCTTGCCTCTTTTGTTGTAGATTAATTGACCATATAGGTGTGGATTTATTTCTGGGCTCTCTATTCTGTTCCATTAATCCATGTGTCTCTTTGGACGCCTGGGTGGCTCAGTTGGTTAAGCGACTGCCTTCGGCTCAGGTCATGATCCTGGAGTCCCAGGATCGAGTCCCACATCGGGCTTCCTGCTCAGCAGGGAGTCTGCTTCTCCCTCTGACTCTCTTCCCTCTCGTGCTTTCTATCTCTCATTCTCTCTCTCTCTCTCTCAAATAAATAAATAAATAATCTTAAAAAAAAATCCATGTGTCTATTTTTTGTGCCAGCACCATACCATTTTGATTACTGTGCTTTTGTAGCATACTTTGAAATCTGTGATTGTGATACCTCCGGCTTTGTTCTCCTTTCTCAAGATTGCTTTGGCTATTTAAGGTATTTTGTGGTTCCATACTAATTTTAGGATTATTTTTTCTAGTTCTGTGAAAAATGCTATTGGTATTTTGATAGGGATTGCACTGAATCTGCAGATTGTTTTGGAAAGTATGGATATTTTAACAATATTAATTCTTCCAATCCCTGAGCATGGTATATCTTTCCATTTCTTTCACTGACATCTTATAATTTTCATAGTATAGGTCTTTCACCTCCTTGGTTAAATTCATTCCTAAGTAGTTTATTCTTTTCAGTGTAATTGTAAGTGGAATTGTTTTCTTAATTTCTCTTCCTTCTACTTTGTTATTAGTGTATAGAAATGCAACCGGTTTCTGTATATTAATTTTGTATCCTGCAACTGTACTGAATTCATTTATCAGTTGTAATAGTTTTTTGGTGGAGTCTTTAGGGTTTTCTATATATAGTCCTCATGTCCTTTGCAAATAGCGACAGTTTTATATCTTCCTTATTACTGTGGATGCTTTTTATTTCCTTCTCTTATCTGATTGCTAACAGCTAGGACTTCCACTACTATGTTTAATAAAAGTGGTGAAAGTGGACATCCTTGTCTTGTTCCTGATCTTAGAGGAAAACCTTTCAGTTTTTCCCCATCAAGTATGATGTTAGCTGAGGGTTTTTCATATATGGACTTTATTAGTTTGAGGTATGTTTCCTCTAAACCCACTTTGTTGAGAGTTTTTATCATGAATTGATGTCATATTTTGTCAAATGTTTTTTTCTGCATCTGTTCAGATGCTCATATGGTTTCAGTCCTCCCTTTTATTAATGTAATATGTCACATTGATTGATTTATGATTATTTAGCCATGGTTGCATCCTGGGAATAAATCTCATTTGATTGTGGTGACTAATTTTTTTTAAAGATTATTTATTTATTTATCAGAGAGAAGAGAGCGAGAATGTGAGCACAAGCAGGGGGAGCTGCAGGCAGAGGGAGAAGCAGGCTCCCCACTGAGCAGGGAGCCTGATGTGGGACTCAATTCCAGGATCCTGGGATCATAACCTGAGCCAAAAGCAGGTGCTTAACCGACTGAACCACCCAGGCATCCCTGTGGTGACTAATTTTTATTATGTATTGTTGAATTTGGCTTCCTAATATTTTGTTGAGGGTTTTTGTATCTATGTTAATTAGAGATATTGGCCTGTAGCTCCCTCCCACTCTCCCTCCTTCTGCTTCTTCTACTTCTTCTTCTTCTTTTGTAGTGTCTTTGTCTGGTTTTGGTATCAGAGTAATGCTGGCCTTGTAGAATGACTTTGGAAGTTTTCCTTCCTTTTCTATTTTTTGGAATACAGTACTTTTTAAATTTGCTGATGAAAGAAGTGTGGATTTATTGCAATGTGTAATATGGAGCTATTCCAAATGTCTGAGCAAGGGAGTGATCCACTTAGCTCAGAAAATGAGGAAAAGTTTACTAAGTTGGAGAATTCTTTGTGCATTTATATTTCAGTGAAAAAAAGCAAGGGTAAATTTCAGGTGCAAAATGTGTGGATGTGCACATGTGTGTATGTGTGTGAGTGTGTGAAATGCTGGGATGGGGCAGCTCCTTCCCTGGACAGCTCCCTTCAGTGACACTTGTGATCAGGGAATGGTGAAGATGTTGGTTAACTTACTAAGGCAAAGCATTTTTGCTCATTATCTGTGCCTGCTCTTTAGTCCGGGCAACAAACAACCATTATTGATTTGCATTAAATTCTGCTCTTCTCAAATCTTCAGCTGTCCTCACGCAACATTGGCAAGAGTAGAGATGAGAGAAAACTGTGCTAAGATTCAATTTCTGGGAATTTCTTAACAAGATATGCAAACTGACACCTTTTTTACTTGCACACTGCAAGAATAATTTCCATTTCTTTTTTTAAAAAAGATTTTATTTATTTATTTATTTGACAGAGAGAGACACACAGAGAGAGGAAACACAAGCAGGGGGAGTGGCAGAGGGAGAAGCAGGCTTCCCATGGAGTGGGGAGCCCGATGAGGGGCTCGAACCCAGGACCCTGGGATCATGACCTGAGCCAAAGGCAGATGCTTAACGACTGAGCCACCCAAGTGCCCCGAATAATTTCCATTTCTAACGAAATTTTCAGCACAAACATTAATCTCATAGTCTTTCTCCTTCATAGAATTATGTGGAATTGTCTTTATATGTTACTTCTAACAGGAAACAACGGTATTGAAATATTCTCTTATATTGTGTAGTGGTTTGGGAATACAAAAAAACTAGAGACTCTCAAATGAAAGCATATACTTTATTTTTATTTTTTTTTTTAAATTTTTTTTAAAGATTTTATTTATTCATTAGAGAGAGAGAATGAGAGATAGAGAGCACGAGAGGGAAGAGGGTCAGAGGGAGAAGCAGACTCCCCGCCTAGCAGGGAGCCCGATGCGGGACTCGATCCTGGGACTCCAGGATCGTGGCCTGAGCCGAAGGCAGTCGCCCAACCAACTGAGCCACCCAGGCGCCCCGAAAGCATATACTTTAAAGATTGAATTATGCTACTGCCAGCTGCAGATTGGGATATGGAGTCAGGCAGAACTGGATCTGAATTTTCGGTCCCCTGCTTAACTAGCTGTGTGGCCTTGGGCAAGTCACATTTTTCCAAACCTCCAGAGAAATAGAAATAATTAACCTTTGGTAGTTGTACAAAGGATTAGAAATAATGGATAGAAAGCAGGAAGCATGCTGGGCACATTGGAGGCCAAGTAATAATTAAGATTATATAATATACTTAATAATGTTGTAGTTGCCTTAAATGAAGAAAATGCACCCAGATTTTTTTTATAGTGGAAACACTGTCCCTACATCTTTAACACTCCTGAAATACTGAAGATGACTTGTAATGATTTGAGTTGGCCACATCTTGAAGATAAATTCCCAGAAGTGGAATTGCTCAATCTAAGAGTAAATGCATTTGTAATTTTGATAAATATTTCCAAATTGGTTTCTATCGGACTTCTATCAATGTGCTTTCCCACCAGCCAAGTATATAAATTAGGCAGATGCTTTTTGATGACACCCTTGTGGAAGTTTTACATGTCTGCACATTCTTTGATGCACCTCCCACTGAGAGGTGTCCTCTCCCTCTGAATCTGGATGGGTTGTGATTGCTTCGTGATGCTATATGACTTCTGAGGCTATGACATAAAAGGCCACGTAGCTTCTACCCAGTTCACTTGGGATGTTCACATTATGGAAAGCAGCCATTATGAAAGAAGTCTGACCACCCTGACCACCAGTCTGGACCCTGATGACTTGCCCCTCAAGTGTATGCTGCTGCATCTTCCCTCTTTGTAATCCAGGGTTTTCTCTGCTAAGGCGGCGGTGGCGGGGGTGGGGTGTTCCATTGGGCCTTTTAGTGAGCTTGGTTGAAGTTGACAGCCTTGGGAACAACCCTTAGCTAACAGGAAACAGAGGTATTCAGTGCAGTTTGCTTCTCAGGAGGCTGCAGCAGGATCAAGCTCTCGCCTGATTCAATAACACAGCCTCTGTCTGCCTATCGTTCCTCCCTGTCTTCCTCTTTCCTGCTTCCTGGCCTCGCCTTCCAAATTAATCACTTGCCTCCAAGTTGCTGTGTTAAAAGCTCTGCTTTAATTAAGACACTTAAGTCTCTCTAGATTAGAAAAAAGGAAACCACTCAGGGAGAACACAGACCCAAGGTGCACATCTCTGCCAGGAGTGTGTCTGGACCATTGTCCTTGGGTTGTAAATGTGCCCGGCAGCCTGAATTCTGGTCTAAGCCCTGATCAGATAGATGGGGAAACAGATTTTTCCTCTTTCCTTTGGCAATCAGCTCCTTAATTCCAGCTTTTAAATGAGCTTTGCAGAGGGACTGATATCTCCAGCATTGCGTTCGGAAGCTGGAGCCAGAGGCTAAAATTTGTTGAAAATTCAGCTTTTATCCTTTGGATTCAGAAAAGACCTGACAAGAAAACCTTGCCTGTGGCCTATGCCATTTAGATCAGAGAGATGAGCTCAGCTGCTGGTGGTCATGTGGCCAACCAGTGTCTTCATCTCTGCCCACTGGGCAGGAGTTCTTTTTCTTTCTCCGGGCAGCACTTAGCTTGTCCCGTGTGCACTCCCAAACACAAGAAGGAAAACAGTCTTCAAAGGACAAAGCAAAGCACACTTGCCTTTTTAAAAAGGATTCCTGAGGTTATTTCTGAGTGATGGGTTGTGTTATGGGTGATGTTTATTTATTTATTTAAAATTTTTTTTTTTATGTAGGGATCTGAAGGGGTATGTGCACCCCAATGTTTATAGCAGCAATGTCCACAATAGCCAAACTGTGGAAAGAGCCAAGATGTCCATCGACAGATGAATGGATAAAGAAGAAGTGGTATATATACACAATGGAATATTATGCAGCCATCAAAAGGAATGAGATCTTGCCATTTGCAACAATGTGGATGGAACTGGAGGGTGTTATTGCTGAGTGAAATAAGTCAATCAGAGAAAGACATGTATCATATGACCTCACTGATATGAGGAATTCTTAATATCAGGAAACAAACTGAGTGTTGCTGGAGTGGTGGGGGTGTGAGGGATGGGGTGGCTGGGTGATAGACATTGGGGAGGGTATGTGCTATGGTGAGTGCTGTGAATTGTGCAAGACTGTTGAATCACAGATCTGTACTTCTGAAACAAATAATGCAATATATGTTAGGGAAAAAAAAGAAGAAGATAGCAGGAGGGGAAGAATGAAGGGGAGTAAGTCGGAGGGGGAGATGAACCATGAGAGACGATGGACTCTGAAAAACAAACTGAGGGTTCTAGAGGGGAGGGGGGTGGGGGGATGGGTTAGCCTGGTGATGGGTATTAAAGAGGGCACGTTCTGCGTGGAGCACTGGGTGTTATGCACAAACAATGAATCATGGAACACTACATCAAAAACTGATGATGTAATGTATGGTGATTAACATAACAATAAAATTAAAAAAAATTTTTTTTAGATTTTATTTATTTATTTGAGAGAGAGAGACAGAAATAGTGAGAGAGAGCACAAGTGGGGAGGAGAGGGAGAAGCAGGGTCCCTGCCGAGCAAGGAGTCTGATGTGGGACTCGATCCCAGGACCCCGGAGTCATGACCTGAGCCAAAGGCAGACGCTTAACTGACTGAGCCACCCAGGCACCCCAAGGTGATGTTTATTTTTTCTTTAGGCTTGTCTGTATTTTTTTTTTAAGATTTTATTTATTGAGAGAGAGAGAGAGAGAAAGAGAGAGAGCACAAGCAGAGGGAGACGCAGAGGGAGAGGGAGAAGCTGACTCCTGGCTGAGCAGGGAGCCCAATGCTGAGCCTGATGCTGAGCCTGATGCCAACTTGGGGTTCGATCCCAGGACACTGAGATCATGACCTGAGCCGAAGGCAGATGCTTAACTTACTGAGCCACCCAGGCACCCCAGGCTTGTCTGTATTTTTTAGATTTTTAAAAATGTTTTATTTATTTATTTAAGAGAGAAAGGGAGTGGGGGCAGGGGGAGGGGAGAGGAGTAGAGAGAGGGACAAGCAGACTCCACGCTGAGTGTAGAGCCCAATACAGGGCTCCACCTCATGACCCTGCATGGGCCCTCATCTACTGGGGCTCAGTGAGCATGCGGGCCCAGGGTCTGTCCTGTATGGAGACCCCAAACCCCACTCCAAGAGTATAGTTTCAGGGGCATTTCTCCCTCCTTTCTCAACCCGAATAATGGCCTCTGTCATATCTTCCTGTAAGCATCCAGCTGAATCTTCCATTGTGCTGAAACAAAGGATTTTTGATTAGTTTGTGAGGGAGGAAAGTATCTTAGCACAGATCTCTCCTACCAAGGTGGACGGTGGGGTAGGACAGACTAATAGCATGTATACATTTGTAAATCATTTATCCTGCTGCAAATTCCCATGAGCCAACACCTGAAGTAAATGAATCAGGAGGGAAACAGAGGTGGGAAATGGAAAGGTGAGAATCACTCAAGGACGATTGTTAAAAATACTTGAACTCCACTCTGAGTTAATGGGATCAGAAACCCCCAGAGGATTTTATAACTCTTCAAGTTTGAGATCCTTTGGTCTGCAGGGTCTGGAAACTTTTTGCTTCACCCATCAACTGGCATTCTACTCTGAGCAAGGAAAGGTAAAATATAAAGTCCATCAGGACAGCTAGAGCAAACCACATGGCTCTGGCCCAGATGTACTGGGTGGCAAGGTCTTGGGCACGTGTGCAAGTGGGAGGGTGGGGGCCGCTTCTGGCAGTGCCGTCAGAGGGAAAACAGGTCACTTGTTGATTGACATTAAGGAAAAAGAAAGTGTTCAGGAGAGTTACCTAAAACCTGGGAATAAAGTAAAAAGATGACTGTCTGACATTTTAAATGCCACACTAGAGCATTTTCTAAGCCTGCCTCAGGGTCATCTGAATCTCAGGGTATATAACTTTGCTTGATTTGCTATTCACAAATTGATTAGATCACATTTATTTTACAGCTTTGAAAAGTTAGAGATTAAGTTGCATTAAACTAAGAAGGGACTTTTTTTTTTCTTGTCCAGCTGAGAAGATAACCCAGACATTAAGGTTTTATCGCCTCGTGGGGCACGAATCAGCATTGTATCTGACTTGGCACTCTTATTTTAGCATTCATTTTCTCCGCTGACTATATAAACGAAATTTCTCACGTCCTCACGGAACTGACTTTGTCTTTCTGCTAGTTTGCACATTACTGAATTGAGTAAAACGTTGGGTGTGCTTGTTATCTATCCGTAGGTGAATTATGATAACCTTCAAATTATGTTTTGGCAGAGCATACTGAGCGTTTTTAGGTCTGAGGAGTAAGCCGAGGCAGTAAGTAGGAAACCAGTCAAAGGGCTAAGAGTTACATTTATCAGATGCCAAATGAGAGGACAAGCCCTAGAATAGCTGAGGGGAGCAGTTCAGGATGAAGGTCATGAACACGACAAGGCTCACAATGTCATACTGTTTGGATGCAGCGTCACTGGGGTGGACCAGGATTGTTTTGAGGCACCATTCCAGACCAGTCACACAACGCTTGCCCTGTTAGGAAGCTCAGTGCTAAGTTCTGTGCTCAATTGTTCTTCCTTTCTTCAGCCCAGAGTTTTTGATTCATTTTCCTCCTTTCTTACTTTTTTTCTTACTTGGTCTCCTTCTTTTTGTTTTCTGTTTGTTACTTGAGGTACCATCTTATTATAAGCTGTTAAAATTCGTGTTATAGCTAAGCAGTGAAAAACTGATCAAGAAAATAAAGGTAGATGCCTCAGTATTACAACTTGACCTAAGTGCACATGGTTGTTCACAATTATGAGACCCTTTGTTCTATTTTTGTTTAAATTTTTGGTTAATATCTGTAGGGTCCAATAGTTTGAAGCTGGAGCTGTAAGTCTAGATATAGGTCTTTACTATCAAGTTAGAAGAGAACAAGTTTCAGGTTACATTTACCCAGTTAGACATTTATATTTAAGCAGGACAAACAGGCAGAGTAGGGTTAGGATTAGAATTAGTTTACAGACCACCTGTTTGGCAAATCGAGAAAGTGCTGGTTCTTTTGCAGGAGCTCTTGATAGCACCCCACATGAAAGAAAGTCTCTCCAGTGTGACAGTGTTCTAGGGGCATGGTTTGGCTCGCAGTTTAGGTAAGCGAGGGAACAAAGAATCCTTCCAAATCAGGGGCTGGACACCAGAACTTTTGTGAATCAAGCCTCAGGCAACATTTCAAAAAATACACTGGGCTTGTTAAATTCTTATATCCTGTTTGTATAATGATGGGGAGCATCCATAGTATAACTGGACAGTGCACACATCTAGAACATCACTGATTTTACCAAAGAACCCTTTTCCAATGGTCATGTTAATTAACAAAATACCTGGTGTTGGCTGGAGACAAGGATGGCTGAAGACTGATGGTAGCCGTCTCTGGGGTGCGGCCTTTTGTTTAAGTGCTACTTGACCATCCAGATTAGGGCAATCTACTTCTCCTAGGGCATGATGAAAACCAAAACCTACATGCCGTACTGTGGGGGAACGTTTTAAAGATTTACCAACCACATCACACTCAGGATATGGGAACATTTACTGTGCTCTATCTGGCTTGTGTAGGAATTAAGCCAGAATATCTTTGAATCAACCTTGATTAAAATGAAGTTTCATATCGCTTCTCAGCCTTTTGGCTAAGATCAAGGGTAAAATTAAGTTTCATAATTTCCATAGCAATAAATTTGAAAGAATAGTAAGTGCTTTGAAAATGCAAAGCACTGCTTTACATAGATTATGGAGATTAGAAAAGATTTATACAGAAGTTGCAAAAAAATGGGGGTCAGCATGTTTTTAACCTGTATCATGTCATCATAAAGTTGATTTTCAGGCTAAGTTAGTTTTCTAGAGAGGGAGCATTTCCTGTAATAGCCAAAAGTTTACTTAATATAAACCTTGGAAAGACCATTGACTAGTAGCCTTGAGATCATTAGTTTGTGTTGTGAGGAAATACATTTGTTAGAGTATTTACTATAGACAACAGTGTTTATCACTTAATGTTGAAAGCTACGTTTGTCATTGGAGATTGAATTTATGGCTAACTTTGGGATAATTGATCCCCTGACTATGATCTCTTGATCTTGTTGTAATTAACTAATCATAGCATGAAAATTTAACTTTTTTTTTTGAGGAAGTTCTTGCACAAGTTCTATCCAAATAAACATTAAATATCCTTTAGCAGATAAAGACAGAAAGCAAATTTCCTTTCTCCTACAGTGGGTTTGGATCTCTTGCCCTGTAGCCTGATGAAGTTGTGTAACAGCATTACTGAATATATTCTGGATATAGTTTAAAAATTGATGATATTATACGAATGACCAAAAGTCCAGGCTTTGCCTATATGAAGTTTGGGTATTTTTTTTGTTTGTTTGGTTTCTCAATCCCTTCCTGTCTGCTCTTTGTCATGGGTGCAGATATCTTATCTCTCCAAGGAACATAGGTTTTGGGATTAGTCTGGATTCCAAGAAGCTAGTGAAGTGCCATTCCCACTGTGAATACTCAGCCAACATTTTGGTGTTGATTGGGACTCTTCATGTCTCTGGGGATCCAAAGATCCTGATGCCTTCCTCTCCAGCCCAAAATGAAGAAGGCCTTTATGTCTCTGTTTATAGGGGGTGGGGGTGGGGAACCACAAGACTGTGGTCCTGAATATCCCTTCCAGCTTCCAGATCAAGAGGAATTTGACCCTGGGTGGCTCAGTTGGTTAAGTGTCTGCCTTCAGTTTAGGTCATGATCCCAGGG
Source organism: Callorhinus ursinus (assembly GCF_003265705.2). Lineage (NCBI taxonomy): Eukaryota > Metazoa > Chordata > Mammalia > Carnivora > Otariidae > Callorhinus > Callorhinus ursinus. The sequence continues at coordinate 121,373,534 of NW_027397063.1, read as the reverse complement.
TCCTGTGATCGAGTCCCACATTGGGCTCCCTGCTCAGCGGTGGCGGGGGGGGGAGTTTGCTTCTCCCTCTCCTTCTGCCCCTCCCCCCTGCTCATGTTCTCTCTCTCCCAAATAAATAAATAAGAAGTCTTTTAAAAATTCTTAATCTCAGGAACAAACTGAGGGTGCTGGAGTGGTCGGGGGTGGGAGGGATGGGGTGGCTGGGTGATAGACATTGGGAGGGTATGTGCTATGGTGAGCGCTGTGAATTGTGTAAGACTGTTGAATCACAGATCTGTACTTCTGAAACAAATAACGCAACATATTTTAAGAAAAAAGAAAAAGAAGAAGATAGCAGGAGAGGAAGAATGAAGGGGAGTAAGTCAGAGGGGGAGACGAACCAGGAGAGATGATGGACTCTGAAAAACAAACTGAGGTTTCTAGAGGGGAGGAGGGTAGGGGGACGGGTTAGCCTGGTGATAGGTATTAAAGAGGGCACGTTCTGCATGGAGCACTGGGTGTTATGAACAAACAATGAATCATGGAACACTGCATCAAAACAAATTATGTAATATATGGTGATTAACATAACAATAAAAAATTAAAATAAAAAAAAGAAACTAAAAAAAAATTTAAAAGAGGAATTTGAGAGGGAGACAAGTCTGATGTCACCAATGGAAATGGAAGCTAGTTTATACACTAATATATGCATGTTCTTCTAAATAGGGTCTCATATTGGCTCACGGAGTTGACAATCATCCTTCTTCTTCATGGCTGCTAACATTTTATCTCCTGAAGCCTTCACAAAGACATTATGAATCATAGATGACATTTCTTGCACCCTTTCCCCTCTTGTATTTCTTACCAATGAAGGGCTTGTGAGGGGTGGCTTACATCCGAGATTCTGCCACAGGCTGGTTGCTATATACTCCAAACTGAATACACTAAGTTACAAATTTGTGACTAGCATTGCCTAATTCACTCCATTAGTTATGAAGAAATGTCTTTAAATTTTTAGAGCACTCTAGCTGTAACCATTTTTTAGGAATTCCTGCGTATAGCACCAAGGCTAAGTCTTCTCTTGACAGCCTTAAAACTCCCCTCCCTGGCTCCTCAATAATCCCTTCCCTTTCTGGAATCACTGTGAACTCCATCTCTCGGGTAAAGGTCCAGGTTTTGTCGGGTCTGAATAGTATTAATTCCTTGGTTAAATCCCATTATCTCTGCCATGTCCCTCCCTAATTTCTGAGAATCATCCTTTCATCCTCTGCCATCTGCCCTCCCATCAGTAAGGAGGAAAATGGAGATGCCTATTTAAGGCAGTTTTCAGATAAAAGAACAGAGAGAATATAAAGACAGTAGAGTGAGTAGATGTGATCAGTTACTGAAGAAAATGGTTGTTAATTGCTTATGTGTCTCTTGGGCAAATTGTATCACCTTTTACAACCTCAAGTTTTCTCTGCAAAATAATGAGGTTTGACTAGGTGATCTGTAAGATCCCTTCCAGGGCTAAATTGTATAAACATTTGCTGCTGCTAGATATTGTATTCGGCCCTAGAATTACTGGTAGCAAAAGAAAACAGGAAGAGATGTTGAATTATCCGGTGTTCATTGATGAAAAGAGTTCAGGCTTGCATCTGCAGAGATGGAGTAAAATGCAAGTAAGAAAGTATAATTTAGGACCCTGGAAAAAGTTTTACATTGTGTCTATGTAAATGTCGTAATGATGATTCTCAGTTACAAAGGGCCAAAATTTAAAAAAAAACAAACCTAACAAAACAACAAAAAAACAAACCCTCAAACAAGCAAACCAAAAAAAAAAAAAAAAACCCAAACAACAAAAAAACTCCCAAACAAACAAAAAACAGTGAAAGGGCAGGTACTTGGTACTTGAATGTCCTCAGAGTTTCATCTCTGCTTTCCTCTGTGTTTTGGGGTCAGGCTGGCTGCCCCACAAAGCTGAAACCATGGCAACAGACAAATTCAGCATTTTATCTTTAAAGCTTCATAACTAGAGATTTTTGGGGAAAAATATCTAAGGCAGGATTTTGATTGGTCAGGCTTGGGTCACATGCTGACTCCTGGACCAATCATAGTGTGGGGACTGTAGCTCCCACTGGAGCAGAGGGTGGAATGGAAGTTTCTCATAAGGAGGCTATCATTCCAAGGAGAAGTAGGAATATTGCTTGAAGGTCAAGAAGTGGATACAGAGCAGAACATAATGGTGAATGCTCTGAAGTAACAGAAAAAATAAGGACCTTGATATTTAACCAGGGTATGTGTTAGAGAGTTTAAGATCTTGAGCCTAAAGTTATCTTGGGGTCTAAGCTACTGCTTTGGGGAATGAAAGGGAGACAGAAGAGGGGGATGCTGTGAGGTGGGTGAATCAGAGGGGAAAACGTGACTTCCTAAGCAGGAGGGAACAAAGACTGAAGTGCTGGTTGGCATTGAATATCCGACCTTCGCTGTTTTGGCTGAAGAATTTTGCATATGATGGCTTGATTATTTCCCTCAGGGAATATTTCGTGAGCACTTACAGTTTCTTAGCTCTCTATGATGTTATTCTATTTCTAGGTAGAGCAAAACTCTGCTCCCGTTATCCCCACATCAGGAATAATTAAGGGACAATTGATGAAGAGTGAACTAACATCATTTTGGCAGTTATCCTCTGTGTAGGAGGCTCTCTAGGTTTTAGGTCAAATTTAACAATCCTGGAAAAACACAGAGAAGCCTGAAACTCTGTTAATCATACACTGTCCTTCTAGTAACAATTTATTTTGGGAACCTTCACTTGACCCCATTTCCTTGAATACTTATGCTGGAATTGGGTCCAAGTATGGGTCTTCAGATTTTGAGATAATGGTGAATGACGTGTATACAAACTGTGATGGAGATGGTACTTGACCAACCCCTCTTCCACCTCCATTCTCCCTCTCCTTCTTTTATGGTAACAGAGTTGAACAGGGCACGTTTGCTTGGTGGGAAATCAAACCTCAAGCACCTCTGCTGCTGGATGTGGCAGTGTCATTAAGCTCTGACCAGTGGAATGTGAGTGGAAGGAATGTGAGCAGCCTCTGACTCACTCTTTTAGGAGGAAGTCTGTAGGGTTAGCTCTTTCACCCTTCCCACTGGCTACCATGGTGGTACTTGCAGAAACCTCAGGTGCCCCGTGTTGAATATTATTAGCTTGGGTCCCTGAATGACTGTGTGGAGGAAAGCTGCTTGCTGACCTGGAATACTCACCTTGGACTGAACTATGTGAGAAGGAAATGACCTTCGTTGTTAGGTTTCTTTTTTTTTTTTTAAAGATTTATTTATTATTTATTTTGAGAGAGTGAGAATGAAAGAGAGAGAGTACATGAGAGGGGGGAGGGTCAGAGGGAGAAGCAGACTCCCTGCTGAGCAGGAAGCCCGATGTGGGACTCGATCCTGGGACTCCAGGATCATGACCTGAGCCGCAGGCAGTCGCTTAACCAACTGAGCCACCCAGGCACCCGTTAGGTTTCTTTTTATAGCTGCTTAATTCTTAGTTTAACTCATGTATACATACACATATAAATACTTATATATTTCCTTTGACTCCGTCCTGATTTCTAATCTGGTTGGTGTGGGCTGGTTTAGAACATCCAAGATGAGTACAGACACTTGAGCTTTATCCTGCTTGGTAAATGTTATCAATGCAGACAGGTTTTGTTGTCCAGTTCATTAATTTATCCACCCATCCATCCACCTATTCTTCCATCCCTTATACCTACTATTTTGAGACCTACTATGTACAAGACCCTTGGCTGGGGGATATCCAGGGGACATGAGTGACCCAAAGGTGAATTATACCAAGTTCCTGCTTTCAAGGGGCTCATAGTCTAGAGACTTTAGGTGGAGACTAAATCATTGAAATAAGGATAACTAGGATTAATTTTTATTCTAGGAATTTGTAATTAAATTTGAAAAAGTCTAGTTTTATTTATATTATTTTATTATTGTTATTACTATTTTTTGAGAATGCTCTTCCTGGTAAGTTTTTGTATGCATTTTTGAGACCAGTGTTTACAGAAGGACTCTTTTTATTTAGTGGCAATAAAGCACGCATGAGAAAAAACAATGCATCAGTCACCATAAACATGGTTTTTTGCTCCTCCCTTCACCCGCCTTCCTTTCCCCCAGGAATGGATTAAATACTGGAAAAGCTGATGTGTCATTGTACCCTTGAGCCTTCCTGTACTCTAGGGAATTTCCAAGGCTCAAACAGCTTCTTAAGGGATGAAGACCAGAAGGAGGAATTAAAAGAACAAGTCCGGAAGGTTTTGCCAGGTAGGAGGAAATACCTTTTCCCAGGGAGAGTTTGGTAGGTGGGGACTCTAGTTCATTTCCATGTATTTTTGCAAATGCCCCGCTTCTCTTTCACTTCCAGGCAGAGAGAGACAGGGACATATAGACAGACCAACAGAAGAGAAAGTGATATAGTGAGACCTCGTATAGCAAAGAGATGGAGAGAAAATGAGACAGGGAGGAAGATGTGGAGGAAAAACCCCAAAGAGTATCTCTGTCAGATATAGAGGAAGAATAACCTTTGAGATTCAAAGTGTGATGAAAGGAGATCTGTAACTCTGAACTTTTGTGGAGCAGGAAGACGTGAAATATTTTAAGATTGGGCCCAGAATTTACCATCTGTGTGGAAAGGGGAAACCAATTTATGGGGACTCACACATGTCTCATGAATTATTTCACTGATGCAAATCTTTGGGAGAATTTAAACATGGAGATTAGTGTTAGAATTGTAAGGCCAAAGGAAGAAAGAAAACACTAAAGACTCAGGGAAAAAAACAAGGCTTTAGTAGAGATATAAAATTCAGGTAAAAATTACTCTCTCAGAACAATCCCAGGGGCAATTTTGAGTTAAAAATAGAGTTTTCTCCCATCTAGTTTGCCAAGATTCATATAATTAAACTCTCATTTTCCTTTCCATTTGACTATCACACACAATTTTAAGAAATAAGTTAGATGATTACTTAAATTTTTAGTGATAAATTTCAAACATAGAGCAAAAGTTACAGAATTCACAGGGAATACATGTATACTCACCACTTAGGTTCACCATGAACATTTTAATATAGTTGTTTTTTCACATATCCATCCCTCTAGCCATCTGTTAATCCATCTTATTTTTAAATGCATTTTAAAGTAAATTATAAACATCAGTAAATTCCCTAAATACATCAGCATGCATATCATTTACTAGAGTTCAAGAAAATGATTATTTTTATAAAGAACTTCAAGAAAGCTTAATATAAAATTGGTCAGATTTGGATTTTATGGGCAATTTTTTGATGACTGGGGTTGATACTTATACATTTAAATTCACTGGACAGACAGGAATGGTGACAGCTATTAAGGATGACTTCTGTGGGGTGAAAGGATCAAATATTAACTGAGAATTATTCCACAGGACTACAGGAGAAAAATCTAGCACCTTTTTGTTCTCTTTTGTATTGATTTCATAAGCTAAGAAATAGTCCCAGGGAATTGCAAATGCAAAAGGGTCCTTTTTATTTCAGCCCCCAAGTGTGTATGCCACAGGCCTTTGAAAGTAGTCTGCCATCACATATATTCTGTCTGGTAGTTTCTGACTCATAGGAATGGGCTTTGAAAGGTCTATGGATGCGTTTATTCATTACCAAGAGTAATGAAGCCTTGTCTACATTTTTGCAGAAATAGCAAATTTGGTGCATTACAGAGTCACTAGAAAGTGAAATAATGAATGTCATCTACCTGATATTTTGGCCTGAAATAAAAACAGCCTGAGTCTTTTTAAAAAGATCATACAAGAAATTGTTTTGCCCAAACATTCCAACCTAATTTTATGTCTTATGTTTGAGCAACTCACTGTGTAAGTGAATTTTTGTGGCTGTGAGTTTTAAAAGATTCACCTCTGGCTGCATCTCTCCCCTGCATCCTTGGGCATGGGTGTAGTCATAGACTGTCTCCATTTTAGATTTCTCAGAGATCTTAAACCAAGTCCCTTCTAATAACGATGCCTGTGATCTGGTTTTACTTTTCTACAAATTTGCCAAATGTTTAGTTTTATGATGTTTGTTCTGATATTTTTTTAATACAAATGAATTAAAAATAAAATTATAATTAAAATGTAAAAGTGAACCCAGTTGGCTTTGAGTCTTCCATTTACCAAAAAATAATGGCCTAGGGGGCACCAATCTTCCCAAGAATGCCTCTAACTCTTTGTATAAAACATTTTAAAAACAGGAAATCATTTTTTTCCTGAACAAATGAATTTATGCAACAAATCTTTTCTGAGCACCTACTGTGTGTCAGGCACTGGGGATATATCACGGAAAACAAAATTCCTTGTAGCACTTCTATTCTAGTTGAAGGTGGGACATGACAACAGGTAATTCATAAAAACCATGATGTATATCACATAGCATGTTAGAAGGTGATAAGAAAAGAAGAAAAGAGGAAAAGCAGAAGGGGGTAAATGGGGTTGGGTGTCCTGGGAGTACAACGATGGGTAGCAATTTTAAGTAGAATGGCTGGGGTGGACCTTACTGAGATGACATCTGAGCAAAGACTTGAGGTAAGCAAGGGAATCCGCCATGTGGATATATGGGGATATATATCATATATGGGACCATATGGGGTTGTGTGTAGATATATGGGGATATATGTAGACATAGATGGACATATAGGATATATGTGGATATTTGTGGATATATGTGGATATGGGTAGATATGTACGGATATATAGGGATATATCTGGGTATATGGCGATATATGGGGAAGAGCATTTCAGATGGAGGAAACAGTATGTATAAAGACCCTAAACAGGGAGTGTAACTGGCTTATTTGAAGAACAGCCAGTAGGCCAAAGTGATGAGGGTCTAATGTGCAAGGGTGAGAGATGAGTTAGAGAAAACTGGGGGCCGGATTACATAGGACCTTGCAGTCTATTTTGTTTTTTCACTCTGAGTGAAACAGGGAGCCATTGGAAGGCTTGGAGCAGAGGTGACTTAGGTTTTAAAAGGATTTTGCTGGATATATGTTGAGAATAGACTTCAGAGAGAAAGGTTAGAAGCAGGGAGAGCCATGGAGGTTGTTGTAGTAATCAAGCAAGAGAGATGATGGTGGCTTGAACCAGCCTGTTTGCAGTAGAAATGATGAGAGGATCAGTTTCCGTGTAAACAGCTTTAAACGTTGATCCAGCATGATTTCCTGGCAGGTTGAATGTAGGGTGTGTGTGAGAGAGGAGTTAATCATAACTCCCTGGTTTCTGGTCTGTGCTACAAGAAGGTTGCAGTTGCCAGGAACTGAGACAAATGAACAAAGGGAGGGAAGAAGGAAGGAAGGGAGAGAGAAAGAACAAAGGAGAGCAGAGAAGGGGACTGTTTTAGGTGCTGAGCATATATTAATGGTAAAGACACAGTTTTAACAAATCTCAGTTATTCATTGAAATAAATGTACAAGTTTCAGATGAAGAAGAGAACAGGGAGTGATTTGCCATCAGGCTTGGGTTAGGAAGGTGATGTGTGAGCTGCGTTGTGAAAGGTGAATAGAGCCTGCAGGTGTGTGCATGTGTGGGTGTGTGTGCACATGTGCATGTGTACTGGGGCCAAGGAGTAGTATACAGCCTTCCAGGTAGAAGGAAGGAATAAGTGACATATTCTGAATCATCAAAGTCTGAGTGGACTTGGCAAACCACACTGACTTATAATTCTATAAACTCCAGAGAGATTTGTAGCCTGGTCAATGCATCTTGCAATCTGTAAAGAAATATCATTACCTTTCCAAGGGCTTGATAGTTTTGTGTCGCTGAATTTAGCGGGTATTTTTTCAGTTTGTCTTTGAAAATTTTATTATACACTATTTAAGATATGCAAAAAAATTCAATGGCACTAAGTTATTTTTAAGCTGAGGCCCTGGAGACAAAAGTGAAAGATTCAGCCCAAAGAACATAGACAGCTAAGATTTCAGAAAATAAGATTTCAAAGAGCTTATCTCATCCAGGTGACCACCAACTTGCTGTCACACCTGGTACCCCACTTCTCCGATTTAGGGAATTTTCTCTCACTCCTGTAACATATGCTGTTCCTATACAAATCTTGTTTCATCATAGTGTGATTATTTCCTAGACATAATGAAGCAGAAATGTAGCCACAGCTCTTTGATTCAAGCAATGCATTTTTTCTCTTGGAATAAAAAAATGCTGAGGCTTGGTTCTATCAGTGAGAAAGGATTCAGTTTTTGGAATTTTGTTTTGTGGATTATTTGCTTGACAAGGTAATGGTAAACTCTCAAGTTTCATAGCTTTCTACAAAGTCTTTTTTAACGCATTAGCTTATGCTGTCTTCACAGTAACCCTGACAAGTTAGTGGTGGCACAGTATCATAACCTCTATTTTATGCTGACAGAGCTGAGGTTTAGTGAGTTCAAGAGACTTTCAAGAAGCTACATAACAAGAATGTGGTAGGGTTGACACTTGAACCAGAAAATTCAAAGTCAAGTTCTATGCAGTTTTTACTGCTCCACACTACACTTTCTTTTCAGATTCTGGAGCAACTTTCTTAAAGGACATAAAAGAAATAAGGGACAGGGTGTATGATGCCCTAGACAATTGCAGAAGGCCATCTTGCCCTTATTTAATTACCCTAACTTGCCCTTTCTATGTTTCTTGGTGATAGGAAGTAGGGAGTGGCAGAGTGTCCTGACCTGCCCCAGTTCTTTAGAGGGGCCGGATCTACTTAGTGGATTGTAGGCATTCTTCCTGAATGAAACACTTGAGAAAGATAGGGTAGTTATTCCCATCTCTGGCAAAACCAAGCTCATGAAATGCTGGGGTGATGGAATTTATAAGGTGCACATAACTTGGAAGAGTTTGAGTATGATTTTGCCCTTGGATTAAAGCACTCAGCAGTTCAAACATTTCTGTAATGATCACAAAAGGGAAAGATTTATTAGTTTCAACAACATATCCAGCACTGCAAAGATTTCTCGGATGTCGCTCCTCCCTCTGTGTGTTCACAGCCCAGTAAGGTAGCTAAACAATTAAGCAATGTCAACGCAATATGGAAAAGAGAGTAGGTGACATATGAACCAAGCACAAGGGGAAACTAGGTGAATCAAGATATGAAGAGGGCCTAGGATATTTAAAACTGCCCAAGAGCTGACATTCTATTCAGTTACAAAATTTTCAACACCTTACAAATTGTGTGCTAGTCTTGACATGACCACCGCTGATGGGAGTGTCATGGCCATCAGCACCCATTTCCTGCTTTGCACACGGCCCTGCTGAACTCTGCCATTGCAAACCTTATCCCTCCCTGGAGGAATGCTCCAGGATTCTGCATCTTGTTATTCTTTTTCTGAGCCTCATGACACATTAATTGTCATTGAAATGTTTGACACAGCCCCCTCAAATATGTTACAACAAAGTTCTGTATATATCCAAGCCATCATAGGATTCGTGAATGGGCACAGAAAGCAAATGCTAATGTTTATGCAATAGGTTAAGGCTAACCTTCATTTTTCTTAACTGTTAAACATGCCATGTGGATTCTAATGTGATGTGTACAGAGGAATCCGTTCATGTCCCCCAACTGTTTGCTTTCTGGAGCTTCCTGTGACCCAGATGTGGTATACTCCAAGACTTTCTTGTAAGAAAGCCAAATAATACAGTGCTTAAAATAATCGTGTTTAAATGACCAGAAAAAAAATTGAAAAAAAAAAGAGAGAGAGAGAACATAGCTCTTTATTATTTCACAGAATAGAGTATAGTTAGAAAGCAAATTGAAAAAATGTGTTAAGTTAATTTTGCACATTTGCATTGGGACTTTCATCTAAATATTTTGAAGTTTCTGCTTACCTCTCAGCCAGGTATGTATAAAGAAAACATTTTTAATTGATCGCCTCTTCCCTTTCCCACTTAATTGATAATAGACACTTGCTTTTTTCCATGTGGAGCTGAAGATGCTGTTGAAAGTAAGTGGAGCAGACATCTGTCTGTCTGGTAACAACTGCATGCTAAATGCATGGAAGAGTGGTTTTCAAAGTGTGGTCCCTTGGATCCACTCAGCATGCAAGTTCTTACCACCCAAACCTATTAAATCAGAAACTCTAGAGATCAGGTCCAGGAAGCTGGGTTTTAACAGGTCCTCTGGGTGATTCTGATACAATGCTTAGTCTAAAAACCACTGGCATAGGACATTAGAGATGGCATCTTTTCATTTTATTTTTGAGGGGTCAATAGAGGGAGAACAGGAAACTTGAAGGAGACTGGTATAAAAAGCACAGCTAGTTTAATTAAATGACATAAAGGTGGTTTATGGTTGAAGACTGAGAAGCTCTACCCAGGTCCCCTCTTCTATCCCACCTTCTGAGTTCATGCATGTCAGAAAACCAAAGGTCTCCATTAGATGTATGCCCTCAGAGCTTATGCATCACCTGGTGTTTGAGCTCCAAGAAGGCTTACCCAGGTTCCCTGCACTCCAAAACTTTAGCTCTCAAGGCCTTGGATGAGCCCTATTTGGGGTTGTCCAATACCTCTCCTGAGTCCTTGCACATGCTCTTCCATACCTGGAATTCCCTTTCTCCACTTGCTCACTTGTAAATTTCTATTCCTCCTTTAAATCTCAACTCCAGCATCATCTGCTCTGTGAAGCCTTCACCAAGTGAAGAGAGATGCTCACCCACTGTGTTCCTCAGCACCTTGTACGGATTTCTATATTATTTTGCTCATCCCACAATATTACAATATATCCATCTCTTTCTCTCCACTAGAGTTCCAAGTCTTCTCAAGAGAAGAACTATTTCTTTCATCTTATTTCTAGTGCCTGGCATATTATCTGGTAAACAGTAAACACTCAATAAAAAGTTTGCAAGAGTATTGCAATTTTTTCCCTCTCTCTATGAATTATTATAATTCTGCTGAACCTTTGAGAGTAGGTGGGTGACCTCAAGACCCTCTGCCTCATATTATGTATATTTCTTAAGAACAAGGACGTTCTCTTCCATGACTACAACACAATGATCAAACTCAGGAAATGTAACATTGATACAGAATTATTATATAACATTCAGTCCATATTAAATTTTTGCCTGTTGTCTCCCTTTATGTCCTTTATAGACTTTTTTTTTCTAATCCAATATTGTTCATTGCCTTTAACTGCTAATTCTCCTTAGACTGTTTTAACCTCCGTTGGTTCCTCAGCTTTTCTTTGTTTTTTTTTTTCATGACATTAATATTTTTGAGGAGCACAGGTCAGTTGTTTCTTAGACTCTCTCCAAATTTTGGTGTATATGATTGTTTCCTCATTATTAGAGTTAAGTCATGGGATTGGAGGAGAACTACCATATAAGTGATGTAGTTTTCTCATGCATCATATCAAGAAGTATGTGATATTGATGTAGCCTACCATTGTTGGTTATGTCATGTCCACCATGTTTCTCTGTTGTAAAGGTACTTTTTTGCCCTTTGTAACTTATAAGTAATTTGTTAGGAGATACTTTTTTTTTTTAGATATTTTATTTATTTATTTGACAGAGAGAGATACAGCAAGAGGGAACACAAGCAGGGGGAGAGGGAGAAGCAGGCTTCCAGCAGAGTGGGGAGCCCGATGCGGGGCTCAATCCCAGGACTCTGGGATCATGACCTGAGCCGAAGGCAGATGCTTAACGACTGAGCCACCCAGGCACCCCTGTTAGGAGATACTTGGAGACTGTATTAAAACCTTGTTCCCCAATATGCTTCTACCCAATGGTTTTAGCTTCATTTGATGATTCTCCCCTGAATCAATTATTACTATGGTGGTTACTTGCAAGGTAATTTTTTTTAATTGAATGAATCAGTCTTAGAAAATAGATTGTCCTAAGGGCGTCTGGGTGGCTCAGTTGGTTAAGTGACTGCCTTCGGCTCAGGTCATGATCCTGGAGTCCCGGGATCGAGTCCTGCATCGGGCTTCCTGCTCAGTGGGGAGTCTGCTTCTCCCTCTGACCCTCCCCCCCTCATGTGCTCTCTCTCTCTCATTCTCTCTCTCAAATAAATAAATAAAATCTTTAAAAAAAGAAAATAGATTGTCCTAGTCAACCGTTGAACTGTTTGACTTCTCTCAGCATACTTTGAGAAAAGTGTCTTTCTACCCCACACTCATTAGAATTATTTCCAGAAAGAATCAGTATTCTATGCTAGCCCTACCTAATTGCTCTTCCTTCAATGGCTTCATTTTTTTATTTTTTTGCCTCCACAATGAACCCTACATATTCAAATGCAAAACCCCTTCAGCAGCTTAAACTAGATATAAACATCTTCATGAAATAGTATATAAAATATAGGTATTAAGTCCTCAATCTATAGACCTTTTTCTCTTCATCAGTGTAAATACACATATGCACAGCTGTGAAATGTTTATAAACTTCTGGCTTTTCCACTGGATTTCCATAAACAGCTCTGGTACTTTATTTACAACTAACTAAAAATACTTCTCATTTCTTGTGATTAGTTGCATTAATACTAATAATTAGCATATAACAGAATATGAAAATGTAGACACCCTATTTCAAAGTTTTCTATTTCATCCAACTTTATTAATCCAAGAGTTAAAAAGCTACAGTATGGTATTTTATTGTAACAATAGTAATAATAATCATAATCATAACATCTGAATTTATTCTGGATCATACTTCCTGGCACTTTCAAACTCTCAAGCTCTTTACTCTCAAGCTCTATTCTTTATGATCATGCATTTGTTTACTTGCCGTTAGATGAGAGTTTATTGGTGATTAGGATATTTACAGTCTTAAAGTATCTTCCCTCAAATTACCTATATACCTCCATGAGGAGGCATTAGTGGGAGATTGATGTAGAAACTGAGGAACAGAGAAATCCAATTATATCACATCTATTATTGGAAAATTACTGGACCAATACCCTGGAGAGTGTTTGTAATATAGTGGGCAATGTCCACTATACTGTCCCAGATCAGTACGAAACCCTTGAGAGTCCTCACATAAACCTTAAAAGGTGAACTGGCTAGCTCAAGTCCACAAAGCAAATGGTCAAGCTGACACCAGAATTAAGGCTTGACCTTTGAGGTCAAGGATTCTCCCAGTATTTTCTCTTACCATAAAATAGTAAAATAGATGTGGTTATCTCACATCCTTGAGTCATTTCTAAGTAGTAAATTAAGCACGCACAGTAGAAATGTGTCCTTAGGGAAACAGGATGGTCCACCTCTACTTTCTGTTTTTTTTTTTTAAAGATTTTATTTTTATTTATTTGACAAAGAGAGAGAGAGCACAAGCAGGGGGAGCGGCAGGAGAAGCAGGTTCCCCACTGAGCAGGGAGCCCAATGAGGGGCTCAATCCCAGGACCTTGGGATTGTGACTTGAGCCGAAGGCAGTTGCTTAACCAACTGAGCCACCCAGTTGCCCCTCCACCTACACTTTCTGGAAAGAGAGCCTCAGTTGTTGGATAGCTAGGATTTCTGGGCATTATGGTATGATTTCCATACAATGTTCCCCTTAAAGGGCCCAAGACTGCAAAGTGATGTAGACACAATGAGGATACTTGCCAAAACTCTTTGATACGTTTATAGCATGCGTTTAAAATTTCCTGAATTTCTTAGTGTTTCTGGTATGTAAAGTTTCTCCCCCCAAATAGATTGTTCAGTTTTCTAAACATAAAAGCATGGTTTGTAATTCCATTCTCTGGAGCACCCAATACAGCATTTTGCACATAAAACTGTGCTCTGTGAAGACCAATTGGTGGATAAAGGAACTTCGGGCTTGAGTTCACGTTTTTACCCCATGGTAAATTGCTCACAGCTCTTCATTTTACATGAGTTGGGCTCTGGAGAGTTGAGTGACAGTCTGGACTTGGGGATTTTCATTGAAGGGTTAGAGTTCCTGTTGTGTGCTGTACCTGGACTCAGGTTACACGGGACAGAGCCTGGCAGTCCATGCCGTGTAGCTGTTATGCCACTTAACCTTTCTGGGGCCTGATTTCTTCATTTCCATCAACAAGATGAGCTGAGTAAGTTCTGCTCTGCTGGCCTTTTCCAGGTTTGAAGTGAGGAACATGGAGATATCAGCATAGTAACTTACAAAGTACCAATCAACTGAGAGTGAAAATTAAATGAATTAAGTAAAAAATATAAATTAAAACACACAAAACAAAATAACCTCCTTATTAGTGTACAATGCAGAGTATTTGTTCCTCTACCTCTACGGATTCTGCGTTTCAAATTAGAGGCAATACTTCTTTACTTCATGGTGGATATCCAAGAAGACTTATTTTATTTAACAAGCACTTTAAGGGTGATTTCTATGTATCAGGCATAGGTGAAGTGTTTTACAATAATGAGTTCACTTAATCCTGATGGCAAGACTATGAGGTAGATGTCATTCTTGTTCCAGCTTTATAAAGGGGGAAACTGAGACACAGGGCAGTGAAGCAACTTGCCCAAGATCAACTCTTAAGTAGTGGGTCTGGGATTCAAATTGAGACAGTCTATCAAGAATCTTTACTTTTAACCCCCTGAGGATGCTGAGGTTGGCTGGCTAAGAAGATAAAGGGGAGGTGTTCCCTGTTCCAGTTGAAACCTCATTCAATGTGAATGTTGTGATTTTCTTAAACACATAGACTTCTTTAGAGTTAAAAAAACAAAAATGGAATTGGGACTGGATAATTTTCATGGAGGCCTTCAGGAATGAATCCAAGTTTAGGGGTGGGAAGTCTGATATTCGACTTCTTCTGGAAACGTATAAAATATTTTCATGCTATCCTCATTTCATCAGGCAGATGTGCTCCTGAGATATTTGAATATTTCTGCATGCTACAAATATTTATAAGGATCCAAGCATCCAATGCTTGTGTAAAAATACAAGCAAAATCATCCAGAAATGTTTATGTTCCACCAAACAAATTCAGTGTGTGAAACAGAAATTCTACCCATGCCCCATATGCTTTATCTTTTTATAGTCCTATCTGGATAATTTTAAACTGTGAAGTCTGAGGTATACACTCTGGGTGTTTACAAAACGCTTCCTGAGTTGGGTTAGCAAGACTATCTTCCCTGCACAATGGAAAGAGTGTAGTAATAAGCCCTTAATTTTTTATCAAGTTACTGTGGGTCTGGGGAAAGACATGGTTCTATATATTTTTTTAAATCAACTTTTTGAGATATAATTAACATACGATATGATGAACTCATTTAAAATGTATGACAGAATTTTAATTATGAGGTTTCTTTTTTTCCCCTAGGTCCATATCCAGAATGGAGACTTGGAAGGTGTTTTGGGAGTTCATCATTCTTGCAGCTAGTTTTGGCTTCATCAAGTCACAGAGAATTGGTAATGCATCAGATTCTCTAAGCCAAAAATTATGACCTTGCCAGGGACCTATGGTAGTGACAATCTTAAAAGAAAATAGTACAGAAGCTTCATAATTAATGAAAGGGAACTGCTTCTTTTCAGGAGAGCTTAGAATCTAGAAGCTTTTAGTGAACAGTGGGCACTTGATTTTTTTTCAAAGCTTAACCTCAAATGACAAAAAAAATTTAAAAAATAGCTATTAAAAAATGCTATACTTCTGAATGTATTACCAGGCTCTCAAATGCTTTTGTAAACATGGGCCTATTCTCTTGACTCTGCATTTTGCTTTGTCTCCTTTGGCAGAGCTGTTCTGAGAGGTAATTGTCATCATGAGATGGATAGCTTCACTAAACCCCAGTGACACCTATGGAATTTTTTTTGCAGTCATTTTAACAGATTGTTGTGACTTTTCATGATGAAAGTCTCATGAAGAGAAGATTGTTTGAGTAGCCTGAAGCCCCACTGAGACAATATTGAGGTTTAAATATTTATATATAATTACACACACTATTATTTGTTGGAAAAAAAAAAAAACCATGAAGCTCTCTAAATTTTCCCTCCAGCTCTGACTCCCTGCTCTTGTGAACAGAAGCTGTGACAGTCAGTCTTTTCATGTTTCGAACACCTTCTAAAATGACAAAGGGCTGGTGGAGGGGTTAAGAAAAGTAACAATGTATGAAAGGGTAAAACATCTCTCCAAGTGCACATCATGGAACCCATACTTATTTGCCTGGAAAACTGTTCCACAACTGTGAGTTTTCTCTTGCTCGGAAAGATCACGGAAACACTCTCAAGTCTGTGTTTGATTTCTTCTGAAAGAGATGTTAAGGGGACAAACCAGTCAGCCATCCCTGGGGCACTCACTGAATTCTTCCCTCTCAAGAGGATTGCATTCTGGAGCACCAAAGGGAAATAAAGCTTAAAGGTCCATGAGCTCATTTATTATCTGCCTTTTCAATAATCATTCCACTTGGCTTTATGATCAAGATTAGGCAAACTCCTGAGAAGTGGGACTCTGGAACCTAGAAGTGATTTAGTGTCCCTAGAGCACACCACCCTTCATCAGCCCTTCTCTGCCTAAACTCTTACAAGGTCTTTGCCTTCCTATAATATGGATTTTTAATTTAATCTTCTTTATGGCAGTCCAGAGTATGAACTGGATGTCAGGAGACCTGGTTTCTAATACTGGCTGTTCAAACTGATTTATGTGAGTTATTTGGCTTTCTAGGTCTTATTTCCCTTATCTGCAAGATGGGTAAATTTGGTTTACATTCTTCTATACTTGCATTTTTCAATACAGAGGCCACTAGTCGCATGTGACTATTTAAATTAAATTAAAATTCAGTAAAATTTTAAATTTATTTTCTCCTTTGTGCTAGCTACATTCCAAGTGCTCAATCACCACATATACCTCATGGCTACTGTATTGTATTACATTATCTCATAGGATTCTTTCTAGCTCTAAAATGTTCTAATTCCCTTATTTGGTTTCATTAATGTTCAATATTTCCATTCTTGTAAGTGGTATCTTCTCCCTTTGTCCCTCCCTCTCTCCTTCTCTCTTTCCTAAATATTTCCTTCCTTAAATATTTTTTTTGGGTGACTAGTCTATGCTAGACGCCTGAGTGATGGACAAACAAATGAAAGATACAGTATCTGTTTGCATGGCGCCCACTGTCTTGTTGGGGAGATCGCCATTAGTTGAATAAGCACATTGATGAATGTTACATTACAAACCAAGATAAAAGAACATGATTCTATGGGAATTTATTAGAAAAAAAGAAAAGAGAGAGAAAGGGAAAGAAATTCAGTGGATGGACTAGCATGTAGGGGCCACATTGCAGCTGTGAGAACTCGGACTAAAGAGCCTGGAGAGCAAAATGGAGTGGGCGAGTGAGTGCGGGGCCAGCCCCACTGTGGGGGGGGGGTGTATTTTAACTCTCCTGGCACAAGACCAAATGCAAAATGTATTTAACCAGCATGGGATAATCATCCCCTGGTTGTTGAGCCACTTGAAACTAACATCTTCAGCTGGTTTCTGCTTTTGTTTCTTCTCTCTCTCGTCACTGATTCATGGGTTCTCCTACCAACAGCACGGACAATCACATTGCAAAGTGCGGGGGGGAAAAGTCATAGTGGTTACTGACGAACAGAGAGATCATAATCACCTCTTCCCTTCTTTTTTGGTTAAGCACGAGCACAGTGTTTAATTCGTGTATTTACTTCTTGTTACAGAAATGCAATGTTTGAGTTGGAAGAGACCAGGTCATCTGATCAAGCCGTTATAGTAGAGAGATGCAATCTGAGAAGCAGAAAGATGAGCTATTGGCTCAAGTCCTGCAGTCACCTGGCTTCTGATCCCTTCCGTGCTGGAGACCAGGGTGGGCCCAGCTGGAGCACCACTTGCTCTGGCCACTGTTGGGATTGTGGTTTCCGGGGTTGGAATTGGGTTTGGAAGTAGATGTACAGTGCAGGCTTGAGTTCAGGGAGCCAAAGGAGCCAAATGGGAGCCACACTTATGGTAATGCCACGAGATAAAACTAAAAGGGGCTGGTGGTAGCTAGGGAGTGCCAGAGGTCAAAGCTGGAAAGCAGATGTCTTAGGTCAGGTTCTCTAGATGCAGAGCCTGGGACAGGGATTTGGTGAACGTGTTATTGTGAGGGAGTACTCTTTGGGACAGACCTGTAAGGGAATAAGAAGTGAGACGGGCTGGGGGTGAAGAAGCCAAGCAAAGATGTAGCCTCAGGTAACATCCAGCCTTGGCCTGAGCCATGGAAGATGCTGGAACATAAATGGCACCATGAGTTGTTTCAGTTAAGGGAAGGGGGCCAGGTGCTTGTAACCCCATATGATCAACCATTGGCCACCCAGGTGGTATAACTTTCCAGGTGTCTCCAGATGTGGCTGTTCTGCTCCCTTCAGCATGGACAGGTCTCTAGACCAAGTGTCAGAGGGGAACAGTTACCTGTAGCCCTTGAAGCAGGTGTGCTGGCCCGCAAAGATCTAGGTGGGGCACCAACAGCATCCTCTACTGCTTGAAAATATTTTCTTTTATTAAGTTTAAGGGATGGGTGGAGGGCTGTGGTCAGGGATCTCACTGAAGGGGTCAGATGTCTGTTAGAATGAAACAGCGAGTGGCAGGTGAACAAGAATAGATGGCCACGAGGAAGCAAAGGAAGATGGGTATTAGCTATTGTCAAAGAGCTATGCAGGCAGATCTGTGGGCTATGAAGGCAACGAATGGGAGAGATAGAGTCACAGACAGTAGCTGTCAATTTTGTGCTTTTTTTTTTTTTAACCTTTTAAAAAAGTTTTTTCTTCTTTAAATTTTTGTATTGTTATGTTAATCACCATACATTATATCATTAGTTTTTGTTGTAGTGTTCCATGATTCATTGTTTGTGCATAACACCCAGTGTCCACGCAGAATGTGCCCTCTTTAATACCCATCGCCAGGCTAACCCATCCCCCCCTCCCCTCTAGAACCCTCAGTTTTTGTTTTTCAGAGTCCCATTGTCTTTCATGGTTCGTCTCCCCTTCCGATTTCCTCCCCTTCATTCTTCCTTTCCTGCTATCTTCTTTTATTTTTTCTTTACATATATTGCATTATTTGTTTCAGAGGTACAGATCTGTGATTCAACAGTCTTGCACAATTCACAACACTCACCATAGTACATACCCTCTCCAATGTCTATCACCGAGCCACCCCATCCCTCTCACCCCACCCCCACTCCAGCAACCCTCAGTTTGTTTCCTGAGATTAAGAATTCCTCATATCAGTGAGGTCATATGATACACGTCTTTCTCTGATTGACTTATTTCACTCAGCATAACACCCTCCAGTTCCATCCATGTCGTTGCAAATGGCAAGCTCTCATTCCCTTTGAAGGCTGTATAATATTTCATTGTGTATATATATATATATGTGTATATATATATATATATATATATATATATATATACACACCACATCTTCTTTATCCATTCATCTGTTGATGGACATCTTGTCTCTTTCCACAGTTTGACTATTGTGGACATTGCTGCTATAAACATCGGGGTGCACGTACCCCTTCGGATCCCTACATTTGTATCTTTGGGGTAAATACCCAGTAGTGCAATTGCTGGATCGTATGGTAGCTCTATTTTCAACTTTTTGAGGAACCTCCATACTGTTTTCCAGAGTGGCTGCACCAGCTTGCATTCCCACCAACAGTGTAGGAGGGTTCCCTTTCTCCGCATCCCCGCCAACATCTGTCGTTTCCTGACTTGTTAATTTTAGCCATTCTGACTAGTGTGAGGTGATATCTCATTGAGGTTTTGATTTGAATTTCCCTGATGCCGAGCGATGTTGAGCACTTTTTTCACGGGTCTGTTGGCCATTTGGATGTCTTCTTTGGAAAAATGTCTGTTCATGTCTTCTGCCCATTTCTTGATTGGACTATTCGTTCTTTGGGTGTTGAGTTTGATAAGTTCTTTATAGATTTTGGATACTAGCCCTTTATCTGATATGTCATTTGCAAATATCTTCTCCCACTCTGTCGGTTGCTTTTGGTTTTGTTGACTGTTCCTTTGCTGTGCAAAAGCTTTTTATCTTGATGAAATCCCAATAGTTCATTTTTGCCCTGGCTTCCCTTGCCTTTGGTGATGTTTCTAGGAAGAAGTTGCTGTGGCTGAGGTCGAAGAGGTTGCTGCCTGTGTTCTCCTTTAGGATTTTGATGGACTCCTGTCCCACATTTAGGTCTTTCAACCATTTGGAGTCTGTTTTTGTATGTGGTGTAAGGAAATGGTCCAGTTTCATTCTTCTGCATGTGGCTGTCCAATTTTCCCAACACCATTTGTTGAAGAGACTGTCTTTTTTCCACTGGACATTCTTTCCTGCTTTGTTGAAGATGAGTTGACCATAGAGTTGAGGGTCCATTTCTGGGCTCTCTATTCTGTTCCATTGATCTATGTGTCTGTTTTTGTGCCAGTACCATACTGTCTTGATGATGACAGCTTTGTAGTCGAGCTGGAAGTCCGGAATTGTGATGCCGCCAGCTTTGCTTTGCTTTTTCAACATTCCTCTGGCTATTCAGGGTCTTTTCTGGTTCCACACAAATTTTAGGATTATTTGTTCCATTTCTTTGAAAAAAGTGGATGGTATTTTGATGGGGATTGCATTGAATGTGTAGATTGCTCTAGGTAGCATTGACATCTTCACAATATTTGTTCTTCTAATCCATGAGCATGGAACGTTTTTCCATTTCTTTGTGTCTTCCTCAATTTCTTTCATGAGTATTTTATAGTTTTCTGAGTACAGATCCTTTGCCTCATTGGTCAGATTTATTCCTAGGTATCTTACGGTTTTGGGTGCAATTGTAAATGGGATCGACTCCTTAATTTATCTCTCTTCTGTCTTGTTGTTGGTGTATAGGAATGCCACTGATTTCTGTGCATTGATTTTATATCCTGCCACTTTACTGAATTCCTGTATGAGTTCTAGCAGTTTTGGGGTGGAGTCTTTTGGGTTTTCCACATAAAGTATCATATCATCTGCCAAGAGTGAGAGTTTGACTTCTTTTTTTTTTTTTAAAGATTTTATTTATTTATTTGAGAGAGAGAGAATGAGAGATAGCACGAGAGGGAAGAGGGTCAGAGGGAGAAGCAGACTCCCTGCTGAGCAGGGAGCCTGACGTGGGACTCGATCCCAGGACTCCAGGATCATGACCTGAGCTGAAGGCAGTCGCTTAACCAACTGAGCCACCCAGGCACCCGAGTTTGACTTCTTCTTTGCCGATTTGGATGCCTCTGATTTCTTTTTGTTGTCTGATTGCTGTGGCTAGGACTTCTAATACTATGTTGAATAGCAATGGTGATGGAGGACATCCCTGCCATGTTCCTAACCTTAGGGGGAAAGCTCTCAGTTTTTCCCCGTTGAGAATGATATTCGCTGTAGGTTTTTCATAGATGGCTTTTATGATATTGAGGTAGGTACCCTCTATCCCTATACTCTGAAGAGTTTTGATCAAGAAAGGATGCTGTACTTTGTCAAATGCTTTTTCTGCATCTATTGAGAGGATCATATGATTCTTGTTCTTTCTTTTGTTAATGTATTGTATCACGTTGATTGATTTGCGGATGTTGAACCAACCTTGCAGCCCAGGGATAAATCCCACTTGGTCGTGGTGAATAATCCTTTTAATGTACTGTTGGACCCTATTGGCTAGTATTTTGGTGAGAATTTTTGCATCTATGTTCATCAAGCATATTGGTCTGTAATTCTCCTTTTTGATGGGGTCTTTGTCTGGTTTTGGGATCAAGGTAATGGTGGCCTTATAAAATGAGTTTGGAAGTTTTCCTTCCATTTCTATTTTTTGGAACAGTTTCAGAAGAATGGGTATTAATTCTTCTTCTTTTAAATGTTTGGTAGAATTCCCCTGGGAAACCGTCTGGCCCTGGGCTTTTGTTTGTTGGGAGATTTTTGATGACTGCTTCAATTTCTTTAGTGGTTATAGGTCTGTTCAGGTTTTCTATTTCTTCCTGGTTCAGTTTTGGTAGTTGATACATCTCTAAGAATGCATCCATTTCTTCCAGGTTATCTAATTTGCTGGCATAGAGTTGCTCATAATACGTTCTTATAATTGTTTGCATTTCTTTGGTGTTGGTTGTGATTTCTCCTCTTTCATTCATGATTTTGTTGATTTGGGTCATTTCTCTTTTCTTTTTGATAAGTCTGGCCAGGGGTTTATCAATCTTGTTAATTCTTTCAAAGAACCAGCTCCTAGTTTCGTTGATCTGTTCTACTGTTCTTTTGGTTTCTAGTTCATTGATTTCTGCTCTGATCTTTATGATTCCTCTTCTCCTGCTGGGTTAGGCTTTATTTGCTTTTTTTTTTCTCTAGCTCCTTTAGGTGTAGGGTTAGGTTGTGTATTTGAGACCTTTCTTGTTTCTTGAGAAAGGCTTGTATTGCTATATACTTTCCTCTTAGGACTGCCTTTGCTGCATCCCAAAGATTTTGAACAGTTGTGTTTTCATTTTCATTGGTTTCCATGAATTTTTCTAATTCTTCTTTAATTTCCTGGTTGACCCATTCATTCTTTAGTAGGATGCTCTTTAGCCTCCATGTATTTGAGTTCTTTCTGACTTTCCTCTTGTGATTGAGTTCTAGTTTCAAAGCATTGTGGTCTGAAAATATGCAGGGAATAATCCCAATCTTTTGGTACCAGTTGAGATCTGATTTGTAACCTAGGATGTGACCTATTCTGGAGAATGTTCCATGGGCACTAAAGAATGTGTATTCCGTTGCTTTGGGATAGAATGTTCTGAATATGTCTGTGAAGTCCATTTGGTCCAGTGTTTCATTTAAAGTCTTTATTTCCTTGTTGATCTTTTGCTTAGATGATCTGTCTTTTTCAGTGAGGGGGGTGTTAAAGTCCCCCACTATTATTGTATTGTATTGTATTGTCAATGTGTTTCTTTGCTTTTGTCTTAATTGGCTTATATAATTGGCTGCTCCCATGTTAGTGGCATAGATATTTACAATTGTTAGATCTTCTTGTTGTATAGACCCTTTAAGTAGGATATAGTGTCCTTCCTCATCTCTTATTACAGTCTTTGGTTTAAAATCTAATTTGTCTGATAGAAGGATTGCCACCCCAGCTTTCTTTTGGTGTCCATTAGCATGGTAAATGGTTTTCCACCCCCTCACTTTCAATGTGGGGGTGTCTTTGGGTCCAAAATGAGTCTCTCGCAGAGTGCATATTGATGGGTCTTGTTTTTTAATCCACTCTGATAGCCTGTGTCTTTTGATTGGGACATTTAGCCCATTTACATTCGGGGTAACTATTGAAAGATATGAATTTAGTACCATTGTATTGCCTGTAAGGTGACTATTACTGTTTATCGTCTGTGTTCCTTTCTGGTCTATGCTGCTTTTAGGCTCTCTCTTTGCTTAGAGGACCCCTTTCAATATTTCTTGTAGGGCTGGCTTCGTGTTTGCAAATTCCTTTAGGTTTTGTTTGTCCTGGAAGCTTTTTATCTCTCCTTCTGTTTTCAATGACAGCCTAGCTGGATATAGTATTCTTGGCTGCATATTTTTCTCGTTTAGTGCTCTGAAGATATCATGCCAGTCCTTTCTGGCCTGCCAGGGCTCTGTGGATAGGTCTGTTGCCATTCTAATGTTTCTACCATTATAGGTTACATATCTCTTCTCCCGAGCTGCTTTCAGGATTTTCTCTTTGTCTCTGAGACTCAGAAGTTTTACTATTAGATGTCGGGGTGTTGACCTATTTTTATTGATTTTGAGAGGGGTTTTCTGTGCCTCCTGGATTTCACAGAACTTCCCCACATTAGGGAAGTTCTCTGTTATAATTTCTCCTATATACCTCTGCCCCTCTCTCTCTTTCTTCTTTTTCCTGGGATCCCAATTATTCTAATATTGTTTCATCTTATGGTATCACTTATCTCTCGAATTCTGCCCTCCTGATCCAGTAGTTGTTTATCTCTCTTTTTCTCAGCTTGTTTATTTCCCATCATTTGGTCTTTATATTGCTGATTCTCTCTTCTGCCTCATTTATCCTAGCATTAGTGCCCCCATTTTTGATTGGACCTCATTAATAGCCTTTTTGATTTCGACTTGATTAGATTTTCGTTCTTTTATTTCTCCAGAAGGGTTCTCTAATAACTTCCATGCTTTTTTCAAGCCCAGCTAGTATCTTTAAAATCATGATTCTGAACTCCAGGTCCGACATTGTACTAATGTCCATATTGAGTACGTCCCTGGCAGTCGGTACTACTTCTTGTTCTTTTTGTTGATTTGATTTTTTCCATCTTGTCATTTTGTCTAGAGGAGAATAGATGAATGAGAGAACAAAATGCTAACAGGGTAATAACGTCCCCAGAAAATATACTCTAAACAAATCAGAAAAGACCTGAAACCAGGGGAAAAGAAAGGGAAAGGAAGAAAATAGAAAGAGAGAGAGAAAAAAAGAAAAAGATAAAAACAAACAAAAACAGACAAAAAAAATCAGAATATGATCAAATACGATCAGGCTAGTGCATAGATCAGTGCCACACACTAGATTTTGTGTATATTTTGGTCTGTTAGAGGAACGTGCCTCCCAAATTTTTAAAGAAAGAAAAACTTATATATGTACAAAAATAAGGGTTGATACGATGAAGGGATGGACTATCACTGTAAGGATGAAAATTATAAAAAATTTTATAAAAGGAATTGATAAGATAAGAAGTTGTTTGAAAAAAGAAAGAAGAGGATTAAAAAAAAAAAAGAAAGAAGAATAAAAGGGGGGAGAGTGTGATCAGGCAGGAGACTAGAACAAAGCCATACACTAGAGTTTTAGGGTATATTTTGATCTGTTAGAAGAAACTGTATTCCAAAATTTTAAAGAGTGAACAACTTATATAGATATGCTAAAAATAAAGGTAACTACTATGAAGTGATAGAATATGACTCTAAAAATAAAAAATAAAAATGTTTTTTAAAAAAGGGATCGATAAGATGTTGGTTGAAAAGGAAAAAGAAAAATTCAAAAAAAAGGAAAAAGAAAAAAGACAGTTAAAAAAAATTAACTTTGAAAGACTAAAGAATCATGGTAAAAAAGCAATGAATTCAAGTGCAGTATTCTCCTAGTGCTGGAGTTCTTCCATTCTCATTGATCAGTAAACTTGGTCTTGGCTGGCTGTTTTACTCATCTTCTGGGGGAGGGACCTTTTGCTGTGGTTCCCAAATGTTTTTGCCAGGAGGCGGAATTGCCGTGCCCTTGTGGGTCTGGGCTAAGTAATCTGCTCGGGTTTGCTCTTGGGAGCTTTTGTTCCCTGCAAGCTTTCCATATAGCTTTAGAGGATGAGAGTGAAAATGGCGACCTCCCAATCTCCACCCCAGAGGAGCCTAGAACTCGGGGCCCCGCTCCTCAGTGCGCCCCCAGAGAAAAGCAGTCAATCACTCCCGTCTCCCCAGTATCCGGCCGCACTCCATGCTCACCCGGCCTGTGACCGAGCGTTTCTATCTCTGGCACCTGACTTGGTGTGGAGTCTCCAAACCCAGCAGATCCCTGCGGTGCACTTTCGTGCCCCGCTTCCCCCAGGGGAGGAAAGGGAGTCTCCCTGGATCTGCTGTTTGTTGGGTCCCTGCTGGAGGAGCAGTGGTCCGACTGTGCCGCGGATCACAGTATATGGCAGCCCCGAGCTGAGAGCCCACTCCTTGGCTCCATCTCTGCAGCTGGCTTCCCCGCTCTGATACCTGGGAGCTCTGCCACACTAAGGCACCCCCAGTCTTTCTGTGACCCTGAGGGTCCTGAGACCACACTGTCCCAGCGAGGGTTCCACCCCCGCTTAGCCACTGGAGCGACGTCCCTCAGCAGAGCCGACTTCTAAAAGTTCCGATTTTATGCTCTGCTGCTCTATCACTTGCCAGAAGCGGCGGACGGAGGCCCCCTCCCTGCCATCTATCCTCCCAAATATCGCCTCGGATTCACTTCTCCGCACTTCCTACCTTCCAGAAAGTGGTTGCTTTTCTGTTCAGAGTTGTTGCTATTCATTTCTTCGATCTCCTGTTGAGTTTGTAGGTGTTCAGAATGGTTTGATCCCTATCCAGCTGAATTCCTGAGACCAGAGGAAATCCAGGTCTCCTACTCCTCCGCCATCTTGCCAATTTTGTGCTGTTTTATCTTGAACTGACTCTCTTCCCCAGTCTGCAGGGAAGCGTCTGTGGGAGATGTCGTGTTTCTAGTGGACGCCAACATCAACCCCCAACATACCCACAGCATGCAGAACTTCTTGCACATCATGGTAAACAGCTTCAATGTCAGCAAAGAGACCATCCGCGTGGGGCTGGCTCAGTACGGCGACATGCCCCATTCCGAATTCCTACTTTCCACCTACCCCCGCAAAGGCGATGTGTTGAAACACATTCAAAGGTTTCAATTTAGGCCTGGGGGCCACAGGTTGGGCCTGGCCCTGCAGTTCCTTCTAGATCAGCACTTCCAGGCAGCAGCAGGGAGTCGGGCAAGCCAGGGAGTGCCTCAGATGGCCCTGGTGATCAGCAGCAGCCCAGCTGAGGATGGTGTGCAGGAAGCCGCCGAGGCCCTGAAGAGGGCGGGCATCCGACTTTATACCGTTGGTGTCAAAGATGCAGTTTTGGCTGAGCTCAAGGAGATTGCAAGCAGTCCTGAGGAGAAGTTCGCCTCTTTTGTTCCCAACTTCTCTCATCTGGGCAGTCATGCTCAGAAGCTGCGGCAACAGCTCTGTGATACTTTGGCAAAGGCAGTTCAACCCGTTGACAACGTCTTTCCAGGTACAGAAGACTTTCCCTTCTTGTTTCTGATCTAGAAGTCACAGAGCTCAAAGCTTTATCTCTTCTTCATCTCTCCCACTGTCCTTATTATTTTCTATATGTATGCATGTTGAATTTTAATATTATAATCTCACTAAACTATCTGTACTCTATGCTCCTCTGCAATAATTGACCAGAGACTTACCATCTTTTTAAATAAATATCTTGGGCCATATGCTGGTTCTATATGCAGATGTAGTGGAAGTCCATTTTTGGAGGAAGAATATTTGTTCCTAGAACGATATTCTTCCTAGATTGAACTTATCCTTGTTGCCTGGATGGGGGGTAGAGGAGGGGAGAGGGGCAATAAATCCTCCAGGAAGCTTGCTTATTGCTTATTTTATTGTCAGTGTGTTGGTATAAAGTATTGGTTATGAGCATGAATTTAGGGAAAAGTACGGTCTGGGTTCAAATCCCACTTCTCCACTTTTTAACTGTGTCGATTTGAACAAATTACTTTATCTCTCTGAATCTAAGTTTTCTTCCTAGGATGGTAGTACCTGCTTCAGAGAGTTGTTGAAATCAATAAAATTATGCAAGTCAGGTGCTTATCACAGTGCTCAGCCCATCAGAGGTGATAGCATTATGATCATTATCTGTGATGATCTAACTCATTAGCTTTGTACTTCTGTCAGTGGTGATGGGACGGAGACTTACAGAAATCCTTTATGAGTTAATTACTTAATTCCATGAGAAAGCAAAGACCTTTGAGCACAGGAAGAGAAGCTTGCTAGTGGTTTTTATCAAAATGCATGAGGATAGAGTCTTCATTACTTATTCATTATTATGGCATTTCTACATAAGGTAGGTAAATTGGAAGAAGTGCGAAAACTTTTCACCCATTTGATGCTGCAAGTATATGATGGTAGTATTGCATTTGTACAACCAAATTATATACCTTGCTTTTGTGTATCACTTCAGGGTTTACAAAAAGGTTTTATGTACTTAGTAATACTAACTACCATTTGCTTGGTACTATATAGTTTGCCAAACTTGTTTACATTGCCCAAATGACTGATAGATACATACATAAGGTGATTCTTTGTTAGACCCATAGGGATGTGTATGATACATAAGGCAATTAGTATTTACTTTTACATAGATATGTAAGGCAATTGGTGTTATTATTATTTGCATTTTTCAAGTGAGGAAACTGAGGCCAAAGGTAACACAACTGGATGGCAGAGCTAGGATTTGATCCCAGGATCTTAAGACCAGATCCATTCCAATAGGACAAGTGTCATGGATTGTGTTCCCCAGAAGCAGAGCTTGAGGCAAGGATTTGGATATACATTATTTATTATGGAAGAGCTCCCAAAGGGTTGGTAAGGATGTAGGGGGTGCAGGACAGAGAGTAGAGAAAAGAAAGGAAGAATGTGATCTCAGGCAAAAGTTCCAGAGGGTAGTTTTAGCTTGATCCTACAGGAGAGCTCAGGAATATAAATTATGCTTCAGCTAGGCTTTCATATATTGTAGGCAAAGCAGCTCCAGTAGCTGAAGGGAAGTCCTCCAATGAACAGTGTACAGAAATTGTAAAAAAGAATTCAAAAGGACTTGGGCAGAGCACAAATAATGTCTGCTATAGTAGATTATCTTATTTTATCCTCAAAACGACTCTGTGAGAGTGTGAGGGCTGGTATAAAAGTTTCAGTGCTGCAGAGAAGAAAACCAAGTCTCAGAAAGGGCTTCTAAGTGGTGGAGCCACAATGACGTGTATAATGGAATATTCCAGCTTTCTGACCTGTTGGTACCAGTATTCTTGTAGAGATGAAGTTTATTACCACTGGAAAGAGGACAACTCCTTTCTCAGCATGCTACTACATTTATAGAAGGGGTTTTCTTCTTCATGAGATTCAAGGGATTGTCCAAGTGAGTTCCAAGATTAGACATATCAGTAGAACAGGACAGAAGCCTCGGAAGATGATGGAGTTGAGGGAAGGAAAAGCACAAGGAATGTTGTCACTTCTCTGAGCACTGTCATTTAGGGTATCTGAGGACCACAGAGTCTAGTCTTACTGGCCCTGACTGGCTCTCCTTTCTGTACACCATTCAGCCCCATTGGTTCTAAGCATTTTGAGCGAAGGCTCACAGACTCCATGACTTTTGTCCTCTTTCTTGCAGCTTGCAGAGAGGCAGTCTTAGCAGACATTGTCTTCCTAGTAGACAGCTCAACCAGCATTGGACCCCAGAACTTCCAGAAAGTGAAGAACTTCCTTTACTCTGTCATCTTGGGGCTTGACATCAGCAGTGACCAGGTCCGAGTGGGACTTGCTCAGTATAATGACAACATCTACCCAGCCTTTCAGCTGAACCAGTACCCTCTGAAGAGTGTGGTCCTGGAGAAGATCCAGAATCTTCCCTACCGTACAGGAGACACAAACACAGGGAGTGCCCTGGAGTTTATCAGGATGCACTACTTGACTGAGGCAGCTGGCAGCCGGGCCAAGGACAAAGTTCCTCAGATAGTTATCCTGGTGACAGATGGAGAGTCAAATGATGAAGTCCAGGAGGCAGCTAACAAGTTAAAAGAAGATGGAGTGGTTGTTTATGTGGTAGGGGTCAATGTCCAAGATGTCCAGGAATTGCAAAAAATAGCCAGTGAGCCATTTGAGAAGTATCTTTTCAACATCGAAAACTTCAACACCCTTCAGGATTTCTCAGGAGGCATTCTTCAGACTCTGTGCTCAGCAGTGGAGGGTAAGATAAAAGGTAAGAAGCTGCATCAAAACCCAACATTCCAACCAGGACACCTAATTACGGTATGAGCCGGGATGCACTGAGTATAGTGGAAGGACAGGAGAAGGAGCTGGCTGCCATCTCAGGAGAACCTGGGGGGACTTCCTAGGTGAAGGAACATCGAAGCTGGGGGTTGAAGAGTGAATGCAGTTCTCATGGGTAGAAAAGGACATCCTGCCATGTTGTTCAGAAGAGGTCCAGAAGACCTATGTTCTTGTCCTGCCTGTGCCACTTTCTAGTTAGGTGAGAGTGGACAAGCAGCTTTACTTCTTCATTTCAGTGTTCTTATCTGTACAGTGAAGATAATAACACTTGCCTAGTAGGATGGCTTATGGGGATTAAATCAAATAATGTGTATAAAAATTGCTAGCACAAAATAACTGCTCCATATATGTCCATTTCCCTTGCCTCTTCCACTGGTGGAAGAAGAATAAGTGAGAGGTGCTTTAGTCTAATAAAGCAGACAACAAAGACAGCAGGGTGGAAGAGGAAGAGAGTCTTGTGATTGGTTCACACAGAGGAGGTGGAAGAATAATATGCACATTGTTACATAAATATAGTACCTCTCCCTCTTGTATTCCCTGCATCCTTTTATTCAGTTTTCATGAGATCTTGATTTGATTTATTTTCTCCTCTATGTCTTTTCCTTCTTCCTCCTCTCTTCAATTCCAGAATTCACCCAAGCTTATGCAGATGTGGTCTTTCTTGCCGACACCTCACAGGGCACATCACATGCCAGTTTCCAGTGGATGCAGAATTTCATCTCCAGAGTGATTGACCTGCTGGATGTTGGCAGGGACAAGTACCAGATTGGGCTGGCTCAGTATGGTGGTCAAGGCCACACCGAATTTTTGCTCAATACCTACCAGACCCGGGATGAGATGATTGCTCACGTCCGTGACCACTTTTTGCTCCAGGGTGGCTCCAGGAGGACGGGCAAAGCTCTGCGATATCTTCATCAGACTTTCTTCCAGGAGGCAGCGGGAAGCCGGTTTCTCCAGGGTGTTCCCCAATATGCAGTGGTCATGACCTCAGGCAAATCTGAGGATGAGGTCTGGGATGCCGCACAGACATTGAGGGAAAAAGGCGTGAAAGTCATGTCTGTGGGTGTACAGAACGTTGACAGGAGAGAACTGGAGGGGATGGCAACCCCACCCCTTGTATATGAGATGCAAGGACAAGATGGAGTCAGACAGTTGATGCAGGATGTGGGTGTGGTGATCCAAGGGACCGGGCAGCTCGGGTTCGGGATTGCATCTGAGAAGGAGCCTGTAGTAGGTAAGGTTTGGTGCCTACATGTGTGAGCCACTGGGAGGTCTCAGAAACTCTGGGGGAAAGAGCAGAGAAGGCAGGCATTCTGGATTCCTCAGTACTGCGATACAAACACCAGTGCAGAGGAGGAGGCATGGGGCTTCCTTGGGCATACACCCTATATTAGTTAACTGTGGTCACAGTGAGGCTGCATAAGAAGCCATCTTCTCAAGATTATTCTGAGAAGAATCATTTATTTTCGCTAATCTTCTGGGGATCAGCTGATCTTTGTTGGGCTCAACTGAATGGCTTTCCTGATCTTGCCTGAGCTTGTTCACAGATTTGAGATTTGGTTGAGGGTTTGTTGATCTACATTTGGTTCTGCTCCATAGCTCTCATCTTCCTCCTGGGATTATTAGGCTAGTCTGGACATATTATTTCCATGGTAACTACAGAGGTGCAAGAGAGAAAACCTAATTACATAAACACTTTTAAGACCTCTGCTTCATCATCTGCTAACGTCCCATCGGCCAAGCAAGTCATACAGTCATGTCATCGTAAGAAAGTATGTTTCCTCCACAGAAGTGAGATATAGGGAGTTAATATCTCTGAACAATAATTCGAGTTACCATATGCCTTTTCTAGGAGAAGGAGCATTCAGGCTTCTCCGCAGAGAAGCTGGTGTTCAAAATGCTCAAGGGAGGTGCTATTAACATTTTGAGTGAGACATTCATAGTGTAGGATTGTACTGTGCATTGTTAGAGGTCTAACATTCCTGGTCCCTGCCAGTAGCATCTCCAATGACAATTCAAAATGCTGCCATATACTTCAAAATGTTCCCTGGGGATGAGAACCATTGAACCTTATCTCCTGATAAGTCCCTTTATACATTCTAACCATTAGCCAAGCTGAACTACTCACCATTTGCTATATATGTGTCATACTTTCCCACCACTGTCTCTGCCCTTGAATACACTGTACCACCAGCCTGGAATGCCCACAGGCAAAACTTTATCCTTCAGTGGTTAAGTTATCCTCTTGGCAGAGCTTCTGGTTGATCCTCACAACAGAAGTGATAAATCCCTCCTTTCTCTGAACTATCATAACTCTGCCCAGACCTCTCAACATGTAAAGCTTGAAAGTCCTTGGAATTTTATAGTCAGGAGAGACAAACACATGTGAGACAAGATGAGGAAAGTCCAAGCAGGGATAATAAGAAACTAAGAAGCCCCTTACAGACATTACATTAAGTAGAAGTAGAATAGAAGGGGAGGAGAAGTAATGGAGAATCTGACCTGGGAGGAATTGTGTTGGTCCCTCAATAATGGGTATGGTCTTAAATACAGGGAGAAGAGAAGAGCCTACTCTTGGTAAGGGGAAGAGCATCAGTGAGGGTGTGGAAGTGGGAATGGGCTGAAGAAATGTGGAAGAAAGTGAAAAAAATGGAGCCGATTGGAGGAGGGGGGAAGGTTTGGAGGTAGTGAGAGATGAGATTGATGAGGTAGAATGGACCCCAAGGGTCTCAAAGTCCCTGGGAGGTAACTATAGGCTTTTAAGCAGGAAAAATGACATGACTGAAATGGTCTTTAAGGAAGGCTTCAGGGGGCAGGCTGAATTCCACATGACACCTCAGACTCAGAAAGACTGTAAGGCTGAGCTGTCATCTATCCACCTATGGAGGAGCCACCTGGGTCTAGACCAATGGTGGCTCTGATGATGAGGAAAGGGAATGAATCTTGAAGACAACCTGAAAGGAGAATATAGTTGACCCTTGAACAACTCAGGGGTTAGGGGCCCTTACCCTACCCCCACAGCTGAGAATCTCCATATAAATTTTGACTTCCTCAAAACTTAACTACTAATAGCCTACCATTGACCAGATGCTTACAGATAACCAAAACAGTGGATTAACACATTTTTGTGTGTTATATGTATCATATACTGTATTCTTTAATAAAGTAAGCCAGAGAAGAGAAAATGTTATTAAGAAAATCATACGGATGAGAAAAAACATTTATAGTACTGTAACATATATTTATTGAACAAATCTGCATATAGGCAGGCTGAGCCAGGGCTGCACAGAGTAGGGTTGGCATGGGAATGGCGATGTTCTACAGCCTGGTGGTTTCTAGTTGGTAGAGGCAGCTGCCAGGTGGGCCTGTGGCTGGTGGCAGTAGCCTTGAGGTGTAGTACACCTGCCCCATCTGCCTAGAGGTGTAGCTCTAGCCTGTGGCCATGGGCAGCTGTGGCCCTCCATGAGTGCACTGGCCTCCAGAAGGTGGAGGGGCAGGGCAACCATCATGGAAAGGGGTCTGTCTGAGACCCCAGTGAGTGAAGAACCAAGTGGGAGGGTGCGGGTATACCAGGGGCTCAGGGCTTCCTGCACAGTGTCATCCCTGCCCTCTGCGCATGTTCCTCTGCTTCAGCCCAGCCTCCTGCCCCAGCCCTGGCACTTTACCTGACCACCCCATGGACACACAGGGCAATCTGCAGCCCTGTCTAGTCCCAGGGCCCTGGGGGCTGCTGACAGCCTCTGGGGGCCTCCCTCGTACTCAGAGGCTAGTAGGCACCTTTGATTGTATCTCTAGAGACTTGGGCGGGCATTTGTAAATAAATGCCTTGTGGCTTTTGGTGCCAACTCTTAAAAAGAAAATCCATACGTGTAAGAGGACCAGCACAGGGCAAACCCATGTTGATCAAGGGTCAACTATAATAACACTTGGTACCAACAGGTGAAGGAAGGGAGAAGTCAAGGATGCTTGGAGTTTCTCTAGAAAGTGTTTTAGACTTGGCAAAATCAGGGGCAACACTCTCTTTATATCTGGGATTGTTTTTGGTTCTTTATAAAAAAGGGAAATTACAGGACCTCAAGAGGCTAAAGATAAGTCAAAAGGTGATTCTGTTGCCTCTCTAAACTTTATTTAACAGGACACGCTGTCTATACCTTGGCTTCAGCCTTCTGCATATGCGATTTTGGCTCTGTGCTAGGGAGATTTCTGTTTTCATATGTCAAAACAGATTTGGACCTTTTTGGTATGTCGACACAGTGGGTTTCCCTGCATTAGGCACTGTCTTAAATTTGGAGGAAGGTGTCTCCACTCCTCTTGGAAGGGAGTTTAGGCAGGTACAGCTCCATTTTCCCATTTGAGGCAGGTTCAAGTGAAGGTTCTTCATAGCAGAATGAAAAAGCCAGTTAGCCCAATTTGTGGACAAAGATTTTTCATAGGCACTTGCAATATTTCATGTTGCCCCTGTTGAAGTGACATGAGAGTTATTAGAGAAAGATGCACAAGTTAAGAGTCACAATTTCTTATTTGCATCTGTACGGAGAGGAAAAATTATTAAATGAAGGAGGTTTTAGGCCTAAATAGAGAATTTGACTCAGTGTTTCCTGAAACTAGAAAAATGAAGAAAAAAAACTAGTCAAGCCTGGCTCAGATGCTTATAATGGACTTTGACGAATTGAAAAAATGATCTTAAAACCCTTTCTTAAGGATATGCATATATTTACGTATTTTGCAAGTGGTGTGAATACTCTTCCCAGTGAAAAATTCTGTGATAAGTATGAAACCTGTATTCTCTGACCATCATGCCAAATACTGGTCATAAAGGCTTCCACTAAATTCTAAAACTCATTAATATAAGTTAGTATGACATATTTATTAGAGTTTATAATACTACAAATATTATTACAGTATATAAAAATGTAGCATAATACAACATAAAAATATAGCATAGTACCAAATGAGTATTGTCTTTATTACTCTGTTCTCATGCTAAAGCCTTGCTTTCTGTTTTTGTTTATAGCATGTCCGATGGCTATCCCAACTGATTTGGTCTTTCTCATTGAGGAATTCAGCTGGGACAGGCTATCAAATTTCCAACAAGTTGTCAGCTTCTTAAAGACCACTGTCAGCTCTCTAAATGTTCGTCCAGATGGTGTGAGAATTGGCTTGGTCTTCTACAGTGAGGAACCACGACTGGAGTTTTCCCTGGATGCATTTCAGAACCCAGCCAAAATCTTAGAGTATTTGGACAAAATAACCTACCGGAGAAGAAGTGGAAGGACCAAGACTGGAGCTGCTTTGGATTTCCTAAGGAACGAGGTTTTCATTGAGGAGAGGGGCAGCCGGTTCAAACATGGTGTGCAGCAGATGGCCGTGGTCATCACGGAAGGCTTCTCCCAAGACCAGTTGTCCAAGCCAGCTTCCCTCCTCCGCAGGGCAGGGGTTACCATCTACGCGGTGGGCACCCACCTTGCCTCAGAGAGTAAGGACCTGGAGAATATAGCATCATATCCTCCTTGGAAGCATGTCATCTCGCTGGAATCCTTTCTGCAACTCTCTGTTGTGGGAAACAAGATTAAGAACCAACTCTGCCCTGAGACCATGGACAAAGGTGTTTTCATTTCTAGGATGGGCCAGGCTCCACAAGAAGGTAGGAGAACTTTTCCAAATCTCATCTTTTTTTTTTTTTTTAAATCTTTACTCTGCTTATTCCATATACCTGCCTCCTCTACTCCTTATCCTAGGAAAGATTTTGGAGTCAGTTTATTAAAAAACAAGAACAAAAACTTGTAAAATCTTTATTTTGTTTTGATTCTGAACAGTGCAAAAGAATATGAAGTAAAAAGTAAACATTCCTCCCTCTTCCTATCTTAGCCTTCATCCCTTTTATTAGTTTTTAAAATTTTTTGAGATTTTTTTTTAAGATTTTATTTATTTATTTGACAGAGAGATAGAGCCAGAGAGCACAAGCAGAGGAAATGGCAGAGGGAGAGGGAGAAGCAGGCTCTGCACTGAGCAGGAAGCCCAATGCGGGACTTGATCCCAGGATCCTGGGATCATGACCTGAGCTGAAGGCAGATGTTCAACCATCTGAGCAGGGAGCCCGATGTGGGGCTCGATCCTGGGACCCTGGGATCATGACCTGAGCCAAAGGCAGACACTTAACCCACTGAGCCACCCAGGTGCCCCCTTTTTATCAGTTTGATGAAAATATATGTAATTTACAGTAGAAGCCTTAGGGATCGAGGTATAGATTTACTAAATCTTAAGCTCCTTGAAGTAGAAAATTATTTCTAAAAAGATAAGAACATTCTTGAAATCAAAAAAATTTTAACTTAAAATATAAATGAACATTAATCTGCCAGTCTTTTGTGTAGAACCAAAGCTTCTTTGAATATGAGCCCTGCTTATTGGAGTTCCGAATGTTTTCTTCATCACACATCCAATAGTATAGTTTCTATAATTTCTAGTTTCGGTTTCTTTAAAGTGGGAAGAAAAGTTAGGTACTTTTGAAACAATCTGAGTATAGAACCCTGATTTTTATGGTCTCAAAAATTCAGTTTTTGTAGTGCTATCTGGCACACCAACAACTTCCTTTAAAACAATTTGCTTTTATTGGGTCTTTTCTAAGCAGTTAACCTGGTTTTCATAGACATAAGAAACCTCTTTTATTCACACTCATACCCTATTGATTTGCACAGTATTTGATTTGTTGTGTAATTGTAGTAACAAAACTTCCATAAATAGGCTGAGCACAAAACCATGTTACTCTTGGTAGGCTTATTCTTTGTTGACCCTACAAATAAAACAGTCAGTTATCTTACCAGCAAAAAAATGAGTTTATTTGGGAATAGGAATAGCGGAGAACTGCAATTCAGGACAGGCAAGCTATAGCAACAACAGTAGGTGAGTCCAACAAACAAAGGAGAGGAATATTATTTTATTGAAAAGGAAGAAATTGGGAGAGATTGTTTTGAATGAAAATCCATCGGAAAAATGCAAGAGCTCAGAGTGATGGCAGTTTCTCATTGGCTGAGTTGCTGGGGTGGTTGATTTCTATTTTTTTAAATATTTTATTTATTTATTTATTTATTTATTTATTTATTTATTTATTTATTTGAGTGAGAGAATGAGATAGAGAGAGCATGAGAGGGGGGAGGGTCAGAGGGAGAAGCAGACTCCCCGCTGAGCAGGGAGCCCGATGTGGGACTCGATCCCGGGACTCCAGGATGATGACCTGAGCCGAAGGCAGTCACTTAACCAACTGAGCCACTCAGGCACTCTAGGGTAGTTGATTTCTTGTAGGAGATGCATTATTCATTTTTTTCGTATTGGGGCTATAATTGACTCTTTCCTGCTGAGGATTCTTCTGTTGGGGCCTGAAATGGACAAGTGGTAGGGCATTGGAGTTCCCCTTTTTGCTCTCTGGTCTCATTTTAGAGAAGTTTCCCTTTATTAATTTTCACATCTTTCACTGAGTGAAGCAGAACTGTGTTGTGTTATCTTTGGGGGCTCCCAGGGGGAGGGCACTCAGCGTATTTTGGGAGCATCCCTCATGTGTTACTGATGTGAAGGGAGGAAATCAATTATCTGGTAAGCTGCTTAAGAGGAAGTTGGTTAGAAGAGCTCCTACTGTGTATGCAGTTTCAAAACAACACCAGAGAAAGCATAGCAGTTAAGTATATGCACCTTGGAGTCAAACTGCCTGAATTTTAAATCCCTAATTTTCCACTGACTGGCTATCATAAGTATCTTTGTGTCTGTCTGTTCATTTGTCTATTTTTGTCCACCCATGCTAATATTTCTAAGATTCAAATCAGGATAATAGAAGTTGACTACTTGAAATGTAGATAATTAACTTAAAATTCAAGGCTGTGATTATATCTTCAGGGGAAAAATCACTGAGCCTTTTTTTTAAACAATCATTAAATAATCTTGTAATTTCTTCATTACTTGTGCTGAGGTCTAGAGATTTAAAACATCTAAATAAATTCCCATCTTTCACTTTGGCCTGTATTTTTTGTCCCTTTCTCTTTTCTGAGAATGAGAAACAAAATCATTAATATGAATTTCATTTCCTTGTGCACCCCCTCCCTATAATCTGTAGGGAAGAAGGAGAGAAATCTCCTTTTCTCCTCTAATTCACAGACAGTAAAAGGGCTGAGAGTTGATTTCGTTCCCAGACTGCATGGCAGCTAATATGAAACCTGGAATCAGGAAAATCAGTCCAAAATCTAGAGTGGTTAAAGGTAAATGGAAGTTGGGTAATTTTACCAGAAATCTGTCCTGGATGACCATTAGATCATAATATCTACCATTTATTACTCATCAGCTATGTGTCAGATACTCTGCTCAGCACTTTGTGTATGTAATAGATATGGATGCATAGCAGCCTCCAGGCTGTAAAAATTATTCTGTCTCTCTTCCCTCCTGCCTCAAATTTCCATCTGCCAAGATTGGCATGAATGTGTAGTGCCAGACACTCTGCAGGGCTCTGGGATCCTTTGGACCATGCAAAGGCCCTGGGCTGCTGTGGAGTTGCTTTGGACCACTGCTGCATGGGGCTGGCTCCAGAGATGCCTCTCCCTGCCCAGTGGTCTTTTTCTCAGACTTGGGCCAGCCATCTACCTGTTATCAGTGGGTGATCGCTTCAGGTAAGGTCTGAATTTTTGCCTTCTTTTTCTATAACTTCCCCCTCGAGTCTCCAAGCATTTAACAAACACTACCAGAGAGGTGGATAACAATTTTCCACACCCTTCCAAGTCACACCCCCTTCCAATGCCTGCCCCGCTAGGGTAGGATTGTCAGATATGATGTGGGATGCCCAGTTACATTTGAACTTTATTCAGATAAACAATAAATACTTTTTAAAGTATAAGTTTGTCCTACGTATCACATAGACCAAGGTCCTCCCAACTGAAAGGCCTGACCAAGGGAGCCCATCTGCCGCCTCAGACTCCTTCCCTTTCAACCAGGAAACATGAAAAGCCTCTTGATTCTTCCCTGGGACAAGGGAGTCTAGAGATTAAAAACACAAGGCTGGACCGCATTTTCTGAGAGGTGCAAGGAGAAAATTATGTGTCTTTTTTTTTTTTTTAGGACTCTGCTATGTGACAATGGGTGATCTTAATCATTAATTTTTAATACTCAGCTCTGCTGTTTTTCTGTGATCTTGTTTTATCCTCACTATAATCTTAATGAGTCAGTGTTAAGATTGCCATTTGACAGGTTAGGAAATAGGCAAAGGGGCAAGCCTGGATACTAAGTGGTTGAGAAAGGATCTATATGTAGAGCCATTTTGCTCTTTGGAGTCTAAGCCTTAATACACAGTGATTCACTTAAGTAAGGCTCATTTAAAACAGAAAGGTTTATATTAAATTAATTAAGTTTCAGAAAGTGTACTCTTTTGCCCATATTTTAAGAAGTCTGACTTGCATGGGAAACAGGAATATTGGAGACTCAGACAACTCCTAGCTTCAAACATGTCCTGATATTTTTCTTTAGCTTGTCCTCAACTTCCCCATTTGAGAAATGCCAAGTACTATTTACTTCATGTCTGAAATGCGGTTCACGGGAAACAGACTATGAGACAAGGATATGGATGCAAGTGATTTATCTGGGAGGTGCCCCCTGGGGATACTGGTAAGGAAGGGTGTGGAGATTTGAGAAAGGAAAGGAAGGCGGCCAACAGAGGCTGAATTAGTGAGCAGGTAATTGCTGTAGGCATCTGGGGCTCAGTTCTGCTGGGGACTCAGGGAAATTGTGTAGCGTTCACCTCAGAGTTGTCCTACCCAAAGGGCAAGGGAGCTGGGTACGTATCCACTCCTCCCCTCTCAGTCGTTGGTTGGTGGCTGCTTCCAAACTCACTCCCAGGCATTTCGGCGTGCCTGCTGTGTGGCTGATCAGGCTTCTGGTCAAACAATATCCCTCAGCAGAGTCACAGGTGCTTTCAGTAGAAAGCTGTTGGCTCTCAAGGGAATAATGAGAGCTGAGAGCGTATGAATGGGGTCAGGATGAATAGCTTTGGCTATGTGCTCTCTCACACCCCGTTCTAATGGGTCACTCCTTCTTATTGCCTAGACTGTGTGCACATTGAGAAGGCCGATATTTACTTCCTTGTCGATGGGTCTAGCAGCATCGACCACGATGATTTTCTCGAAATGAAGACGTTCATGAATGAGGCGATAAAGAGGTTCCAAATTGGGCCTGACAAAGTACGGTTTGGAGTCGTTCAGTACTCAGATGGAATTGATATTCAATTTATCCTCAACCAGTATTCCAGTGTGTCAGGACTGAAGGCAGCCATTGATGACATCCAGCAGAAGAAAGGTGGCACCATGACTGGTCAGGCCTTGAGCAGCATGGCTCAGGTCTTTGTGAACACCACTCGCAGTGGTGTGCCTTGTTATCTCATAATCATCACTGACGGTAAATCTGAGGACCCGGTGGCTGATCCTGCAGAGGCATTGAGGAGAGAAGGAGTCATCATTTATGCTATTGGAATAAAAAATGCTAATGTTATGGAGCTCAAGGAGATAGCTAAAGACAAGACGTTTTTCACGCCTGAGTTTGATTCCTTGAAGGCCATCCAACAAGATGTGCTACAGGACATCTGCTCCTCAGAGAGTAAGAGTTGTTTCTTTAGTTTCTCTTTCCCTCCAAGTGTATGTATCAAATCTAATTAAATAGGCTTCATTCTCAAAGTGTGGACTCACTGGGGTCCAAAAGTGAATGTTGGACACAGAGTGACTATGACCTGGAATGAAGCAAGCTGGTTAGATTCTATCTTTATCATACAGCTGTGTCACAGAAAATTTATCTCATTGACTTCCTCTTCCACCCCCTTTAAAAATATTTTCACGTTTGTATATATGCCACCCCGGACTGTTCCTGGGGACTTATAATTAATTGGTTTCAGACTCTGAGTGAATGTTCTGTTCTCCTTTTTGTCCCCAGCCTGTAAGAATAGGCAAGCTGATATTATCTTCCTGATAGACGGTTCGGAATCCATCTCC
Source organism: Callorhinus ursinus (assembly GCF_003265705.2). NCBI lineage: Eukaryota > Metazoa > Chordata > Mammalia > Carnivora > Otariidae > Callorhinus > Callorhinus ursinus. The sequence continues at coordinate 121,333,059 of NW_027397063.1, read as the reverse complement.
CCAAAAGACTTTGAAAAGATGAAGGGATTCGTGAAGAGGATGGTGAACCAAGCTGATATTAGTGCTGATGAAATTCAGATTGGCCTTTTGCAGTTCAGCTCAACTCCTCAGGAAGAATTCAGGCTCAACCAATATTCCTCAAAGGCGGACATCCACAGAGCCATCTCAAATGTTCAGCAGATGAATGATGGCACCCGCACTGGGAAAGCCCTGACTTTCACTCTGCCTTTTTTTGACAGTTCAAGAGGAGGGAGACCCAATGTTCATCAGTATTTGATTGTGATCACTGATGGCATTGCCCAGGATGATGTAGTCATGCCAGCCAAGGCTCTCAGGGACAGGAATATCATTATTTTTGCCATTGGGGTGGGAGAAGCCAAAAATGATCAGCTTTTGCAGATTACTGATGACCCTCAGAAAGTGTACTATGAAGAGAATTTTGAGTCCCTGCAGAACTTGGAGAATAAAATTCTTCTTAAGGTCTGCATTCCGCAAGGTGAGTGACAGAGGGTTTGTTATTTGATCCATGAGCCCATTGTGTAAGTGTCAGGGATGCTGTTGTCTCTCTTAATAAAATAAAACTGATCCTTCTCGCTGGAGGAGGGAGGGAAGGTCACCCTGAGGGGAGGGTTACCCTGAGAGGGCCTGAACCCTGGATGCTGTGGTTCACCTTCCCCTGGGGATTCTTCCAGCTGTTCTCATGGCTGTCACCACTCTGGACTCCAGGGGCCTGAACCTTCTCAGAACCTGTCTCTAGAAAGTCCTTACAACTCTTAGGTTTATTCCGTGTAGATAGAAGAACCAGACTGGAATATGTAAACACAATTTACTGAAGATTTGGGCATACCAGAAGGGAAATAGAAGCAGAGAATGATATCAGGTGCATAGGTGCTCTTAGGAACTAGAACACAGTTTTTTTTTCTATGTGGCTTTGTACAGAGGCCTCTCTACTTTGTTGCCAGGGAGCTTTCATATGGCTGAGGTCATCCTCAACCCCATTTTATCTCCTCAAGTTTTTATCCTAAACAGTAAAGTCCAGAGAGGGGTGTTATTCCTCTCAACAGTCTGCATCTGCTCTTCCACCAAGACTTGCCTTATAGTGAGGAACTGACCTGGAGAATATCTTCAGGGACAACGCTCCCTCTTACCCACAGGGAGTGAGATTCTCCAGCACAATCACAATAGAATCAGAATGGCTAACCTTTAGATGGTCCCTTTTTGTGCCAGGGGCTATTCCAAGGGTTTCCACATATTAAAACACTTAATCTTCACATAACCCTATTAAATAGATACGGTTTCACAGTTGGGGAAACTAAGGCACAACAAAATCAGGTTATTTGGCTCAAGTAAATAGCACAGCTGAGATTTAAACTTGAGGCAATCTGGTTCTAGAGTCTGTGTGCTAGATATTGTTCTACATTGCTTTTTGGTCTAGCATGGTAGAGCATAAGAGGGCCTCTCACACTTTAATATGCATTTGAATAACCTGGAGCTCTTACTGAAATGCAGATTCTGATTCAGTAGTTCAGGGTGGGATTCTGCAATTCTAACAAGCTCCCAGGTGATGCTGATCCCACTGGTACTCAAGTTACACTTTGAGTAGGAGGGTAGTATACTATAATGTGTAGTATAGTGTAGTGTAGTATAGGACAGTACATTATGATATTGTAAGGCATAATGAAGGGTAGTATAGTATAGAGCAGTTTAATATAGTATGATATAGTATAGAATGTCATAGGATGGCATACAATGGTATAATATGGTATAGCAATACATAGTAAAGTGTAGTATAGTATAATAAAGCATAGTATAGTATGAAATCATATAAAGAAGTGTATAATGAAACCCATAAAGCCCAACATTCCTACACCAACCCCATGTGAAGCAGATACTATTACTATGATACCTAATTCCCAGATGAAAAGCAAGAAAGAGGTAAGAAACGTAGATGGGAAATAATGGGAGCCAGGGTTTGAACTTTCCAGAAGCTTGGTGTTGAAAGCTGGAGCCAGTTTTCTGGAGTATTCAATTAATATTTTTGTTTATACTGTGTAAAGGATACCACTTTGCCATGTCCTTGGTGAATTCAGAAATCAATCAAAAAGAGTGGATGTGTGAATTTATTTTTTAAGTAAGCATGATTGTGGGTTGTCCTGCATTAAGTAGTTCAGATTTTTCAGGAGTCAAAGTCCATTTTTGTTTGTTTGTTTATATGTACCTGGGTATTATTCCAGGCAGGAGAAAAGATACAGGATTCCAGCTTCTCTTTTCAGATTATTTTGTACCACATAGTAAACTAGGATTTACATTCATCTTCAGCTTTGGCTTTTGACTTTTTGATAAAATTAGCTGCATACCTCAATAATGGCTGGAGCCTAATTAATTCCAGAATTCTAGGATCATAAAGCTGAATCATAAAGACCTTAGAGATTACCTGGCAAGGTTCAACCCTCTACATTAACAGGGAAAAAAATGCTTGCATATTCTTGCGTTTGCAGCATAAAGCCAGCTGAAAATGTCCCTGGGGGAAAATGTAAATTAGAAATGTTGGAATAATATACCATATTGCAGAAAGGAAATTCCTTTTTTTTTTTCTGAAATGAGACCTGATGTAGAAATGGGATTTACATCTGTGAAAACTCCTTTTGGTGAATTTCAATTAGAGATTTAAAAGTCAAAACAAAACCAAGATATTTTATATGAAAGGAGGGGAGGAAGGCATTTTCTGTCTTGGCAGTTTGGGAAGCATATCTGCCAGCTAGCAGAGAGTATATTATTTAGGGGATGGAAAACTTATGGCTCAGCCCTGGATCCCAGATCCCTGAGAAACTTTAAGACATAGTATATGACCATTTTCACTGGTAAAAGGTCCAGTATTTATTTACTTTCTTCGAATTTGTTCCCTAAAATCTGCAGTTTTGTGTTTATTGATTCTGAGCCAAATACTCCAGTGTGTGCTGGTCTAAGGAGAAAATGTCCACATGTCTTGCCTTGCCCTGGACAATTGCGAGTTATGCTTGTTGTCCAGAAGTAAATAATAGTGGCCCTTTTAGGACTGTTAAGTTACATTTTAAGTCATTTGTCCGGATTCTAATTCAGGTGCATTTGTGACCAACTTTTGCCTCCCCATCGGAATTTTGTGCGTGGTCTTATTATTCACCAGTGAGTGGGTCGTTATAGCGTGAAAGATCAGTGGGCTTTCAAATTCTCACAACACTCTTCCAGGAGGGCTTAATAATTTTCAGGTAGAAGAAGCAGAAAATTGGGAGTGGTTGTCAGTCTTGATCTTTTGTAATATGCTCCCTTGAAATAAGGTATATGCAGAGGTGGTGAATAAGGAAAGAAACTTTTGGGGAAGAAGGAAATAGTACAGCATGTGCTGAAAGAGACTCAGGGCTCATTTATATTCCCTTCTTTATTCATTTATTAAACATTTAATGAGCATCTATCTGTGTTAGGTATTGGGAAAGTAAGATGTTGTAATCCCTACTACGAAGGAATCTTTGTTTAGTGGGAGAGAAGTTCAAGTAAAGTAGCATGGACATACAGGGGCATTTAATAAGTCAACTTGAGGACCTGGGGACATGAGTCAGAGAGGGCTTTAGGGAGGGGGCTGGTTCCCTGAAACTGCAACTTGAAGGACATGTATGGGTTAACCAGATTGGGATGGAGGAGAGGGGAAAGGACACTTCAGGTAGAGGGAATAGGCTCTACAGAGGAACAGAGGTATGAAACACTATACGTTGTATCAGTTAGCTTTGCTATCCACCAAATTAAACAAACACTGCCATTGTTTAGCTTCCATTTCTGTGGATTGGCTGGAGATTCTTCTTTCAGGGTTGGCTGATGTCCTCTGGGCTCGGTCATGCATCTATAAATGACTAATTTGATTTTCTTCTCTTCCACCTTCAAAGGATGCGACATAGATTTGTCTGTAGGAGTTGATATTTCCACTTCCACAAGGCAAGCTCAGCAGAAACTTCAAGGGTTACTGCCAGAGGTGATGCAACAGTTGGCCTTGCTTTCCAACATCAGCTGTAGTGCTGCCGGTGGCCTCAACCTGATGTTCCGCTACTTGGTCCCTGGCTCAGATGGCCAGCTTATCTTTGACTCAGGCTTTAAAAAGTATAGTGATGATATTGTTCAGACATTCTTAATTCATCAGACTGCCACGAGCAACTATATGGATGCGGATTTTTTGCAGTCCCTGGGAGATCATGCTATCCATCTGTCTTCTGCTAAAGTGAAGGTAATAAATGTTGAGAACCCATGATATGGCGCCAGTTGCCAGGGTGGGATGGCTAAAGCCTTTGTAACGGAGGCCAATAAACTGTTCTTCACTGGAGATTCTGCATAGAGGAAAACCATAATTTTACTCAGTAAAGACCAGCAAGGGATATGTTTTCATTCCATCAACAGATATTTACTAAGCCCTAGAGGTTCTGGGCTAAATAATGCCAGTAGAGATAAAAGGATAAATCCCTGCCCTCACGTTGCTCACAGTTTAGAGATCCAGATTCTTCCATGGTGCAAATTCATTCCAAAGACAACTTGGAAGATATTAGCTCCTTATGATCACTGATTGTCATGTAGGGTAGGGCCCATTATTTTTCCAGTCAGCACTTTGAACTCTCTTTAGTAACTAGCTAATGGCTTATTAGTGGTCCTCCCTTCCTGGTGCCCAAGAACTACATATGCACTAAAGCCTACAGAAATGAAAAGATCTTATGTGATGTTTATTAGGCAATGTCATCCCCAAACTTTGCAAGTTACATTTAGTTTTTCCTTCAATCATGCATCCAGTGGATTTATTTCTTAAAATATAGAATTCACTTTTAAATTAAAATTTTCTGTGAGTAAAGGTGACACATTTTAATTATTAAAATGCATTAAAATTTTGGTATTTTTGCATTGATAAAGGTGAGTATTGTAAGACCATTTTTGGAAGGTATTTTTAAAGGAACACATTAAGCTGGTTCAAATTCTTTTTTTGGCAGGGGGCCTTGGGGATGTTGAAGTAAAAGTGAATGTGTAATAAAGTAACAAATAAATAAATAGGTGAAACGAAACAGGGTGAAAGGCTGGATACAACCAGAAAAGCTAAGCTTATCCTTGCGTTGTTACAAAATGTGCAACTTCCAGCATTAACTTTCCCCTCTCCCCTTCCTCCCCTCCATCCTTGTTCCCCTCCACCCTCCTCTCTCTCATAAACAACAGGTCCTTTTAGTGTTTACGGATGGACTGGATGATAATTTCCAGAGACTGAAGATAACATCTGAGCTTCTCCGCAGCAAAGGTAAGGGCTCGTAGTTTCCCTGGGTGGGCTGTTCTTCCCACAGAGACCGAGATCCTCTTTCAGATTTCCAGATGGCACTGGATTCCATTAAGCCTTCCACAGACTAACCCAGGTGGTTGGAGTTCAGTGCCCACAAGGCTGATGCTTTGTATCAATCAGGGCTGAGAGAACCCAGGGTCCCCTATCCCTGACCCTGACCAAGGGTCACTCCGACTGAGACAGGACTGACCAGTTACCAGCCTGGCATCTGCTTTTGAGGGTTGAATGTGCAACTCCTACTTCATGATGAATGGGTGCCATTTGCTCTTGCAGGCTACCAAGGGGTCCATACGTCTCTTTTTTCTAAACTCTGGAATCACCCTCACGTTGGGTACTGCTTGATACAGATGCCGCAATATATATACAAGTTGGGCTTCGCTTTTTCCACGGCCCTTCCTTCCTCCGATGCTCACCAATCTTCCTCTTTCTTCATCCGCCAAGGGCTGCTACTAGTCTAGGTGGCATCTTTGTGAAATTAGAACAAGATGCCAATGCTCTGGGTGTATGCAACCCTGTGCCGGGGCACCTGGCTTGAAGAGTAGTGTGCTGGCTGGGTTTCAGGGCCCCCCAGCTCCCTCGGCTGGGCAGTGCCCTTGTACAGCTGTGTGCCCTTGCTCTTCTGTTCACATTTTGTATCATATAAAAGCTCTAAGGCAAACTCAAGATGAATAAGCAGCAACTCAAGCTCCCTGCACCCTTCTCCCTTCTCCGTAGAGTATGTTCAGTATAGTCCTCTTAAGATGATGCTTTCCATTGGTTAACAATGTGCTGGAATATTTGCTGTGATAACTTGCTCCCAACTGGATTTACCACATAGGAAGTTTAAAATGTTGGGAATCTTCCGGAAGGGAATTTGAAGTATTTGACAAAAGACAGCAAACTTTGCCTACGTGCTAGATCAGCATTCCATTTCTAGAAATGTATTTTAAGGAATAACTAAGAACATGTAAACAACTTCTAACCACAAGATTGTTAAGTAGCTTGTTTAAAATGGCAAAAAGCTGATGTATGTATGGATGTGTGTGTGTGAATTTCCTGTTCAAAATATTAACAAATATTTATTTTGAAGTTCTTTGAACGGTGACTTCTAGCCACTTTGAAAAGTGTCCTTGTCCATTTGTTCTCTGTTTTGTGGGCAAATCCACATGATTTTTTAGTGCCTTCATCAGTAAGATGGGCTCATGCTTCAAATCCCAGTGGCTCAAACTAGCAAGAATACATTTATCTTATGCCTTATGACCATTCATTTGTGTCTCATCCTCATCACTTAAGGACCTAGGCTGAAAGAGGGTCTGTTCCTGTGGCAGGGGACAGGAAATGGGGCAAATTATGCAGTGCTCAGAAAATTTCTCTTAGAGAGTGACACGTCACTTCTGCTTTCCTTTCATTGGTCAGAAATGCAGTTTGAGACAAGAAGGACATAGGAAGGGTGGGATGATGCATGAATATCTAGGGGCAGGACAAAGAGCATTCAAAAGACATGCAAGTAAATCTCCCACTGGCTGGTATTTTGAAGGACTCTCTGGGCTCCTCTTTATTGACCTGGAAGGTGCGCATAAATTAGAAGAGCTCCAGGAGCTAGAATTTGGCAGAGGATTCATATATAATCAACCTCTGAGCATCACACTGCAATCCCTCCCAAGCATCTTACTGAAGCAACTTGTAAGTATTTTTTTCTTTTTAACACCATCCTTCACCAGGTCTATTCCTTCTAGTAATTTTAAAAACCCAGAGGGAATTTTGTCTCTTTAGTGTGTAATGTGACACAGGTTAACACATGAAAAAAATCACGTTACATGAGTTCTGCTTTTCAGGACACAATTGTGGAAAGAAGATGCTGCAATGTATATATAAAGTGTTTTGGAGAAGATGGGTACCAGGGTGATGGTGGAAACCCTGGGAGCAAGGTGAGAATTTGTTGGACATGCATGGTGCTGGGAGAGAAATGGTCTTTCAGCACCCACTATATACCAAGCCCCGTGTTCTGTCTTTAACACACCTTTGCTAATTCTACCCTCTAACAAACCTTTGAGGCCAATGCTACTTTATGGGTTGCAATAGAGGCTTAGAGAGGGAGCATTACTTTCCCAAAGTTGCACAGGTACAAAGAGGCATTTTGTGACTTAAGCCCCTGGGTCTACCTGACTCCAAGGCTCACGTTCTGTCTACTATATTATGCTGTCTCCTTACATTTATTTGACAAATAATTTCACAGACAAATTTCACATACTCAATCACCGCACAGAGGTTTTCACTTGTCTACAAAATATTCCCTTATGCACCAGCTGCTTTTTTTTTTTTTTACAATGGTCACTGCCTCTTCCCCTCCAAGCTGACATTCTATTCTATAGCATTAAACTCTGAGGTAAGATACAATCGCTGACTCACGAGTGGTCACTTTGCATCTCTCTATTAACTCCATGGTGAAGCAATAGCAAAATTACCAGGTCCCACTTTTAAGGGAGAATAAATCTCATTAAAAATGGTCCTCAGTTATGTGGGACATGAGGTGTCCTTCACACATGAACTACAGCTTTATGAGTGGGATCATCACAAATCCTCATGTAAGGTTGAATCAAACCCATTGGCTTTCCCATCTTTTCCCATTCTCTCTTTGTAAGGCTTTCTGTGAGGTTTTTGGGATGAGCTCTTCCTGACTTTGCAGATCAATCTTGATTTAGAACAGTATAAAGTATATAATGACTTTGTGAGAAAAATTGAGGTTATGCCTTAGCACTAGCTTTTTTTCCCCCTTGCGTTGTTCTTAAGTATTAGACTGGAGAATCAGGAAATCAAGCTTGGGAACCTCTTGACATGTTTTTTTTGCAACTCAAGGACTTTGCCTCAAAGGCCAAAGATGGAACTGTTTTGAATAATTGACTTCTCTGTTCTTTATGTCTGTAAGAATTCAGTGGTTGGTTGTATTGATGTTCATGTCTTTGTTGATCCCAAAGAGTATATGGCTCCCATATCTTATTGACCATTTTTAAATTAAATAAACATATCTGGCTATAAATGGCAAGCCAAACTTCCCTGAGAGGAAATGGTTTGTGAGTTTAGTTATCTAAGAAGAAGTAAAAAAGAGAAAGAGAGAGAGATTAGAATAGACTAAACAGCTGAGTCATACAGAAATAAACAACCATTTCTCATAAGTAGCATGGACAGTAACACCTTTGCTTACCGACATTTTGAAAAACAAGGTCAAAGATCTCTTTAAGAGGAGCAGTGTTCCTTAAAACATTTAATTAGAAACTAGTTTTGGTTTGGATTTTCAGAATAAAATGGCTTAAAACGATATTTTGGAAAAATAAAAACAGGTTGACATGCCAACTATTAAGACAAACATTCAAGCTTTCTTTTAAGACAGGCCAAAAATATTTGTTTCTACATGTCCCTATACATTGTGCTCAACATTTAGTTGATTCTCAATAAAATGTCAACTCAGTGAGACAAAGGTATCTATTAGTAACAATTAAAAAAATTTTAAATTTATTATTACTATTATTATTTTTAGGGAGAGAGCACAAGTGGGGAGGGGCAGAGGGAGAGAGAGAGAGAATCTCAAGCTTTACTGAGTGCAGAGCCCGATGTGGGGCTCAGTCTCATGATGGTGAGATCATGACCTGAACTGAAATCAAGAGTTAGACGTTTAATGGACTGAGCCACCACTAATAACAATTTTTATTTCATGTAGATTTAAGAAAGTAATTTAGAATCCAAGTTCTTTCTTTTGATTTCTTTTTTCCTTAGGGAAAGCCAGGTGCTGATGGATTACCTGGTCATCCTGGTGAAGAAGGTGGACATGTAAGTACTGAATCTTATTTTTTTTTATTTGAAGGAATATGGTAAAATGGGTCAAGTATTAGAAATACTTAACTGCACTTAAGTCATGAAAATTTTTCTCATCTATGCCATTTAAAATGGGTTTAAAATATCTATATAAAAATAACCATTTGTTATAACAAATGTCAGGTGTACAAATTTTGTAAAGATATAGTCTCTAAAAGGTGTTTAATGATGAAGGGTGGTCATTTTAACCTGAATTTGAGATAACTGAAAATGTGGTCTGTGTCTAATGAGTATGTATGTAATAGTAGTTGTTAATCATGAGCTGAATTGCAGGTACTTTGTTACTATTAACGAGGTAGCTATGTTTGTAAGTAATTTAACAAAATAAATTGAAGAGAACCAAGGCCATTCTTATAACAAGATCCCTCAGATGCCTTCCTGAATGACCAAAAAGGTGATAGAGTTATAGCTACTCACCAAAAGTTTGCTTATAACCCCGGGTATATCCCTGGGCACAGGAAAGTTAGCCATCATGTGATTGGCTGTGGGGAAAAATGCATATTATAGAGAGCATTGCCAGCTAAGGGACTGGAATGCAATAGGGCCCATCTTTATTACAACATAAAATATCAAAAGGATTTGTAAATGTCTTGGTTTTCAGTTAATTTTAAGTTGTGGAAAACCACTTTACCACAGGTGTCTATTTTATTTTATTTATTTATTTATTTGTTTGTTTGTTTGTTTTTAAAGATTTTATTTATTTATTTGAGAGAGAGAGTGAGAGAGAGAGAGCACATGAGAGGGGGGAGGGTCAGAGGGAGAAGCAGACTCCCCGCCGAGCAGGGAGCCTGATGCGGGACTCGATCCCAGGACTCCAGGATCATGACCTGAGCCGAAGGCAGCCGCCCAACCAACTGAGCCACCCAGGCACCCCACAGGTGTCTAGTTTAAAGCTGATATGTATACACCACTGGTTCTCAAACTTTTGGTCTCGGGATATCTTTACACTCTCTAAGATTATTGAGGACATCAAAGCTTCTATTGATATAGTTTCTATCCATTGATATTTACCATGTTAGAAATTAAAATCGAAAGAATTTTATTTTATTTTATTTTTGAGAGAGAGAGAGCGTGCATGAGGGATGGGTGGGGCAGAGGGAGAGAGACAATCCCAAGCACACTCTGTGCCCAGTGCAGAGCCTAACACCGTGCTCCATCTCATGACCCTGAGATCATGACCTGAGCCAAAATGGAAAGGATTTTAAAATATTTATGTATTTTACTCCCAAATAACAAAAATAAGCCCTTAATATAAATGACACATTCCTTTATGAAAAATAACTATATTTTCCAAAACGAAATAGATGAATTAGAAGAGTGGCATTGTTTTCCATATTTTCAATAGTTGTCTTATTAGAAGATAGCTGGATTCATACGTCCACTTCTGTGTTCAGTCTGTTGTGGTATCACTTGCTTTGTGGTCTCTTAAAAACTCTGCTGTACACTTGGGGGAGAATAAGAGTAAAAAAAGATAATAGCATCTTTGTGTAATTGGGAAAATAGTTTTAATATTCTGAGCACCCCCTCCCAAAGGGCCTTGGGGACCTGGGGGTCCTTGAACCACACTTTTCAAACTGCTGAGATATCCAAGCTTTAATGTTCTCATCGCCCCCTTGGAGTTGAGCATTGTTTTACTGTTCTGAATATTTACGCTGCTGGAACTTGGAAAATCAGCAGAAATTAGAAAAAGAAATGCAGCTGTTGGGAGCTATATAAGCCAATTCATTTCTTTGATTATATTTGTAGGAGAATCGCTCAACTTTTCTCTCTTTATTTTGCCTCAGCAATTATAGTCTTAGATGTTAGAAATACATTCAGAAGTGTGGGCTGTGGGTATTTGCTATTTTGTTCAGGTATGGTGAAAATATTCCTTTCCATTTTTATGATGTTTTAAAATGTCCTATAAGTGTTACTTTATTTCTGTCTGCCTGGCCTATGGCTCAATAAGCCTGGCCAAATTAATAATTTAGAGTCTGACCAACCTATTAGGATCATTGACACAAATTCCAGACAAATAATATAAACAAGCCCTTGTCTATCTAGAGTAAGAGACAATTTTATCTTCCTTCTCCACTGTCTTAACATCCTGAAACCAAGATGGTTTATAAAGCTAGGAATATGATGTGAGGGATATATATACGTTTATATAATTTAAAATTTCATAGTAGCCATCTTAAAGACAATAACAAGAAATAGGTGAAGTTAATTTTAGTAATTTATTTAACCCAGTCTATCCAAAATATAATTATTTCAACATGTAACTAATATAAAAATGGATGGTATCTTATTTTTTTTTTAAATATACTCTTTTTGAAATCCTGTGTGTATGTTACACCTATAGCACATCTCAGTTTGGACTAGACACATTGCAAGTCCTCCATAGCAGTGTGTGGTGTGTAATGGCTCTAGTGTCTGGTGTCATTTTCTTTTTACTGCATTTCTCACAAGAGAAGGTGACTGCAAAATATGTTGTCCCCTCAATGACTTTTAATGTTGTTTCCCCCAGAGCAGGTCAGATTGGTCTGCCCAATGGCTGAGACATCTCTCTGCAGATGGCAGGTTCAGAATGGGGCTATAATTTGTGGGTTCAAATTGAAAGCATATAACAACAAAGAGCTAATTCATTGCTCTAGTTATTTATTACTCCTCTTCCCCCACCCCCCCTCCACCCCCTGCAAAACCCCAGTGATGTAAAACAACAATCAATTTATTATATCCATGGACTCTGGGGTGGGGAAACTAAGAAGAAGAGCGGGTGGCTCTCTGCTAGGTGTCTGAAATCTTAGTTGGGCTGACCAGGCAGCTGGAGGACCCACTGCAGAGATGACTTCCTCTCTCATGCTCTGGAGCTTGGCTGGGATGGCAGATGGATGGGCCCTAGTGGTCCAAGGACAGGTATGGCAGCTGGGTCTGAGAGAGAGCACCACCGGGGACGGTCCGTCCTGAGCAGCAGCATTCCAGGAGACCAAGGCTGAAGCCCAAAGCTTCTGAGGGAGCCTCAGAAGTCACGTGGTAACTTGTCTGTCACGTTTTATTGGGTACAGGCAAGTCACTAACTCCAGACCAGATTCAAGGTGGGTGGGGGTGGGGATTAGACCCTTCTTCTCGATGGGGGTGTGGCAAGATCATATCCAGAAGAGCACTGTAGATTTTGTTGTGGCCATCTTTGGAAAAGACAATCTGCCAGACTCATGAATTCTATATATTTTTAAAATGTACCTAGTATGAGATGGTTTAAATATGCATTGGTTACCTATCAAAGTTTTATATATCAAATTAGATTATCTAGGGTCCCCAAAAACAGTAATGTAACTTCAGTAGTAACAAAACTAGCTAACATTTGTTGAGGAACTTCATATGTGCTGGATGCATGGCTAAACATTTTGTATACATTTCCTCATTTCATCTACAAAATAAGATATTACTGTTATTATTCTCATTTCTCAAAAATAACTTGAACCATCCTAGCATTTGAACAGCTTTTGATCATGTTCTTCTTTCCACAGAATCATGGCTATAATTGATAGCTTTAAACCACTAGTGGGAGACCAGTTTTTACACAGGATAGAGCTTAGTATCTGAATGAAAAACCCTGTAAGCCCAAATTTTTTTCAAAACAATTTGACATAGGTGCCCACTAAAGGGTGATTCCTGTTTTCTCATGAGAACATTCTAAAAAATGCTTTTGCCCAATTAGATTATATAAACTTTGAGGGATATAGGTGACAAATGTCTACTTATAATATTTAACTTATTTAGTTACACATGGACATTTTAAAGTCTTTCATTATATAAAGCGATATAATAAATTCTGCTTTTTTCTCTTTCTCATATTTTATCAAATAATTTTATTAAAAATTCTTCCCATGGAGTTTCTATATCAGTTTTCCCAGCATTACTGGAGCCTCTGTTTTAGAAACACCTTACCTGGGGGGCACCTGGGTGGCTCAGTCGTTAAGCATCTGCCTTCGGCCCAGGTCATGATCCCAGGGTCCTGGGATCGAGTCCCACAGCGGGCTCCCTGCTCGGCAGGAGGCCTGCTTCTCCCTCTCCCACTCCCCCTGCTTGTGTTCCCTCTCTCGCTGTGTCTGTGTTTCTGTCAAATAAATAAATAAAATCTTTAAAAAAAACAAAACAAAACAAAAAAAACACCTTACCCGGTTTTCTAGAGTATATTGTGTTCCCTTCTGTCTAAATTGTTTCAGATAAACCACTTTTGCGGGGGTGTGTATGAGAGAGAGAGAAAGTGAGTGAGAGCAGGGGGAGGGGCAGAGGGAAAGGGAGAGAGAGAGAAACTTAAGCAGGCTCCATGCGCAGCATGGAGCCCGATGCAGGGCTCAATCTCATGACCCCAAGACCATGACCTGAGCTGAAATCAAGAGTCAGATGCTTATCCAACTGAGCCACCCCGGCATCTCTAAGATAAACTGCTTTTTAAGTCTGTTTATAAAGTCTGTCATTGAAAATTTATTTTCAGTTTCAAAAACCCGTTGCCTCATTTTTCTTGTGAGAATATTTTTATGGTCTTCACAGTGTAATCATGAATTCTATTGCTTTGAAAAGTTATTTTTAAAAATCTTATTTGCATGACATCTAACATTTGAAATTGTGAGGTCTCACTGTCAAATATGATAAATAAATTATCTCTGTTAGATTTCCTTACCTCCTTTTTTTCTTCTTTTTTAACTGATCAGTTAGGTGACATCCATAGGGATCCCATAAATAATCTCATATTAACATTGACTGGGTGTCAACACTGTGCTGTTCAAAGTTAAGCAACGGAGAGAGTACTCTGAAATATGAGAATCTTTGTGAGGACTTTGTGAAAACTCAAGTTTAAGAATATCTTTTTTTCCAAGGAGTAATTTTGGGAAAACTCATACCTAATTATGTATGTATAGCAACTGAAACTTTAGAAACTGGGAACAGAAGTCATAAGAGTAGGTTTTTTTTCTTTTTCTTCACAATTTTCTTTTAAATTTTTAGTTGTGGCAAACTACACATAACATAAAATTTACCATCCTAACCATTTTCAAGTGTACAGTTCAGTGGTATTAAGTACAATAACGTTGTTGCCAACCACCACCACCATCCATCTCCATAATGCTTTTCATCTTGCAAAACTGAAACCCTGTCTTCATTATCACTAATTCCCGATGACCCCATCTCCCCAGCCCGTCTCTTCCAACCACCATTCTACTTTCTGTCTCTATGAGTTTGACCAAAATAGGTCCTCATTAAGTAGATTCATACAGTATTTGTATTTTTGGCTTATTTCATTTAGCATAGTATCCTTAAGATTCATCCATATTGTAGCATATCAGAATCTCTTTCCTTTTTAGGACTGAATAGTATTCTGTTGTGTGTGTAAGGACCCTTTTTCTTTATCAGTTTATCTGTTAATGGACACTTGGCTTGCTTCCACCTTATGACTGTTGTCAATAATGCTGCTATGAATATGTGTGTGCAGATAGATCTTTGAGACCTAGCTTCCAATTCTTTGGGGTATATACCCAGAAGTAGCTTTGGTAGATTATATGGTAATTCTATTTTTAGTTGTTTTTTTTTTTTTTTTGAGAAACTACCATATGTGTTCCACAGCAGCTGAACTCTTATATTCCCATGAAAAGTGTGTAACTGTTCCAATTTCTTCACATCCTCGTCAACACTAGTTTCTTTTTATTTTTGTTTTTGATAATAGCCATCTTAAGAGTGTTTTGTTTTGTTAAAAATAAACTTTAAGAGTTTTCCCTTTGTGTCCCTTTGTTAGGGACATTTGTTTTGTATATAGCAACTATTTCCTAATGAAGGCAATAACCAATTATTCATGATTGGTAACACTGTGTAGTACA
Organism: Callorhinus ursinus; assembly: GCF_003265705.2. NCBI lineage: Eukaryota > Metazoa > Chordata > Mammalia > Carnivora > Otariidae > Callorhinus > Callorhinus ursinus. Next base: position 121,318,023 of record NW_027397063.1, on the reverse strand, counting down.
AAATAGTAAAGAGATATCTTAAAATTAAATTTTCCAGATGAAACTTAAACACCACACATTGAACCTAAAACTGCAGACAGATGAGGAAGAGGGGGGAAAATAGACATTTACCTGGTATCTACCGTATGTGAGGCTTTGCGTTCGGCATTTTGTACCCATAATGACATTTCATCTTCGTGACAATCCTACTGATGTGTGCTACTACTTTCATTTTATAGATGTGGAGTTCAAAACTCAGGGAGAGTGACTTAAAAGGTCAGATAGAGAATGTTGGAGTTGTGCCCAGACCCCTGTCAGTCTGATGCCAGAACCTGTGCTTTTCTCGTCATCTCTTGCTGTTTAAGTACAAAACACCTCACTTGTCCAATTTGTATGATTTGTGAGGTACTTTCTTTCATTCTTTCTTTTTTTTAAGATTTTATTTATTTATTTATTTGAGAGAGAGAGAACACATGAGCGAGCATGAGCAGGGGCGAGGGGCAGAGGAAGAGTGAAGCTCCAAGCGGACTCCCTGCTGAGCATAGAGCCTGATGCAGGGCTCGATCCCACAACCCTGAGATCATGACCTGAGCCGAAACCAAGGGTCAGACACTTCACCGACTGCACCATCCAGGCACCCGTGAAGTACTCTCAGTACAGTCTCATGCGTTCAGTACCATGATCTTACGAATCGTTAGCATCAGTATTACCAAGATCCACATTTTATAAATGGAGGAAATTGTAATTCACAGAGTCATGTGCTTATCCAAGCTCACAAAGCAAGGTGGAGGCGGAGCTAGAACTTGAACCCAGGTCCTTTTATTTTTGATCCAAAGTGCTTCTCACTTCAGTGTGTTCTCTTTTACTATCCCAGGCAGCTTATGTCGTGAAGTCATCCAACCTCATTAAATCAAAGTGAGATTACATTTGTAGACCCTCTTGATGAAAGCTCATGGGATATACAGTACTTTCTAATTTACATTTAATCAATTTGGCAAAGGCATTCTCTTCCCTATCCAATACCTAGATCAAAGGTTATATTCACTAATGTAATTTAGGAAGTCATTCTTCAAATCCTGATTGGATGTCCTCTGTGTGCTAGACACTGTACTTAGGGCTGCGAACCTAGAGATAAATAAAAGAGACATTGTCCTTGTCTCCTAGAAGTTCTCCAAATAGCAGGAAACAATATAACACAGAAACAGGGAATAGCACACAATGTAATAGAAAAAGCTTCTTAGAGGAGGAGGTGACATATGATCTATACCTTAGGAATGGACAGGAGTTCACCTAGAAGAGAAAGAGTTAAATAATGGTTGATTCTTTGCAGAACCACAAGGAAACCTTCACCCAATTTTAGCTGCCAGAAGGAAATGTTCTGACACACCTTCTGTTTGCTTGAATACTGAAGTTTTGCCCATGTGACTTGAATGACTTGATCAAAAATATAGATAATTCAGATTTGTATGATTTGGGGTTATCAGTACGGGCAGTTGACCGATGGACATTGTGATTGTCTTGCAGGTAATCTGATCAGGTCTTTGAGGATATAGAAGTAATTGTAAGGACAGCATCATATTTTAGTCATTCTGATGGTCATCATTGCTGGTTTAAATCAGTTGGGTGATGATGGAGATAGTTGCTTGACTGTCTCCATGTGTGTCTTTATTCCATAGGGAGAAAGAGGCCCCCAGGGCCTTCCTGGACCTCGAGGTGAGGAAGGATGCTCGGGTGTGAGAGGACCTAAGGTGAGTGTAAACCTCCAGCTGTGTAATTCTTTCCCTGTCCCTGTTTTATCCCTTGAGTTTGAGGAACATTTTACTTCTTCAACATAGCTTCTTAGCTCTCTCTCAGACTGAGGGTTTCCCAGAAGTAGAGCCTGAGAAAAGGAATCAAGTGCAAATAGTTTATTGGGAGGGGATCTCAGTAAATACTAGCAAGACGAGAGAGAAATTAAGGAAGGAAGGTGACCTAAAAAGGGTATGTGGCATCAATTAGATTACCACTGTGGGTAGGTGGAGCCTAATCCTGCTGAGGAACTGTGTGAGCCAGTGTTGAACATGCACCTCGACGTTGTGCCATCCAAGGGGGCAGAGTGCTGGGGTATTTATACACCAAATCCTATCAGGCATTATTTGCAAGCTGCTCCCAGCGGGTATTAATTCCCCAGCACTTCTGAGCTGCATTGCATGTGGACAGGCTCTGGTACCAGAAAAAGCCCTCAGGAAAATATTTTTATTTATTTGAGAGAGAGCTAGAGGGAGAGAGAGAGAGAGCACGAGCAGGGGTAGGGGCAGAGGGAGAAGTAGACCCCGCTGAATGCTGGCAGTTGGAAGGGGGTTTGAGAATACTGAAATTTTAAAGCCTAAAGAAATAATGGGTAGGGCTTCTTTTTCAGTGGTTTCATAAATGTCTCTTAACCTTCCAGGATTAGAGACTCTCCTTAAATAAGGCCAGAAAATTTTCTCTACAATCTCCGAGTCCTATAGAGGGTTTTTCTGACCATAGCAACCATGTTTTGTACATTCTAACAAGTTACTCCTTCAATTAATTTGTCCTGTTGTTCCTGGGAGTCTTCTCATGCTTCTTAGACAGTGTATTCTCACTTTTGTTTGAAAAAATATGATTGTGCCATTAATAAGTGGCACGTCATTGCCATTTTCTACTCACCCCTACTACGTTAGGAGTTGCCAATATGAATTTTTCCAAGTCACAGGCAAAGGGAAGTGGTAGTAATCAGAATGCTGTGATGTCTCCAGTAATTATAGTCGCTGGAGAAAAAAATCTTCATTTTGGTCTACTAATTGCACTTTCTTGGAATTCAGGAATATATGGTGTCCTAAGTGAAACAAGGTTTAAAAATCTTATTCAAGCTCAGTTTTTTTTTTTTATTTCCTCCTAACTTTAGGGAGCAAGAGGATTTTCAGGAGAGAAGGTAGGTGACCTTCCTTCCTCTTGCTCAAACTAGAGAGCAACTTCTTTAGGAAACAGTACTGAGTCTACTTGCTTTTCCTTTGCTTGAGCGAGGTGGGACTTAAAACTTTTGGACAAGGAGAAATGTCAGATGATAATAGCCAAACTGCCGTGCTAATGAATGGTTTAAGGCAGGGACATATATGAAAATGTATAATTATCTATAATAATTGAGCCACCATATTTGTCACGTGACGCTCTGGAAGCATTGGTCCTGAATTCAAGGTGTGGTCATCAAGGTGAGTATCAAATGGGAGATGGATGCCAGGCTAGGGCTGGTAGGAAAGGACCTGGCACAGTAAGGGAATGACTTTACATTCAGATTCAGAGGCATAGTACCCATTCGCTCATTCGTGCACTCAAAAAATATTTTTGTAGGTACTCACTCTGTTCCCCACATAATCCTTGGCAGTATCTACAAAGTGATGAACAAGACAACAAGGGCTGATAGAGCTTCTTGACTCATGTCTCCTGGGACCACCAATTCACCCTTATGGCCGTGGCAAATATATCACATAATTTTAGTCTGCGAGTTTGGTGTGCTTGTTTTCAGGCTGTCTGAGACTGACAGCTGACAGACTGACAAAAAAGTGCCTGAAACTTGATTTCCTTGTACAATAGTAGGAGTAAATCAACTATTCCACACATGGTAATATGCATTTTATTTGGCTTGCGAAACTGTGGACTTTTTCCCCCCCAAAAATGCTTTATAATAAGTATGGTTTTTTAAAAAAGATTTTCATTTTTATTTGTTTGAGAGAGAGCTGGAGGGAGAGAGAGAGAGAAAACATGAGCAGGGGGAGGGGCAGAGGGAGAAGTAGACTCCCCTCTGAGCAGGGAGCCCAACTCAGGGCAGGACCCTGGGATCATGACCCTACCTGAAGGCAGATGCTTCACCGAATGAGCCACCCAGGCGCCCCTATAATAAATATAACTGTCATTCGGATATAGTTGGCAAAACAAAGGGCCTATGAGTTGGAAGCAATGGAATACTTGATGAGATGTCACTCTGCAGCTGCCAGTTTTAACTCTTACCCAGTTAGCTTCAGGTTTTCTATTCTTAAGGAGTTTTCTAATGGTAAGTCTCCCCAAATACATACATATGGATACACTCCCATTTAAGTCCTCCTTAATCTGAGATCTTCTGAGTTTCCATTATGCAAATTAGTTCAGGCATATTTGCCAATCTTTTTAAATTAAAAAAAGCCAATGACAAGAGGACCATCTTTAACATGCAGACAACCAGTGGGAAATATTTTTTCAGTCTTGTGGAAGAGTTACTACTTGTTCCCAGTGCAAAAGCTGAAAAAAAAAGAAGTCTCTCTTTTTTAAAATTTTTTATTTACTTGACAGAGAGAGACAGCGAGAGAAGGAACACAAGCAGGGGGAGTGGGAGAAGGAGAAGCAGGCTTCCCGCTGAGCAGGGACCCCAATGCAGGGCTTGATCCCAGGACCCCGGCATCATGACCTGAGCCAAAGGCTGACACCCAACAGCTGAGCCACCCAGGTGCCCCTCTCTCTACCCATTCAAAGTTTGAGTTTCTTTTTCTTCATATCTTTTTTGTTGGAGGCTAAAACTGTCAGGAAAAACAGTGTATAACGCTAATGACTATTTTGGGAATGAAAATGATCATTGTTTCTTAATATATGAATGCAGTATATAAATGTCACTTTGGAAGGTCTAGATTCTTCTCCCAACGAAAAACAAATATTAGCAAGGAAATTAACATCAAAACAAGAAGCACGTACACCTAGTCCTCTTTTCTGTAACAGTTACATCTCCCTTTGTTCCACAGGGAAGCCCTGGTGATGAAGGTGTTGATGGCTTGGTTGGGGAACAGGTATAGAAAGTTTCTCATTTGTATGTTTCTCCTCTACTAGCTTGGTATTTATGCTCTCTATTTATACTTTCCATGAAATAGTCTAGAAATGTTAGCATGCATACTCAACAGTGCCTGAAGTTAATCTATTATTTGCCCTTATCCTCAAAATATAAAGACCCTAGAAACGTAGCTCTAATCAACTGCCTCCCATAATAACGTGTTATTGTCCAATATCTTATTCCCATTTATTTTTGTTCAATTCTATCAATTAGATATTGTTATTACTGTTTTACTTAGTCATTGCTCATCCAGCTTTACCCTCAAGTTTGTTACTTTTGCCGATGCCTTCAAAGGAACATGAAAGATCTTGTTTCTTTTGCCTCAGGTACAACTTTTAGAATTTCTTTTAATGGAGTTTATAAATTCCTTTGGTTTTTATTTCTCTGAAAATCTCTATTTTACCATTTTTCTTGAAAGAGTTCTTGGGGAAATAATTTTCTTTCAGCACTTAGAAAATGGAATTTCATAGTCTTCTGGCTTCTATTGTCTTCTGTCTCTCATTAGTGCTATTAAGACGTTATCCATCAAGCTCATTGTTGTTACTCTTGTCAGCAATCTTAAAAAAAGATGCTGCTTTAAAAATTTCCCTTTCTTTCTAGTGTTCTGCAGTTTCAGTATGATGTGTCCAGGTGTGAGTTTCTTTTTATTTATCCTGCTTGGAGCTTTTTAGGTTTTTGAATCTGAGCATTTGTGCCTTCTGTCACTCCTTAGCAAATTCTCATTTTGAAATGTTTATCCTTCCCATTTTCTCTATTATTTCTTTTTTTAAAAGATTTATTTATTTATTTGAGAGATCAAGAATGAGAGAGAGAGAGAGAGAGTACATGAGAGGGGCGAGGGTTAGAGGGAGAAGCAGGCTCCTCACTAAGCAGGGAGCCCGATACGGGACTCGATCCCGGGACTCCAGGATCATGACCTGAGCTGAAGGCAGTCGCTTAACCGACTGAGCCACCCAGGCGCCCTTCTATTATTTCTTTATGGAAGTCTAATTAGAAATTTGTGAGACCTTATGCTATCATCAATGTCTCTTAACCTCTCTTTCATAAAATTTTCTGTTTGTCTTTCTGTACTGCATTCGGAGTACTTTCTCCAGTTTCAAGTTCACTAATCTTATGTCACTTGTGTTTAATATACCATTTAACCTGTCAAATGGATTTTTAATTTCAATTATTCTGATTTTCACTTTAAGAAGTTCTATTTGATTCTTTCTCAATTCTGCTTGGTCTCTTTTTTAACAGCTGCATATTATTTTACTCATTCTTTTTTTTAAACCTATTTAAAGGTATGAAATATACTTATTTTACATTCTGCATATGATAATTCCAGTAACTGTAGTCATTACAAATCTGATTTTGTTGCCTGTTTTTTCTGCTGGCTTCTCCCTCATGGTGTCTCCCTCATGTGTGTTGTGACTTTTGATTGATTTGATTTGATTTTCTTTTTTCTCCTTTTTCCTTTTTTAAAATTTTTTTCTTTCTTTTTTCCCTTTTGTGTGACTTTTGATTTAAATCCATTTTTAAATGAACTTCATCTGTGAGAAGTCATTAAGGCCTGCGTTGAGGTTGTTTCTGCCACGTACTTGGTGGCATGTCCTCCTGAGATCACTTTGAAATAAATGATGAGATTTGGTTTTTCACATTGCATTCACGGAGTGATCAGAAGTCCTGAGGACAGCCAATAGCTGTTACTTCTCTGGATTTCTTCTTTCTCTTTACTCTGAACTCTAAGGATTTCTCTTGTTCTTTATCAGCTCACGAATGTATGTGGAGTATCTTAAACTTTGCTATCTGGAATTTTATACTGTTTTTCAAAGGAAGGATTGTTCAGGGCATCTACTCTGTCACATACAAGTCGGATGGTAAAGAAACTTTCTGCTCTTGGCTAGAATGTAAAACTACGTGAAAAAAGTTTCTGGTGTGACTTGATGTACAAAGCTTCTCTGTATATTTCTTTTTCTTTTTCTAGGGTAATCGTGGAGCCCCGGGGTCATCTGGAGAAAAAGGAAATAGGGGAAATCGGGTATGTGTGTAAAAAGTGAGGATATTCCCCTCTCATATTTCTACTGCGTAAAATGACCTTGACAGTTTATTTTTAAGTTCTGGGAAATAATCCTCTAGTGGTTTAAGTTCTAGACTGGGAATTGAAGGGCAATAAATATTAGCTATTTGGAATCTTTAGTGAAGACCCTCCCATGCTGCTAGTGAAATGAATGATGGAAACCAGCTTCTTTCGCCTTTGGAACAGTAATCGCCATTCCCTATCTCACGGGTTTTGCAAAGCTCCCTGTCACCAGTGATTCAGTCTCACACCCTAGCCCTCTCAGCCACATCCTTCACTACTGTCAGTCCAAAAGTGTCCTTTCCAGTCAGATTGTACTACTCATTGTCCCCTAAGAATTCCTTGCGCATGCCCACCTCTGTATCTTACCCCATCCTTGAGTGGCTTTTCCCTGCTTCCATCTCCAGTGTTTATTTGAATAGCACTTTCTCTTTGATTTCCAGCTCCTCTCTTTCCCCCTCAGGATACCCTCCTTGATCATACCAGTCTGTAGTGCTCTCTCCCTTCTCTACATCCTTCCCGTATTATATTTCTATGTAAGGAAAGGCAGCTGCCTGGCGTGTGTACCACAGCTCTGCCTTCCTGTGCCCATGGCAGATATTATTGAGCAATTATGGAATCCAGCCAGAGGGATCCATCTCAGAACTGTTATAATCAGCTTCTGTTGATTGACTGGATTAGATAAGGGGTGGGGTTATGTTTTTGTGCGCCCCTCATAGAATTAGAGTAATGCTTTTACCCCAAGGTGTGGATTGATTTCCTGATAAGTAAAACAAGGAGTCATAAGAAATGGTTCTTTATTGGGGTAGGTTTAATTGATAAGCTGCAATTTGGAGATTAGATTTTGGAGAAGGTGGGGGAACACTGCACTTATTTCAAGACCGGAGAGCCTTCAGTTTCCATCTAATTTAGTCAAATTCAATAAACACATGTTAAAGGCTTCTTACTTGTAGAGCGTATCTAGCAAAACACTTAGAAAGTTGAGCACATCATAATAAGAACCAAATACCAGGCTCTGTACTCAGCATTTTAATTTATTATTCCATTTAATTTCCATAATAGCCTGATAAAATGGGTATATCTGTTTCACAAATAAAAAAAATTGAATCTTAGAGAAGTCAAATTTGCCTAGCTAGTAAATTGGATAGCAGGGTTGGAATTTAGTATTAAGCAACTCCCTTTTATCATTATATCAGGTGAGGAAAGAGGTAAGGTGGAGTAATAAGTAATAATAAGAAGTAGCATTTTTTTTTTTTTTTTTTAGAGCCCAGAGAACATTCCATTCCCGGTGTGTCTGAAAACCAGATCTCAGAGATGGGTCCTACTTCACTATGCTCAGAGTGTGGCATATACCCTCTAGAACCAGGCACATAACATAATTTGAGGAAGGTTCCTGGGGTCGGGGCTCTTCCCTACTCTGCAGGAACTACTACACAGAGGGGGTACCATTAACAGCAGGTTTTAAGAGAGGCAGCCATTTGCTTATATCATAGTCTTATGGCAAGTTGCTTCACCTCATTGGTTCCCTTTCTATAGTAGGAGCTCCAGAAACATTTTTCTCTCTTTTGGCCCCTTTTTTCATGAGATCTTGCTGTGCCAGCGCTGCCCATGTCTGTGGTAGAGAAAGCCTTCTTCTTATGTGTGTTTCTGTGTAGGAGTATGAGGGAGAAGTGGAAAGAACAGGGACTTGGTAGGGAGAGCTGGGTCCAACTTCCCTGAGCCTTAGCTTTCTTGCATGCGATATGTAATTCTTGAGTTGTAAGGGTTTAGTGAGGTAATGCCTGCCTAGGACCACATATATCACAGATTTCCAATAAAAAGTATGCTCTTTTCTGCATTGCAACCTCACCTATTTAGCGGCAAATGCTTTAAAGTTTAAGTACTAAGTTGGTCTTTTAATGCGATTCTCATTTTCCCCTCTTAATGTTCTCTTTCCTTTAGGCAAATAAATAATCTTTTAAAGTGACACATGTTTTTTTTCCTGTGATTTAAGGGCTTGACAGGACCACCTGGACCTCCTGGAGAGCACGGAGAGCCTGGGTTAAGGGGAGACCCTGTAAGTGCTGGTTGAAGGATTCTGTTTTAGTCCAGGGACTTATAAACAGTTTACTCAGACACAAAGACAGCAATTAATTATTCATCACGAGACATCTGTTCAGCCTATCTTAGCCTTGCAACAAATAAGAGATTTGTGAGAAGACCCATCTTATAGAATGTTTGGATTCTTAAAAAGTTCGCAACTTTAATTGCATTGGGTATTCGGGATTTCTGAGCAGGCCCAGACAATTAAAAATTCTACTTTGGTGCCTTTAAAAAAATCATATTTCCTGTCATACGATATATCTTTTCCTATCTTTCCCATCCATTTGAGGTAAGCAACTTTTTCTTTTCTCAGGGGGATCCTGGAGCAGATAGTTACATCCAAGGCCCTAAGGGAGAAAAAGGAAGGCGTGGACATTGGGTAAGATGGTCTCTGTTTGTTTGGGGATGCTGGTACATGTGGGAAAGATGTAACTGGTGAAGAAGGCTTGGGCGTTCTGGCCGGATCAGCACAGAGAGCACACCTGTGGGCCTCCACTGCCCGTGGAGACAGGAGCTCTGAATGCTAGTCTCTACTTACAGCCTTGTCCTTGCACCCTTGTCTAGTGGTTCCTTTTCTCCTGAAAAAAATCTCATTTCCCACAACACTAGTAACACAAGTTACTTAGTCTCCTTTATCCTTGGTTTCTTCATCTCCAAAATGAAAGCCTCAGGCTCAGTGATGCCTAAGATCTTTTCAGTTTAAGAATTCTCCAGTTTCATAATGATGTCTTGATTTAAAAGCGGTCAGGCCATTACACTGCTGACTTGCTTTCCACCACTGCCAATGTTGATTGATGTGAATCGAGTACTAACCACTTTTAAAGATAAGATCCTTGTTTAGCTTGGAAGATTGGAAGTGTCATGACAGAAGATCTCACCAAAGGTGGAAGACTTGTTAACTTTGCAGGTGCTGCTAACTGGCTGGAAGCCATATGTCCTAGTCATTAAAATGCATGACTGAAAAATGACCAAAGTAACCCAAGTATCTCAGTCTTCACATCTCATCATCCCCAGCTTCCAGAAACAGGGTCTGCACAGCAAAATTTTTACACCTGGAAAGCAACCTCTCTTTGCTTTGGACTCCAATTTGCCTCCTTTGACAAAACTTTAGGATGTTGATTCTCTTCCCTAAGTTGTGACTCATTCACATACATTTTATATATGTCCAGAACCAGAGTAAAATCCAGTTTGTAACAGGATCAGTATTATGTGGCTATGCCAGAAAGCTGTCACTCCTTACTGCAAGAATTTCTCATCTTGTCGTTAATTACAGTTATTTTGGACAAAATCCATTGGGAGCGTTCTCTTGGGTGAGTTGAGATCAGAGAGCCCTGTGAATAGCTACTCAATCAGTTATGAGATTGAGCTAAGAAAACAGCAGGGCAGTTCTTAACCCATCTGGGCCCTGGTTTCCTCATCTGAAAGGTGGGAAGGTTAGAGAAACCATTTCAGAATTTCCATGAGTTAATGGTTGTCATGGGAAGGAAGGTATATGAGTTGAGATTTGTTTCCATGATTTGCTCGTGGTTTTACAGCTAGGAAAGAACTTTGGCTTCTAGACCAACTGTCCAGTACTGTGTGCATCACAGCGATGGGGAGAACCTCCTGCTCACAGTTTTCAGAGGTCTGGTTCCATTGCTGACTTTATAGCTAAGGGTTAACTTGGAACATCAGATCCCTGAATTGTGTGTGCACCCTCTGAAGTGGTGCCACATCATACTGCACTTGTGTTCCACGTGGTTTCTACTCCCATGCTGAGCTCAAAGAAGGGTGCTTAGTATTCTCTGAATAGACTTGGGTAATAAAAGTCACTCTCACCAATTACATAAGCCTGCTGTTGCGGAGGCTGAAATTCTAGCCTGTTAAGTGCCCCTAGAAGATAAACCTCAAGGGGGCAGTCTTTCCTCGGTACAGGTTTCCTTGGCTATGTCCAAGCAGAAGTAGAGCGTTCCTACGAAAGCAATCATAAACAGAAATGGAGTAAGCGAAGAAGCAATTACCATTAATTTCTACGGAAATATTTTTAAGTGTTCCCCGACCCCAAAAATAACCTCTCTTTGGCTTCCCTGATACCTTAGGACACATCTTGCTAAGGGATACACAAAATAAATTGAGATGCACGGATGCCCACAGAGTTCAAAGCTATGGCGGCTGGATGCTGAGATGATGCTGAGTGTGGTCCCCTGGGAGGGAGTGTGGCTTCGCGGGGCCTCTCACTGTATGGAGTGCGCGCTGCCTCTGTAAGGCTCAGTGACAAAACACATGCTGAGTGCTGTTTTCAATTTTTGCCCTTTTCTGTAGAAGTGAAAATCCTCCTTGAATTTCTTTTGAAATTCAAAAATTTTTGAAAAAAGTATGAACACATACTTTTAAAGAGGGAGAGGATACCTGTATTTGTTTCTGGGTTGAACCAAAGAGGAGATTCTATGTTGCAATTTGGATGGAGACAGTCCCCCAAATGAAGCAGTCTTTTAAACGAAACAGAAACTTTATTGTACACCCAGTATGGGGGAAGGGATGGAAAACCCTTTTGCTTTTCCACTTCTGAGAAGGAAAACCAATACAACCCTTTTGGAAGGCAATCTGGCAACATACATCAGCTAGGACTACTGTTTGTTATTTATATGTTTTAATAAACATGGGTTTATATATTTTAATATATAAGTTTATATATTTTAATATAGGAGTGACAAAGCCTGACTGGCAGTGTTTAACTAATAAACATGTTTTTGATAATCCAGGAAAAGGTGATTTCTGGTTTGGTACACTAGCTCAATGATGTCATCAAAAGCCAGGGATGTCATCAGGGACTCAGACCCTTTCTTCCACGGTGCCATCCTCAGTGTGGTCCCCGGGCTTAGCAGCCCAAGCATTTTTTCTTCATTTTTACATAAAATGCCAAAAGGAAAGGTGCTTTCTTTTCATCAGGGCACTGCCAGCAATATTCTCTTCTTGGCTCATTTGGCTCATTGACTGGCCCCTGTGTTCCCCACCTGCCCTTGCCCCATTTTAAGAGACCCAGAGAAAGCAAGTTTCTGACACAGGAAATGAGATTTCCGTGACTGAGGTTCAGACCTTTCAGAATTCATCCCTTGGAGCTGGGCGTGTTGTCCCAAATGAAACAGATTTTCTTAGCAAGAAAGAAAGGGGCAAGAGAACTGTGTAGCCCCCAACTGTGTCTGCTGCGGATTAAGGTGCGTATGTCCTTTAATCCAGTCTTTCCCATTCTAGAAATTGATCTAGAAGGTAACCATGGACCAACACAAAAATTTAACTCCAAGGATAGAGATTAGATTATTAGATTTTAAATCACTACACTGCTTGAATGTCCGATGATAAGGGATTGTTTATATAAACAATGGCACATGATCAAATATTACTAAGCCATGGAAAATAGTTTAGAAGACTATTTCATAACAAGGAAAACATTCTTGATGTAATATTAACTGAAAAGACCAGATTACAAAACTCTGTATTCAGCAAGAGTCCGAATTGGTAGAATGTAGCTATATATCTATCTATTCTGGAAGGATGAACACCCAGAAATTATGCATTTTTTTCTTAACCCTATTCTCTGAATTGTTGAAATATTCTATGATGAACTTGTGTTATTTCTTACCCCGACTTTTCATTTTGAAAAATTTTAAATCTGCAGAAAAAGTTGTAGTTGCAAGAACAGCATAGTGAGCACCAATTGTTATCATTTAGCCATATTCACTTTATGTCTCTCTATACAAATACATAGGTAATATTTGAAATATTTTGCTGAGCCATTTGATTAATTATTTAATTAATCAAGGGTTAATTGAAGGTCTTATAACATTTCTCTTCCAAATATACAACAAGTATCTTTTCAGAACAAGTACATTCTCTTATATAAACATAATACAGTCACCACACTCAAAAAAATTAGATATGGCACAAAATTGTTTTCTGATATGCAGCCCATATTGAGATTTCCACACTTGCCCCAGTGACACCCTTCATGTAGATGTTTATTGTTGTTGTTCTGCGATCCGATCAAGGGCTACATGGCACGTTTAGTTGTCTTGTCTCCGTTGTATCCTTCAATCACAGCGGTTGTGCAGTTATTTGTTTGTCAAATGACATTGATATTTCTGACCAGTTATTTTGCTAACCATCCCTCAATTAGGATTTGTCTGATTGTTTCCTCATGACTAGATTCAGGTTAAGCATTTTTGGCAGATTAAGGAAGGTAGTAACTTTTTTAAATTTTTTTAAGATTTGATTGATTTATTTATTTATTTATTTATTTATTTATTTATTTATTTGCCAGAGAGCGAGAGAGAGCACAAGCAGGGGGAGGGTCAGAGGGAGAGGGAGAAGTAGACTCCCTGCTGAGCAGGGAGCCCGATGCGGGGCTCGATCCTAGGACCCTGGGCTCATGACCCGAGCGGAAAGCAGACGCTTAACTGACTGAGCCACGCAGGCGTCCCTAGGCGGTACCCTTCTCAGTCACCAGGAGGGACACTGTGTCTGGCTGTCTAATTACTGGTAGATTAATTTGGTCACTTGATGAAGATGGGGTTACCAGACTTATCCATTGTGAAGATACTTTTTCCCTCCTTGTAATGATCAAGTAATCTGGCAATGATACTTTGAGACTGTAAATTTCTTGTTTCCCCGACAGTCTTTCACCCAATGATTCCAACATCTGCCAAAATGATTCCTTTGCTATGCTGGCTGCAAAAAACTGTCTACTATTGAAATGAGAAAATGATAAGCATTTTAAGAAAGCATCTTTTTTATATCTAGACCAATCATGAGAGTGACTTGTCTGAAGCCTCCTCTCTCATACAGCCTCCTATATATATATAAATTCCCATTATAAAAGTAACACTACTGGGGCACCTGTGTGGCTCAGTCAGTTAAGCATCAGACTCTTGATTTCTGCTCAGGCCACGATCTCGGGGTCTTGGGATTCAGCCCTGGGTCGGGCTCTGAGCTCAGCGGGGAGTTTGCTTCAGGATTCTCTTTCTCCCTCTGCCCCTCATTTCTCTCTCTCAAATAAATAAATAAATCTTTAAAAAAAAGTAACACTACAGGGACGCCTGGGTGGCTCAGTCGGTTAAGCGTCTGCCTTCGGCTCAGATCATGATCCCAGGGTCCTGGGATCAAGTCCCACATCGGGCTCCTTGCTGAGCAAGGAGCCTGTTTCTCCCTCTGCCTGCCTCTGTCTCTCTCTCTCTGATAAATAAAATCTAAAAAAATCTAAAAAAAAGTAACACTACAGATATTTGGGAATACAGAAAAGTAAAATGTAGAGAAAAAATTAATAGTTCTGGTAGCCAAGAAAAACATCAGTTTACAGAACGTTCCTAACTTGGTGATGGCAAAGCTACTCTCCCTGAGAAAGTCAGATAAGGGTCCCATGGGCTTATTAAAATATGTTGTATACAGTATAAAGAAATGAGGAAACATCGTTTTGTCTTTCTCCATGTTGTGGATAAATTATTCTTTCAGAGAATTTAACATACTTGAAAAGAATGTTATGACACATTTTTTCTCCTTCATAAGCTTTTGAGAAACATAATTTTTAATGGTTGCATACTATTTCAGTACGTGTTTCTACCATAATTTTATCAACACTTCCCTCATATTGTGGGATATTTATATTGTTTCAGAATTTAATCTATTATAAATAACAGTTGGAAGAACAGCTTTGCACAAATGTTTTTATTTCTGTATTTCACATTCTTTCCCTGTTTATGTGTTCTTACTGAGTTAGCATGTGACTTTACTGAGGATCTAAAATATCCCTACTTGGGATCCAAGGTGGTTTCCATTTCTCCTGAAAGATGGACTCATTTTCTCTGGACATCACTCCTCTTCTCATTTCTGACCTTAAAGAAGTGAAAGCACTAGAGGGTTTTCTCATCCTGACTGTGTGTAACTTCTCCCTCTGTCATCATCTGTCTGTATTGATCACTCTGCACGTGCAGAGACTCGCTCTTCGGCGTTCCATTTCTGTCTGCTACTCTGCATCCTATATGGTGGGTAGAAAGGGAAGTACTGGTATTTTTCAAATATTAAGCACAGGTTATTGGGGAATATGTCCGACTACTGTCCCAGCATGAGGAACCCTGAAGGGTTGTTACAAGAACAGTCTTTGGGAAAAAATAGCAACACGGCTATTTTAAAACACCAGAATCAATCCTTTTGCTTCTAGAGAAGTACTGACCAATAGAACTTTCCGAGATCCAATATCCTATATCTGTGCTGTCTAATATGGTAGCCACTAGCCACGTGGAGTTACTGGACACTTGAAATGTGGATAGTATAACTGAGAAACTACATTTTTAATTTAATTTAATTTTAATGAATTTAAAATTGATAGCCACCTGTGGCTAGCGGCTTCTGTGTTGGCGAGCTCATGTCAGAAGAATAAATCCAGAAGGATGTAGACATCTAAATTCATATTCCCTTTACTTCTTCCTTTTCAGGGACGTTCTAGTTTCGATGGACCTCAGGGGGAACCTGGAAGTGTTGGCCCTCAGGTTAGTACAATCGCTCATGGGTTGTATTTCGCCTGCTTTTGTGAAGGAGAGAGGTCGGCTGTGGGGAAAGTTGGCTTGTTTCCTTCTCTAAGGTCTTTGCTTCCCTTCTATTCGTAGGGGTCAAGAGGAAGACAAGGTGTGCCAGGGCTGAAGGTCAGTGTTTTCTGGAAAGACTTGCTTCTCATTCCACAGATATGGCTACTTTAAAACAGTTCTCTCTGAGGTCCAGGGGAGTTCTGGTTGGGCTCTCTGAGGTGGCAGGAAGATCACCGAGAAGTTTTCATCGAGACCTTTTCCATGAAGAAGAAAAAGCTTATGTGGTTCTCTGCTTCCCCTCCAACCTAGTATAATCTTTCATTTAGGTTGAAAAGAAGCTGATAATACCTTAGTGAATGGTTTTACCTCTGAAATAATGATTTTTCCATTTAAAGACTTGGGAGTTCCTGTGGGTGCTCAAGGGGATCTCATAGTCCCTACACGACGAAAAAAGATTAGCTTTTAGTATTTATCCCAATAGGAAGGATGTGATTTGAGGGTGGGATAGGGGCTATCTCTGCCAGGGAACTGTATTTTACTAAGCAATTATCTAGCACCAGCTGCTGTGCTACACCTTTATTTCTAACACCTCAAGTAACCCTTCTACAACCCCAGGAGTTAGGAGCAAAATTGGTTACCTTTTACAGATAAGAGAGAAGATATAGATTTAGCAAAACTTGTCAGAGGCCACATGGCTAATAGTCAGTGGAGACAGGATTCAAATCCAAAGATCAGGATGCTTTTGGAAATTTTTTCACAAAATAAATTTATTATGTAGACTTCTCTCCATCACAGATATTTGATATTTTTTTCTAGCATCCTCATGATTTAGAGATGGAGGAAAAGTCAAAGACTGATTTATGTCAACTCTCAGCCTGTGTGTGTGTGTGTGTGTGTGTGTGTGTGTGTGTGTTGGGCAATGACTTCTGACCTCCTAGGTACAAAAGAAGATGGAACCTCTAGTCTTCAGACCAGACAGGTTAGAAAACTATGGATATTGAGAAATTCCAAGTCTCAAAAATCCAAACAAGTTTTGTTGACACCAAGTAAAATATTATTTCTCAAAAATGTTTAGGGTTTGAGATAAATTCTTTTTTTAAAAAAGATTTATTTATTTATTTGAGAGAGAAGAGCGAGAGTGGGAGAGAGAGAGAACACGGAGGGAGAGGGAGAAGCAGGCTCCCCGCTGAGCAGGGAGCCCGATGCGGGGCTCCATCCCAGGACCCTGGGATCATGACCTGAGCCGAAGGCAGACACTTAAATGACTGAGCCACCCAGGTGCCCTGAAATAAATTCTTAAATAGATATTCTCTTGTACTATTAATTTGGTTTTAAAACTTGTGAAATACATAATGTCTTGAACTATCATTTTATCCTACTGTTTTTATCCCCACAAGGCAGAAAGAAATTGGCTAAGTTTTGGATAATTAAGTGGCTCTAGGCAATAGAAGGAATTTCCTGCTCTTGAATTATTTAATTCTTTTGTGATGCTATGTGTAGTTTATCTAAATATCCATTCAGTTCACAGTGGGTTCTCTGCTCAGTTGGGTCATGGTTATTTTTGTTTCCCTATGTGACCCCATCTCCTGTGTTATTCTTTTTTAAATTTAATTTAAATCAGAGTGAAGCCTCTGCATACATTGAAAGTCAAACTGCATTCATTAAGCTTATGGTGAAAAATATCTCCCTGTCCATTCTTTCCAGCTCTTTGGCAGCACTCACTTTCATCTCTGTGGGCTATTCCTTCTGGTATTATTGCTGTTTTTCTAAACAGCATGCTTACTTTGCTGTTTCTTGGTTTTCAGTTTGGGACGTTTTTCTCTTGATTCCTGACTCTGTGGGATAAAGATTTTCCATAACCTGTCCATCTCCTTCTCCATACCCTTTCCTCCAGCTCATCCTTGAGATACACTTAGTTTCTCCACTTTCGGTCAAGTCAGTTGATTGTGCATATGATGACTAGGCAAATATTATTTGCAGCTATGTAACTTTTGTTTCCCTTGAGGCACCCTCTCTTCTTATTTGCTTTGTGTTCTATGTGCCTATTACCAGTTAATTATAAAGCTCTTTGAGAAAACTGGTAACTTCCCAATAGATTCAAACACGTGGGGTTTATTTCTCTTGGATTTCTCCTTCCTGAACCCTCTGTCCTCCTGCTCTAATTCAGACCGATTGTTCTCTGGGCCTCTGCACTGTTGCCTTCTCAGGAAAAACTGTAGAACGGCGACCTCTCATTTTGGGAGCAGAGAAAAATGTGTGCAAACTGCTGCCTTTCATAGGAAGCCTCTCCATTTAGCGCATTGTAATCCTGATGAATCCCTGTCATTGCTTGCTCTTTTTCCTATTCAAGCTTTGATTTTTTTAAAATAAGAGATAAAATCCTAACTATTTGCAGACTCCATGGTGACGTGGGCTTATCCAACATGTCAATAGTTTGCTAGTTAACCCAGTGTTGGAACATTGGTCATAATAGATGCATTTATGTTTTTGAGGCTCTAACTTGCTAAAGATGAGCAAGTATGATCGGAAGAGTATAGTTTACAGAGGTGCTGAGTTCCAAATTACAGCATGTCTTGGACGTGGGGAAAACAACGGTTCATTACTCTCTATAAAATTAGATATGCTGGCATCTACAAGATACATATTAAATGGGAATTCTAAATAAGATTTTTTTAATGGAAAACACTCTATTATGGCAAACAAATCAATGCAGAGCTTATTTTGGTAATAAGGGAAAACCTGAACTTGTTAATTTTGATAAAATTAAGAACATCATTCGTTTTTTTATGTGTCGGTAAACCCACTGGCCTCCAGCAATTATTTTCATGTTTGTGTGTTTCCAGTACTAGATAGATAATAAAGAGGTATTATAATGGGCATACTATTTTATGTCTGCTATTCTGTTTCCAAATCTTCCTATTATCATTTTAATATATCACAGCATACTCTGTAGAAGAACAATGATTTGCTAAACAATTCGTATGTTGAGCATTTGGGTAATTTCTATTATGTTAGATATCATGGTCAGTGATGTAAAGAAAAACTGTATTACAGGTTTTTTGTTTTGTTCCTGCTTTTGCTTTGCTGAAATGATTTCCTTAATATAAATGTACAGACATGGAGGTATAATAAAAGAGCCTGAACTTAGCTCCATAGAGCCAAACTGTTTTCAGAATGTTGCACTGTGAATGTCAGTAATGTTATGTGCAAACATTTCACAACCTATTTCAAAATTTCTAGCTACATGTCTTTTATAACATACAAAGTGAGGGTTGCTGGAGGGGAGTTGGGTCGGGGGGGTAATTGGATGATGGGCATTAAGGAGGGCATGTGATATGATGAACACTGAGTGCTATATGCAACTGATGAATTTTTGAACTCTACATCTGAAACTAATAATGTGCTATATTTTGGCTAATTGAATTTAAAAAATAAAAAATAAAAGTTATGTTTATAAATCTAGAAATCAACTGATAAAGAGCAGAATAATATAGCAGTAATGATTAAGAGAAGTGCTTCCCATTTACCTGAATAGTTTTAAAAACTTAAGAAGCATGAGGAATTGATCCACATAGTGATTAATTCTGAGTTTAAGATTTTTTCTCTTTGCAAATCTTTGAATAAATGGTAATCTTCCCAACACATGAACATGAAAAAGAAGGCAGAATAATTCACAAAATGGGATTTATCTTCAATCTTAGAAAATGTATCTTCTCTGTAAAAGTGAAAATATTAATTTGAGGGAGAAATTAAATCAGTTATTAGATGAATCATGTAAACAGCTCACCCTTTGCCTAGAGAGCCAGCTTAATACTGTAAGAATCTGTAGGGTTTTTTTTTTAAGATTTTATTTATTTATTATTTGAGAGAGAAAGAGCATGAGCGGGGTGAGGGGCAAAGGGAGAAACAGGCTCTCCACTGAGCAGGGAGCCCGATGCTGGCTCGATCCCAGGACTGAGCCACCCAGGCGCCCCAAATCTGTAGGGTTTTAAAGCCAGTTTTCTGGGGGGCACCTGGGGGGAGCTCAGTCAGTTGAGCATCTACCTTTGGCTCAGGTCATGATCCCGGAGTCCCAGGATCCAGCCCCACATCAGGTTCCCTGTTCAGCAGGGAGTCTGCTTCTCCCTCTCCTTCTGCCCCTCTGCCTGCTCCTTCTCTCTCTCTCTCTCTCTCTCTCAAATAAAATCTTTTTAAAAAGTCAGTTTTCTGCCATTTCTCTATGTGCTTTATGTGTCTTGACCCCGAATGTCACGCTTGTCACTCTGTTCAACCTTCTGAGTTTCTTCACATGGGCTAAGTGTCCTTAACACCAGTGAGCATTTAGCCCATATCCCTTAAAAGAAATGGATGGGCTTTTAGGGACCTGTTATTAAGTTAAATGAGAGCTTGGGTTATTTAAACAAAGTATTTTTGCTTCTATCACCAGCTAAGATATCGGAAGGAGACGTGCAAAGACTGGGAAAGACAGTAAGAATCTGGTTTTCCAACATAAGTGGAGCCCCCTCTCTCCATATCCTCTCCAATCCCAAGAGAACAGAGCACAGACAATCAAAATCTTTTTTGTCTTTCTCTTGTGGCTTTCAAGTGACATCTTGCAGGAAAGGCTGGTTGCCTTCAATAGGAACACTAATGGTGCCTGGTGAACTCACTAAGTTTTGCTTATTTTGACAGGGTGTGCGTGGAGAATCCGGTGAACGGGGTTACCAAGGAGAGCTTGGATACCCAGGCTCACAGGTTGTATCAGTGAACTTGTTTTTAGTGCTAAAGGATATTTGTTTGAAATTATCACTTAGATTCTTGGATAGGGATTTAACGTATATCAGAATGGCCTTGGTTATCTCTTTTCTGGGCCTTCCAAAGCAAATTGTACAGTCTCTCTCCTGGGCAGGTTAAACTCCAATAGCTAATATTTACTGAGTTCTTATTATATCTTAAATATGGTCCTAAACACTTGTATTAACCTATTTAATCCTTCAATGGAAGGTTATTATCCCTATTTTATAGAGAGAAATGGAGGGGGGGATGGAGAAGTTAGGTAAATTGGCCAAGCTCACACAACTAGTGAATGCTAAAGATGGGATTCAAACTCAGGCAGGTTAGTTATAAAATCTATGCTCTTAATGACTGCCTCTGAAGCTGTGTATTCAAAGTACTCAAATTTGGCATAAAAAATCAGCCAAGTGTTTATTGAGTATCTGTTATACATAGGGCAATTTGCTAATAGGAGTGGGATGTTCAGAACATTAAGGCAAGGAAGGGTCTTGCCCTCAAGTGGGGTGTTGTAAACTATTCAGTGATAACTGGAAATTTGAACGTCCAACCAGTTCTTTTGTAATCTTCTAAGCATAACCCAAATCTGTCATTCTGTAAATCCTTCTGGAACATGTCCTACATCTTTCTTTTAAAGGCCAAATTGTTCCCAAGTATCAAATGGAAGAATTTAATTTATTTTTTTTAATTTTAAAGATTTTTATTTATTTATTTGAGAGAGAGAGAATGAGAGAGAGAGAGCACATGAGATGGGGGGAGGGTCAGAGTGAGAAGCAGACTCCCTGCCGAACAGGGAGCCCGATGCGGGGCTCTATCCCGGGACCCCGGGATCATGACCTGAGCCGAAGGCAGTCGCCTAACCAACTGAGCCACCCAGGCGCCCCAAATGGAAGAACTTTAAAACAACATCTCTTGCTAACACATTGAACCATTCTCCATAACTTTAAAAAATTCTAAGAGCGTCAGGCAATAATTTTGGAAGGTTTCTGTTGTTTTTTGACTTGACGAAGGTACAAAAGAACAAAATGGGTGATCACAGTGTAATTAGAGATTGTATTTATTTTACGATAGAAAATAGTGTCTGAACATAGGGGGAAACAACTGAGAGATGGATTTTTGCCTTTCTTTTGATCACTGGCTTAATTCAAATTTGGACCCCCCACCACTGTGGCATCCTGGCTTTCTCTTTTATATTCACTTTATCATACTGCTGAGTCAAAGGGAACAAGCTGTGTTGTGAACCATGAGCAAGATAATCAATAAAACCTCTAGTTAATTTCACTTCCCACTGGGATATGGGGATAATGTTCTATTTAAATAGGTGATTACAATGCCTCACGCAGGAGTAAAGAATCACGATCCATGCTTCTAATAGGAAAGCATTTCTCAGAAAAGCTGGAAAAAATTAGTGTTGAAATCAGTAAAGTTAAATAGATTGGGGAGAAAATGAGTACCTCCCCAGCAATGTGCCCGGTGAGGTTAGGCTATTGAACTACTGAGGACAGGCAAATGTACTATTGGTTCTTGACAAAATCAAAATGCTCCCTCTGGTCCTCAGCCCTTGTATGTATAAAGAAAAGGTTGAATTTTCAAGGGAGATCAGTATCTTAGCAGCCCCTATCATTCCCCTTTCAGGATTTAAAATGAGTTGGGCATATGAAAATATAAAAGCGATGTTCTGAAATTTTAGGGCTCATCAGATTCAACTGCAGAGGTGGTTACAGGGTATAGATGCTGAAGGTTCACAGCCGGTGCTTCCAGTGGAGTGAGCCTGGGGTGCTCCCTTTCAGATGCTGCCGAGGAGTGTGTGATAAACATGATAGCAACGGGTCAGGGCACCCTGATTTATGCTCCCATCATTGACCACAGTGACTTTGTGGTTACATGGGAAATAAATAGCTCCATAAACATTGGTTGAACTTTAATTTCATCTTTGGACTAGGGACTGAGAGGAAGGCAAGGACCACCAGGAAATTCTGGACAAAGAGGCTTACCGGGTGCTGAGGTAGGTTTGAAAAACTAAAAGCTATAGTAGAGCTGCTCATTAACGATGGCCTGAGTGTTCTGGACTAATAACATAAAGCTACACTGTTTGTTCTGGGCTTGGTGGGTATCAGGGGTTTCTAGCAATAGCTAATTTGATCACTGGGTGTACCCCCTTCTACTGTAGGTGCATTGTGGGAATATAGTGATCAATGAGATTGGGTCGGAGCCCCAAGGGTGTTTAACACAAGCTGATAGCGCCCTACCTATAGTGCAAGAAAAAACGGAACTGTAAGAGGGGTATAAAAGACCAATTTACTGCTCATAAACATAAAAGGAAGCATTACCATCTCAATTTTATAGATGAGGAGACCGAGGCTCAAAGGGTTTAAAAATGATTTGTCATCTGGATAGGAAGTGGCCAAACTGGCTCCCATTCTTGGTTCCTTCTGGTGGCCCCTTCTTCTCCTGACCCAGGATCCCAGTGGTTCATAGAAGGGTCAGATCTCATTGAGACAGATGATCAGGAGTGGCTTCCTCATGATGGGAGCATCTGATCTAGCTTAAACCCCGAGCAGCGTGATTTAAGTTAGGGATAAGCATCTTGATCAGGAGATTCAAAATAGCCGCTCCGGGATGTCCTATGTCCTAGTTCTGTTCTTACTCTCCCGATCAGGAAGAGTCTAATGCCCTATAAACCGATTATATTGCTTTCATTTTCATTTGATAATATTTTCTGTTTGGAGCGGGTGAAAGTCCAGGTGTTTGTCTTCTCGATCTCCTAGTCAAATGGTGTTTTTCCCGCTAGTAGCCAGATCATTGCTCCAGTGCTCAGTACTTGGTAGATGTGGCCTCTCGCACAGAACGGCTCCGTCTTCCTGCCCGCTCCCTCACCCCCCTCTCAGCCCAAAGGTTGAATGTGCATAGGAAGCGTTTTGTCTGTTGAAAGATACAATTAATTGTATAAAACAGTGAAGGTGATTTGCGAGTATATTACCAGTTCCAGATCATTTCAATAGTAACAAGAGTCAGATAGTTAACTCTGTGGCCCTCGAGGTGATTTTAGTCCTGATCTTATTGCAGGGGGTTCCTGGACCTCCAGGGCCAATTGGTTCCAAAGGAAAAGCTGGACCAACAGGAATGAAGGTGAATGTCAGAGAACACATCTCTTTTGATTGCAGCTTGGGTTTTCTTATATGAATCTCTCCTTATGTGATTGTTTCCCACAGGAGTTTCTGATATGGTTGGTGGTGGTGTTGACTGGCCATTACCTTATAAGTGGATGGATGGGGAATACAGAGAAAGAAAGACATATAGACTGACGTATAGAAAATGGATGGATAGATGGCCACCTAGATCAGTGGGCAAAGACATATCAATAAAAAGATAAATATATGGATTCAATATAAATAAAGATTCTCACATTCACACCTAGAAAAGCCAGAATAATATAAAATTCTGTTCCTGGTGCTTCACACGTAGTTTTGCTAATTTTCAGTGCCAAAATCTCTACTATATTTGTTATTATCTGTATGTAACAAAGTCCAGAGGAAGATGCTTACCTTGGACTATATGGGGATGCCAATTTTAGGACCTGAAAAGCGTGACTCTAGAATCTCTAAGGAAAATGACGTAAGACTGCATGAAATCACAGGAGAAAATTAACTTCACGTTTACCCTTTATTGCAAAAGGGGGAAATCGGTGATGCAGGAGCCACAGGCCCGCGGGGTGTGCAAGGACCGAGAGGGCAACCTGTAAGTCCACTTTCTCTGTTTTGGACTCTTGATTCAATGTCTTGTTTGTGATTTGTTCTTGTTCCACACCAAATTCTAACATTCTTGACGAATATTTGGGACACAAATATGATTTGATCCCCAGAGCTGTTGTTGAATCTAAAGAGTCAAAGATTCTCAAACTCTTCCTATAAATAAAGAACCTACAGATGTCTTGGGGATTTATTTTGCCTTCTCCCCATGCTGTGGAAGAGGAACGTGCCAATGAGTCTCTTCTGTTTGACAAGCCTGTTTTATAAGCATGTGAGACTATTTGGAATACAGACGTGTTCTATGAAACATTTTTTTCCCTGGGGAAACACATAAGACAGGCAATCAGAATGGCAAACTTTTAAGTGCGAGGGCCCGATTACCCAGAAATAACCTCTGGAGAGCAAGGATCGTCAGAGGTTTATTTCAACAGATAATACTACCAGAGAGACAGGGCTATGCATTTATACCTTCCTTAGTCATCCCTCTAAACACGAGAGCAAGTTAGTGATTTTATGACTATTTTCAATTCACCATTTCATTGGAATGATAGCTTTATGATATGGAAAAATGTTGTCTTTCCGGCAGCTCCTGTTTATTTCTGAGATTTCTTTCGTCAACTGTGGGCAAAACCTGCTGTTGTTTTGCACTCAGCACTGAAATTGCGTTTGTTAGTCGGGGAGGAGAAAAAAGCAGGCTGAAAAGCTTAAACCTAAACACTGAAAGGGAAAGAACAGAACAGGATTGTTGTCAAATGGAATCTGGGACAGGTAGTGTTCTGCATTTACACTTGATCCAGATGATGAAGTTAGCACTGTTTAACCGTGTGAAAATACCCCGATTTAAAATAATGCAAAGCTTGTTCCTGCTGATCTCTCCCTGGGACAGACCAAGCTGGGGAGCAATGCCTTTCTGGAAGGTGCCATTTCAGGAACATCAGAGGCAGATATCTCCAAAATAGACAGTTTGGGTCTCTGGGGTTGTAGCTGGGCTCTGTGTGTCCTCCGGTGGAGAGAAGATGGAGTAATAGCAAATGAACCTCATTTGCATCCTTTTTGTCCCCCAATAATTCATCTTTGGCAATCTTCTTTATCTTATTCTTTTTTATTTTCTAACATTTCAAATTTTCTTCCTTAGGCCACAAGAATGATCTTTGTGGCTTAAAATTTAAAATTGTCCTTTGCAGTTGACTACTTGGTTTAGGTGTAGTTTTTGTCCATTCAGCAAAAAGCACCTAAAAAGTTCTGAATTCTCTCCTTAAGATAGGAAGCGCACTGTGTATATGTACAGAGGCTAAGATTCAGTAGTATCAACATATTCATAACTGTTAGCATCACCTTCACCTTCACCTTGACCATCACTGCCTCCACCACCAACACCCTCACCATGACCAAAATTACCATCACCACCACTGCGACCACTATCACCTCCACTACCACCACCATTACCACCACCTTCACCACCACCATCACCTCCACTACCACCACCACTGCTGCCACCACCTTCACCACCACCACCACCTTCACCTCCACCACTGCCACCACCA